>NW_026068105.1:234830-305032 GCF_014885135.2 Alexandromys fortis
TTCTTCTAATTCTTCTGGAGTAGGGTGTACAATTCTTCTTATTTCGGGATCCCTGTATTCTGGTGATGTCATGTTGCCTTTCATGTTGTTGGAGGAAGTCTTGCATTGGCGCCTTCCCATCTCCTATTTCATATGGAGCCAGGGGAGGCCTGGTGTCTTGGTCCAGTCTTTGCTGTGACTGAGTCTCTGGGTGTATCTCTTCAGTGTAGAAGCAGCGCCCGGCCCGTCCAGATGGAACTCTTCAGCACCTAAACAGGGCCGCCTGGTAGCCCAGTGATCCAGGGATAGAAGGAAGGACGGGGCAGGCAGTGCAGGATCCAGGAGAGCACAGGAGCACCTGGAGCCCAGGCTGAGGGCGCCCAGGCTCTCCTACTGGAGACCTTGAGGCTTACTGCTCTGGGTGGGTAGCCTCAGAGTAGGAGCCTAAAGTAGGAGCTTCCATGTATGGCACTTTTAATGTAGGTTCTGAGGATTGGAATCAGGTCCGTGACTGAAGTATCTCCTTATCCTCTATATATATTGACTTTAACAAAAAGGTCTCAAAAAGACCCTTTAGAGTAGAATTTTTTTTAAAAAAAATAAGTTCATAAATTGTCATTTGAATTGATTTTTTTATCTCTTATAAAGTTTTTTTTCTATTATCACAGGGCTTCTAGTTGGGACTCTTGATTCTGTCTTAGACTCTACTGCCAAAGTGGCTCCATTTCGCATCCTACACCAGACACCAGATTCTCAAGTTTACTTGTCAATTGCATGTGGTAAGTATGATTGTTTAAAAAGCCTTACAGTTCAAATATAAGCAAGATACTAAGATAATTATGGCAGAACTCAATGAGCTTCAAATTCCAAATTGAAGAGTTAATAATTACAGAAATGAAAATACTTTTGCTTGGGCTGGAGAGATGGCTCAGAGGTTAAGAACATTGCCTGCTCTTCCAAAGGTCCTGAGTTCAATTCCCAGCAACCACATGGTGGCTCACAAACATCTGTAATGAGGTCTGGTGCCCTCTTCTGGCCTGCAGGCACACATACAGACAGAATATTGTATACATAATAAATAAATAAATATTTTTTTTAAAAAAGAAAATACTTTTGCTAAAACATTCTTATTAATGAAGATTGTAATCTTATTTAAATGGATAAGATATTCATATCTAAAAACAAAATCAACTAATATTGAATGTCACTGCATACTAAGCATTGTTACAAGTGCTTTGTATGTAGGAAAACTGAATATTCAAATTTCCTTATACTCCTCAGTTGCTTTAAGATTTGGAAGCAAGTTAAATGCAACTGTTCTTTGTGAGAATAGCAGTCCCACTTCCCTTTAAGAATGATTACAGCTTATTAGGAAATTAAAAGGCTAGTGAGCAGGCATTGGTTACTGTGACTGCCACCTGACTCCTTTATAAACTTAGTAATTCTTTACCAAACTGCTGGAAAGATTGGACCTTCCCCATTAAATACCAGTGTTCTATCTTCTTCTAATAGTAACTGAGATAAGGAGAACATGATTATGGTAAGCCCAAAACTTAAAGATTCTTCCCTGAAAAAGTAGAAGTCTGACATTTGAATTTTTTATTTACATACCTGATGTTTTTCAAAACTTTGAAATATAACTTTGAAATAGAAAGAATGATTTGCAGGTACAGCTACATTATCATTCATACCCAGGTGGTCCAGAGCTTTCCACATAGTGTATTGTGGGTAACGTGGGAAAGAGATTATGATGAGTCTTCCTAATAATACAAATCAGAATAATTTTAACTCATATGCAATATTTGTCTTTCATTTCTATGTCATTTCATTTCCATTGTAATATTGAACAAAACTAGAATCTCATATTTATGGTCTTTTTAAATATTGACTGATTTCTTCTTTTCTCCTCCCCTCTTTTCTAAAGAGTGTGTGTGTGTGTGTGTTTGAAAAAATACACATGAATTTGTAGACATGTCATGTTTGTGAACATACAGCATACAATTACATTCATTAGGATGTGTAACTATGAAAGAAATTGCCCTCTAAATTTCCTTTAGTCATCCTACTAAGTCTGTTCTCCTAACTCTTTTAAATTACATTCTAGCAAAACTAAATGCAGATAAGATTAAGAGAATTTTATAACCTCAGTTCTGAAACTCATCAGTCAAGATGGTTTTGAAAAGTCTTTTCTGCTTTAAAAAAGTAAAATCTTGCTATTCTTGCATATGAACCTGATATATAATTCTTATTCATAAGATGAATAAATATCTAACTGGATTATAGAAAATGAACAATTTTGCAGTGTCAATAAAATTTTACTGTGATCGTCTCTATATCATGGGAACATTCTGTGCAGTCAAGGTTATTTCTTTTTAATGATATCTGTATAATCCATATTTCCAGAAAGATTTTTAAAGATATTTGGTAATAAGAGAAGTGGGGCTGGATAATGAAAGTTTCTCCAAGTGAAAGCAAACCTAGCAATAAGAATATTTAATACAGCCTTCAATAAGACAGCTAAGACTGACGCTGGTGCAATAGGTCTTATGGTTTAATATTGCCACAAGGTTTCTGACTTTCATCATGCAATGTCTGTAAGTTTGCTGCGTGTTTTAGTGAATTCACTGGCTCTTACCAAAGGGTTTGTATGTTTAGTAACCATAGTAAAAAGTCCACATTTGTCCAGCAATGTAAAGGACTGTCACATGCTTACTATTTTCAGTCTTGAAGAATTTAGACACAATGCTAGTAGTTGTACTTGACCAAGGGGTAAAATGTGAGGGTGTGTGTGTGTGTGTCTGTGTTTCCTACATGTTTCTTTGTAAAGATAATGGTTTCTTCTGGGCACTAATTACTGTTATCTTATTTTCAGAATTTTTACATTTCCTTATGAGTTATTTTTCTCCCATTTCATTAAGTATTGTATTTTTCTATTTCTAATAAATTTAACTCTATTGTTTGTGCTCATATATTCAGATGAAATAGAGAATAAATATATTAATTTATATATAGCTATATTTTTGTGAAAGTGACCAAGTAGTTTTATTTCCTTTTAAACTAAATTTGTTTGAATATAAAGAGAAGGTTTATTAAGGCGTTTCCCTTGAATCATTTTTCTCTATATTATTAATCAGGGGCCAACAGAGAAGAAATAACAAAACATTGGGACTGGTTGGAACAAAATATAATGAAGACTTTATCAGTGTTTGATTCAAATGAAGATATTACTAATTTTGTACAAGGCAAAATAAGAGTAAGTGGAATGGACGGGTGAATAAAGTGGATATGGTATATATTCACAGTGGAGTTTTATTATCCCATAAAGAAGAAATTATGTAATTTGTAGACAGTGTATAGAATTGAATATAACTATGTTAAGCAAAAAAACCTAGTCTCAAAGTCAAGTAGCCCGTGTTTCTTTCATATGCAGAATTTAAATTCTACATCACTCACACAAAATGAAGGATGGTACTACTTGGAGGAAGGAAGGGAACTAATGGGAACAGAGAGAAATAGGGATAAAATGAAAGACAAAAATTACATGTTTCTCTCATACACAGATTTAAATATATATTAAAATTTAGATTATAGAAATAGAAATACTATAAAACAACAAATATTGCATGTTTTCCTCATGCACAAATTTAAATATGTATTAAAATCTACATCATATGCATGTATATATATGACATTGAAATTAGGAGTAAGAAGGGATCTGTGGGAATGGAGATAGCAGGGGACAAGAGAGGGTGATGGACATGAATTGTGTGCAAAGTACGATGATGCGCATTTATGGAAATGTCATAATTAAACCCACAGGGTTTCTCACTGTAACAGTCCTGGCTGTCCTGGAACTAGCTCTTGTAGAGCAGGCTGGACTCGAACTCACAGAGATCCACCTCTGCCTCCCAAGTGCTAGGTTTAAAGGCGTGTGCCACCACTGCCGGCTTTTTATATATTTCTTAAACAATAAGAAATTTTGAAAATTAGCTTACCTTTAGTTTCATCATTACTTAGTTGGTATGAGTTCTGAGCCCTCAAATAAAATGTGCATGATTCCAAAAGAGAATAAGTGATATGGATGTATTCTGTAAATGGAGCCCTAAAATGGAGTCTTCTTCAGGAAAGATTGGGGTAACATAGAAGGTCATCCTTTTACTGGCACTTTTTATGCCTTTCAGAAGCACATGTCTGGATGCCAAGATAAGTGCTTCCAGAAATTGTGCAATGGCTTGGTTTTGGTGCTCTTGTGAACATTCCCAGCAGTGTTTTCATTTCACTGTCGCTTAAATAGGATTTTGAACAAAGCTTTTGTTTATTCAGAAGATGTTTGACACCTACATTTGTGATAGCTTCTTATAAAGGAAGAAACACTGCTACAAAACTAAAGACAACGTGCTCACCTCTATCCTAAGAGAAGTATGCATATGCAGACATGTATACATACAACCTATATATCCATAGAGATCTATTTGATCAATACCTAAAATGAGAAACTTAAAATCTATACTTAAATATGAAAAAGATTTTTGTTGCTAGGTGATGGTAAGTTTTCTGAAGCTATTTTATCTCTTCCAGGGACTAATTGCTGAAGAGGGAAAAGAGTCTTTTGCTAAAGAAGATGATCCTGAGAAATTTCGAGAAGCTCTTTTGAAATTTGAAAAATCTTTTGGTTTACCAGAACAGGAAAAATTAGTAACGTATTATTCCTGCAGTTATTGGAAAGGACGGGTTCCTTGTCAGGGTTGGCTCTATCTAAGTACCAACTTTCTGAGTTTCTATTCTTTCTTGCTAGGATCAGAAAGTAAGTGTTTGTTTATTGCTTATCATGGCTTTCAATTTTCTCAATGACCTATCAACTCAGTGGTGTTAAGTTCTGTGTACAGTAATGGGATTGATATTGAAAGTAATTAAATTATATGTTCACATCAAAGACGTTTCAACCACAGAAAGAATTTAAGAATCTCTATGTAACACAGGGAACAATTAAAATGTGGATAGAAAATCTTAGACATAAATTGAGTAGCAGATGAATTTTAAGCAATAAGAAACTAGTATGTAACCACTTCTGTCTTCTTAGAAGCTGCCTGCTTGTTCATATGTGTTTTAATTCTTGTTTTAAACATACAACATAAAGTAAGCCATTGTACCTCCTGATCTACATCTCATTTTGCAGCCACAAAGGATCAAGTGGTATTATTTATAGCATATGTATAACTTTTACATCAATGGTTATATAATGAGATGATTATATATAAAGAAACAATTTAAACATCACATCAAAATCTTTTTCTAATTCTTTAAAATGGTATCTGTCCCAAGTATTGGATACATAACTCAGTGGTAGCACATGTCTGGCATGCATAAGGCCTTGGGTTCAATCCCAGCACCATTAAAAAGAAAAATCAAAAAGTCAAGAATATATACCTGTTTTTTAGAATCACTGATTATTATATATTTATTACAATGTTTCAAAATCTTAATTAACTTTGACTTCTAAAGTACTGTATTATTTTTCCAGTGGTCATGATAAAAGAACTGAATTATGAACATAAATCAATATTGAAAATGTAATTGCACTTACTTACAATTCTCATTTGCAGTTAAACTCATTATCTCCTGGGACGCAGTCTCAAAACTAGAAAAGACTTCAACTGTTATACTAACAGAGAGTATTCATGTATGTTCTCAAGGAGAGAATCACTATTTTTCAATGTTTTTGCACATTAATGAAACATACCTTCTTATGGAACAACTGGCAAACTATGCCATAAAGAGACTTTTTGATAAAGAAACATTTGATAATGACCCAGTCCTTGATGATCCTCTACAAATTACCAAAAGGTATTTCAATATTAATATTTACTTCTCTTTTCATCTCTCATTTGTTGGGGATATAGGGGAGTCATGCATGCCCAGGCATAGGGACAAAGGTCAGAGGATAACTTGCAGAAGTCAATTCTCTCCTTCCACAGTGTGGTTTGTGGGGATCAAGCTCAGCTCCTCAGCCTTGGCAGCAAGCACCTATACTCTCTGAGCCTTTTCACTGGCTCCAATATTTACATTTTATAGTATTATTTGGCTGTAAGAATGGTTTAACAATGATTAACATTAAAAGTTAAATGCTCTATATTATATGATAGTTTTTTCTTTGGCATTGATCATTGATGTTTATTATTTGTAAGTTTATTTGAATACATTTCAGAATTACTCCTCCTCCGTGAAATTTAATTCTAAGATATAATGGAAGTTAGGTTTGGAAATTATTTTCTTAATTAAATAGGATTTATATTAGAGTATGTCTTCGTTCTGATTTCTGTTGCTGTGATGAAACACCATGACCAAAGCAACTTGGGGAGGAAAGGGTTTATTTGTCTTATTCTTCTTTATCTCTGTTCATCATTGAAGGAAGTTAGGACAGGAACTCAAACACGGCCAGAGCCTGGAGGCAGGAGCTGATGCAGAGGCCGTGAAGGGAGCTGCTTACTGGCTTGTACCCCATGGTTTGCTCAGCCTGCTTTCTTATAGAACCCAGGACCACCAGCCCAGGGATGGCACCACCCACTATGGGCTGGGCACTCCCCCATCATTCACTAACTAAGAAAATGCCAGGCAGTGATGGTGCAAGCCTTTAATCTCAGCACTTGGGAGGCAGAGGCAAAGTGAGTTCCAGGACAGCAGGGGCTACACAGAGAAACCCTGTCTCAGAAAAAATAAAGGAAAGGAGGGGAGGGGAGGGGAGAAAAGAGAGAGGAAAGAAAGGAAAGGAAAGAGAGAGGAAAGGAAAGAAAAGGAAAGGGAAAAGGGAAAGNGGGGAGGGGAGGGGAGGGGAGAGGAGAGGAGAGGAGAGGAGAGGAGAGGAGAGGAGAGGAAAGGAAAGGAAAGGAAAGGAAAGGAAAGGAAAGGAGGGAAGGAGGGAGGGAGGAAGGGAGGAATTAAGGAAGAAATGCCTCACAGGCTTGCGTTCAGCCTGATCTCATGGAGGCAGTTTCTCAACTGAGGCTCCTTCCTCTGATGACTTAGTTGTGTCAAGTTGACTAGTGAGCACAAGGTAATTTCCAAAGTGTAGAGTGTTTAATGTGGTTAGGTAACTCTAAATTTGTCTGTTTGTAGTCTAGATAATTTAAGTTCTAGAGTAGTTAAGCATATTGTTTAATTTTAAATTAATTTAGTGATACTATTAACATTTTTCTGTAGAGACAACTTAATAGAGCCAGTGGACCATGGGCTTTAGTTTCAGACTGGAGAAGTCTCTTGAAGTTCCCATTTCTCAGAGTCTTTGTTTGCTTCTCTGTCATTTCTTCCCCTGTGGGCCCTTATTAGGAATGAATGAAATGTGTGGTGGTTAAATATAAAAGAACTACACAAGTACTAATCATTATTAGTGCCTACATCAGAAGTATCTGACTAGGTGGGAATGGGGGCATGTGTATCTAGTCCCGGTACTTGGAAGGCTGAGGCAGGAAGGTCATTAGTTCTGGGTCAGCCTGAACTCTACAGGGAGGCCTTATTCTCCAGGAGGAAAAAGAGACTGACTGACTGATCATTGTTCATCATTATATTCAGTTTGCTGAAAGTGGACAGAGCCCTTTCATCTACTCAACACTTAAGACAGTTGACTGAAAGGGACTTGGCAAAGGGGAGGAGGAAAGAAAAGCATTCAGAATTAGCTAGTGAAAGTCGTTTGGGGCAAGGAAGGTGAGGATATAGCCTGGGAAAGTTTAAGAGAAACCTAATCCAGAGCCTTTGGATAGACTCGACTAAGTGATGCGGAGGTTTGTCATATACTAACTAGGCCTGGTTGGGTAGCTAGTCATTTCTCACAGAGTTCCTAAACTATTCCCAGCATTCAGATGCAGAAAGATTACTTGATGAGTCTGTAAGCTGAAGCTTTATACTTTATTACCAAAGTTAGGTCTCTGCCTGTTTTACAAATGGAACTCTTTCATTGAAAATTTAAGGCTCAGGGCTGGAGGGATGGCTCAGAAGTTAAGAACACCAGCTCCTCTTGCAGAGGCCCGGGGTTTGATTCTCAGCAACCATACAGTGGCTCATAGTTGCCTGTAGCTCCTTTTCCAGGAGATCTGATTCCTTCTTCTGACCTCCATGGGGACTAGGTACACAAGTGGCAAACAGACATACATGGAGACAAAACATTCATACAATAAAAATAAATATACGATTTTTTTAAAAGAAAGGACTTAAGGCTGGAGAGATGGCTTAGTGGTTCAGAGCACTTAACTGCTCTTGCAGAGGACCCAGCTTCAGTTCCTAACACCCACATCAGGTGACTCACATCCACTTGTGTCTCCAGCCAAGAGATCTGCCATGCCCTGGCCTCAAACATCTACATGCACATGCTCCAAATAAACTCATACAGGCATACCCACATTCACAAACAAACACAATTTAATGATCCACCTCATATTGCATTAAAGTTAGGCATTTGCTTTTGTAATGCTTTCCTCGATTGACCACAAGAAACATTCTTTTAAAAATGATTTTCTTCTCCTTCACAGGACCCCACCCCTAGGTTAAGAAACACAAGTAATTAATGACTGCTAAGAAAGGGAGAGCTAGTTTTCCCCAGGGATGAGCTCCTGATTGGTTCACTAATACCAAGTGGCCAGCCCTAAAATCATATGCGTGCAAGTAATACTAGACAGATGCAGGAAGTTGTATTGATTAATTTTTTTCATTCATATATATTAATATATAATATGTAATAAGGAAAATATATATAATAAAGAAAAAGGGGCATGAATTTGAGAGGTTGATGGGAAAGGGTGGGGCTGGAGGGAGGAGCGATATAATATTTTAATTAAATATAAAACTGGGGAACTGGAGAGATGGCTCAACAGTTAAGAATACTGACTGCTCTTCCAGAAGACTTGGGCTCAATTTACAGCCCCTACATAGTGGCTCACAACCATCTGTAACTCCAGTCCCAGGAGATTCCAACACCCTCTGGCCTCTTCAGTACTGTGTACACATGATACACTGATTCATAGGCAGGCAAACCCCCCATACACGTAAAGGTAAATAAAAAGGGGAAAGAATCCAAAATTTAAAAAAAAATTATAAAGTAAATTTGTTTACCTTACATGTCAATGAATTGTCCATTACCAAGTCTTTAAATATTTATTTAAATGAGCATTTTGAAAGCCACATATATCTAAATCTTTTTCTAGTCAGTTAAGAATAAACATCTTCCTGAAGAAGTCCTCAGATCCCATTTGTAATAGAGCATCTTATTGCTTCCGTTTGCTGTACAAGTGCTCTATAGTGGGAACAATCTGCGAGCACAATTGCAAGCATTTAGTGTAGATCCATTCATGCGTTTTTAATAAAATCAGCTTGAAAATGTTTGCAGAAATAGGGCTTAACACAGCAGACTCCTTTTCCTTTTCCTTTTATAATAACGTGTCACAGAAACTTTTCTATCCACATGAATGGACTGTGTGATAAATCATCCATTTAGTAATAGTGTAATAACCCACCAAATTCCAACTTAAGTAGAGTAAAACTTTACATGGGTTTCTGGTTATATATATCAGGATTAATTTGTTAGACATGATAAATTACTACACTTTCAAACAGTAGGTGCAGGAAGGCTGAATTTAGTTTCCATTTAGCTGCCTTTGAGTTAGGCATAATTTTCTTACTACCCCAGATGGCATTGCTGCTTAGCACAAGGTATTTAGTGCTCCTGGAAAAATCATGCTGTTTAGAGCAACAGCTTTGCATTTATCTATCTGTCAGTTAACAAGGTTCATCTTTGTTTACCAACTCATGTCCCATGCCCAGCATGGTGCAGGCAGTGTTGTTCTGTTCCGCTCCAATCTTGGATGCTTTAAACAATCTTGCAAAATTCTGCCGAACTGAATCTTGATGTTCTGTTTTATACTCTGCTTTTCCTCTTTGAACTTTAATGCCACCAGTTTCAATTACCTAATCTTATTTATATAACTGCAGGATTTTCTAATAACAATATATGTAAATTACTGTATTCCAAGTTTGGTTTTCACCATTATTAGTGTTATAATACTGGTCCTTCAGAAAATCACCCCTAACAGATTATTTTGAGACCTATAGTTCTCTAACTTTTGTGCATCTTAATTTATGAATAAAATGAAATTGAAAAAAAATAAATGAAATGATCAGGAATCTGTTATTTTATTTTTCCATATAAGAATTCAAGAACATACTACTTGATGTTTAATCTTTGTTTTATGGTTTCTATTGATTAAATCAATATGGATATGTGTATACTTTAGAATTCATCATTTGAGCTTTCCTTCCCATTTCTCTTTCCTACAGAGGTTTGGAATATCGGGCCCACAGTGAGCAATTCAAAGCCTTTTTTAGGCTACCCAAAGAAGAAACTCTGAAAGAAGTACATGAATGTTTCTTATGGGTACCATTCAGCCACTTCAGTACTCATGGAAAAATGTGCATTTCAGAAAACTACATCTGCTTTGCTAGCCAGGATGGGAATCTATGTAGTGTAATCATTCCATTACGAGAGGTAATATAATTTTCG
Organism: Alexandromys fortis; assembly: GCF_014885135.2. NCBI lineage: Eukaryota > Metazoa > Chordata > Mammalia > Rodentia > Cricetidae > Alexandromys > Alexandromys fortis. The sequence goes on from NW_026068105.1 coordinate 245,353, forward strand.
GTGCATCTAAGTTTGTAATTCATGGCATACCCTTTCATTCTGTGAATTGCAAAAGGCCCAGTAAATGTGTCCTCTTAGCCATGTACAATAATCATTGAAGTTAAAATTCCTTTTCAAGTTAAAAACACTAGCATGTGAGATACTTTTAATTTCCTTTCAGTAAAGCTTTGCCAAAAGTGAAAGTGGGAAAAAATTTGAAAGCAGATAAAGGTTTAGAGTGGCACAAAATAAACTTGATCGTTCTGACCCTTAAGATAAGACCACCAAAATTTAGACTGTCACATTTGATGTACTTGTTTAGAAAGAATGGACTTGGAGACTTTCACGACAGTGAAAAATCAGTCCTCATCACTGACTGTTTTGTCTATGTTGTCAATTTTAAAGGCCATATTACTCTAGCTTTTTCTTTGAAAGGTAAAATAGCTTGAAATGAGAAGATTTGTATCATCATTAGCACAGATGTCTCTCTGAGTAAGTCATACCCCAGACCAAAACTTTCAGCCATGACAGAGAAAGCCAAACACGTACTATCTGAATGTGTCAGCACTGGGAGAAAATGTGATTCACTTATTTATCTTCTTACTCCCCAGGTCTTAGCTGTAGATAAAACTGACGACTCCAACAGATCCGTCATCATCAGCATCAAAGGAAAAACAGCTTTTCGTTTCAATGAGGTTAAAGACTTTGAACAACTGGTGGCAAAACTCAGGCTTAAGTGCCGAGCAGCTTCAACTCAATGTGACCTTAGTACAGAGGTAATTTCTATAGCCATCACATAATCTTGCAGAAAAGCTTGTGTTTAGAATAGTCTATTCTTTCAAAAAGGAACTTATAGTAATTGTTCTATTTGTACCTTTATTTCTTATTATAAAAGCCTAAATCTAAAGAAATTATATACTCTATACTATGCACAGAAGTAAAAATTAAGGACTTTAACGTGTTTAAGAACTAATACTTAAGAAATACTATTAATTTGATCTTCCTACTGTACATGCTTTTCAGTAAGCACAACTTATATGTTCTTCCAACTTGACTTTTAACCCAGTCAATGTTTGGAGACTATAACAGGACCTTACTGGGGCTGAAGAGATGGCTGAGTGGTTAAGAGTACTGGCTGCTCTTACGGTGGACCTTGATTCACTTCCCAGCCCCCACACTGGTTGGGTCAGAACCACCTGTTACTTCTGTTCCAGGGGAACTGGTGATTTCTTCTGGTCTCTGCAGTTATTGAATGCACATGGTGCACATACATAATATGCAGGCAAAATACCCATCTACATAAAGTAAAATGAAAAATTGAAAAAATTTCCTCTTATTTCTGCAGAAATGCAATTGTAAACCATAATTAATATTTTAATGCCTAAATGTTCAGCTTTACCAACAGAATTTGATTCTAAGAACAGTGGCATAGGCATTTACTAGCAAAGTATTACGGGAGGGGGATGATGAGATGGCTTCGCAGGTACAGGGACTTGCCACACAAGTCTGACAAATATGATTCTTAGACTCTAAAGTAAGGACGAAAGAGGAGAACTAACTCCACACACAAACACAAGAATAAGTCGATAAAATAATTTTTAAACACAGAATGATTTTTCTGGGTTTTAAATTATAAAAATATAGCGATGATAAATACTCTGAATAAAGAGTAGTTAGGACCTGATCTTTAATGTCTTTCCAGGAAAGGTAGACTGATTGAATTCAAATGAATTTTCAATTCAGAATCCAGGAGCTCTGTGTTTTTACATATTTATAAAATGTATCGAATTGAACCATATATTTTAATTAAGGATTCAAAGGTAAATAATCAAAATTGACGTTGCTGGTTATATTACTTTATTTAGATTGACAGAGAGCCCTTTCTCACTGGAGAGTGAAGACTGGCAATATGCCAGTTCATTTATAGTGCAGTATTGGTAGATGAAGCCTTCCCTCCAGTAAACCACGCTGTTTTCATTTATGTCATCTTAGTACCAGGTGCAGAATCCTCATGTAGGCCACAAAGAATTTTTATTGCCCATACTTTCACATAATTTTTTTTCAAATTTCCTTATCCAGAATACTCCTTAGCTTGATGTGAAAACATAAATGAAATCTAATCAGTGTTGATAATTAATATTCTCATATAATTGCTTATATAAAATTTGTTATGTCCTTACTCCTTCAGATTTAATCTCTGTTAGATCCAGTATTCTGAGTATTCTTCCCTTTTCTTTAATGTATTTGCCTCTGTAATGTGGGAAGAACTGCAATTTTTTTCTTGGAAGCCTCACATTCCTCTGATAGCTGAGTATCTGCCATTGTCAAGAAAAGATTTTCTTTCAAAATGTTTCCCATTTCTCTGGATACATCAGAATGCTAAGGATTTCCAGTTTTTCTTACCCATTTTAGAGGCTTTGGTATAGATAGATTCAGAAAGCTTACTAATCAGTATAGCAGTTTGCATGGAAGCATGATTTTGAATTCTCATATTTTATTTTCATTGAATTTTAAGTCTCTCTGTCTCTCTCTCTCTGTACTCTTGCATGAACACACATGTCTTGGTGTTCATGTGGCTATCATAGGACAACTTGTGGGAGTCACTTCTTTCCTTCCACCATATTGGTCCTGGTGATTGAACTCAGGTCATCAACCTTGGGAATAGGTACCTTTACCTGCTAAGCCACTTCACCAGCTCAGAACTGAAGGTTTTCATCTTAGCAGTGATGAAGAATTTTGACCCATTTTAGTATTATCTGTATATCTCTAGCTATATCTATATTCATTAAAATTAGTAATGAGAAAGTCTTTTAAAATAAGAGATAGGGGCTAGAGACATATCTCAGAGGTAGACTACTTGTTTAGAATGGGTAATATCCAGCATTAAATGCCTAGCACTTTTTAAAAAAAAGCCAGTGCAATTTGATTTCTAAATAACAAAAGTTGTTGCTTCATTCTTCTATAGCTATGATCAACTTACCTAAACAATGAGAAAAATGCATTGTGTAATTTTAATAAATCCAGTGACTTTTATACTACAAAACTCTTAAAAATCTAAATCCCAGAGTCTAAATCAACAAATCTAAATCTCAGTATAGAAAGGACTGCAGGAAGTTTGTCCTTTATCATATGAGGACATAAATGCCACCAAAAGTAATTGGGATTATGCATAAGCACCAGCTCTGTCCAAATTTTAACTAGGTATCAATTACGTGTTCCATGGTTTCATAAATTACACTAAAACCTGGGTGCATGAACAGGTTTTATAAAATTCTGACCAACTGCTTAAAAATATATTAGTCTTGTTTTTGAGGTGTACAGTAAAGAAATATTACTAAATTTTAAAGCCACTAAATATGAGAAAATTTGACTCTTTTAGCTTAGCTTGGGGCTAGATTAGAAAGCACTGCTAGAGCTCCTTTTAAATTGCATTACAAATTAATCCTGACAATAGAACAGTGGTCCTTAGCCTATAGGTCTCAACCCCTTTGGGGGATCGAATGCCCCTTTCACAGGCCTCACATAATAGACCATCAGAAAATATAGATATTTACATTAAAATTCATAACCGTCGCAAAATTACAGGCATGAAATAGTAACAAAAGTAACTTTACAGTTGGCGGTCACCACGGCATGAGGAAATGTATTACAAGGGTTATAGCATTAGGAAGGTTGAGAACGTCTGCTCTAGAATGTCAAGGAATGTCGAACTGTGTTTAGACAGGCAAATTTCAACAAATTATCAAGGCATATGTAAATGTAACTGGTGCTTGATTTTGCTTTAGTTTCTATGTTTTTAATTATAAGTATTGAGTTCCAGGAACACTTATTCTTGATAGAATGATATATTGCCTATTTCTAGAATTGCAAATAAAAGGTGATAGAGCTGGAACCTGTAACCCCAGCTACTGGGAGGATAAAGCAAAAAAAAAAAAGAAAAAGATTGCAAGTTTAAGCAGACCCTATGTAACTAAGGGAGACCCTGTTTAAGAATTAAAAAACTAAAAAAGACTAGGAATGTGTGTGTCTCAGTATTACTGCACTTATTTAGCATGTATATATCCCTGGATTCAATCCGTATTTAAAAGACAAGGGAGGTTTCTTTTCACCAAGGACATTTATCTTACTATTATTAATACATTTTATTATTTGAGGACTTCATACATGCGTAGAATGTATTTTGATATATTCACCCTTACTCCTTGTTACTCCTCTCAAATCACTTCCCAACCCCTCCCAACTTCACGTTTCTTTTTTTAAAGAACCTACTGAATTCAGTTTGTGCTTCCCATATATGCGTGGGTGTGGAGTCATCAGCACAAAGAAGCATTTTTGATGAAGAATGAGAGCTGTACTAATGTATAGCAATAAGAATATGTATTTAGAGGCAACTTCATATTATATCATTCATTTAGCCAAGTAATAGTACTAGGTTCACACTGGGACCTATGAGCTTCCCCAGCCATGGGTTCTTTGTCACATTTACAGTGCTAGCCATATGTTTATTCTTTTGGAGTGGGCCTTGAATCCCATCAGAAAGCAGTTGATCACCCCTGTTATATTTGCGCCAATATTGGACCCATCATCAGTGTATATTACTCACAGGGTTCACAGCTAGATAAAACTGTTGATATATTTCTCCCTCAGCATCCTGAACAGCAGCACCTTTTGGTACTATGCAAGGTACCCAGTAGGGGAAATTCTTCCTAGGCAGACTAGCTTAATTCTACGTGTCCATGAGCACAGTGTGTGGTGCTCAGGAGCAGCAGCCTTAGTATCAGGTAGCCTGTACGTTTAGGTGTCTCTAGGATAACTTAGGAAAGTAGCCTGGCACTGGGCTGTTTATTTGAAACCCGTGGCTTCTGGGAAAAACGTTTTCCCTTGTGCTGAGTAACTCCAAGGTGTGTGGTGTGTGTACCCTCTCATCACCTCTTCCATTTAATATCACCTGTGTTCTACTCTTTTTTCCCCGAAGGAAAACAAGAATACAGTCAGAAATAGTAGTTAAACCCACATAACTGATTTTTGCTTACCTTAAGAATAAGGCAATACTAGCTAGAGACATCCCTCTTTAGGTAAAGGCACTTGCCACCACGTCTGACACCCTGATTTTGATCCCTGGTGGAAAAGGAAAATTTAGTCCAGCAAGTTGTCCTTTGACACAGACACACACACAGACACACACTCTCTCTCTCTCTCTCTCTCTCTCTCTCTCTCTCTCTCTCTCTCTCTCTCTCTTTCTCTCTCTCTATATATACATATATATACATATACATATACAAAATTTTGTTAAAGAATAAAAATGTGTGTTTTCTGTGGCTACAATTAAAATAGGTATATAGATTAATGTCTGAGTTAGGAAACCAGAAATTTTGTTAGAAATATAATTAGCAACCTATTTTAAATTATGGAGTATGCATGGGCTGCCATTTACAGTAAGCTTCTGGTATTTGAAAGAACTGCTTCTCTGTAAATTTTGTCTTTTTAAATTTATAGCTCAACTCTGTCTCCCAATCACTATTGATTGTGCTGTGTTTATAAGTTATTTTAAGTTGTTATTTTATAGAAAGGTTATACACAAAGAAATATTAACCTTTGCCCTATATTTCCTTCACTGTTAAAGCCATATCCTGTTTCTAAAATCAGTGTTTGATATAAAAAAGAAAAATGGAAAAAAAGGCTTAAGGGTACATGCCATAAAATAAACAACCTCTATTACTTTCTACTTGGGATTGGATGTTGCTCAGGCAACAAAATGTCTGAGTGCCAAGTTTATTGCTTTCATAATTGTGAGACCCAAACCCATGCCATTTAGAAGTGGTATTAGCTTGAGTTCCAGGACAGCCAAAAAGCTACACAGAGAAACCCTGTCTCGAAAAACATAAAGGAAGGAAGCAAGGAAGAAAGAAAGAAATGGTATTAGCCATGAAGTAAAAGTCAGAGAAAAAAAAGCGATTCACAAGAATAAAGCTTTGTTGCTTAAATAATCTACTTCATTGCACTCTTTAACAATTCAAATGTTAAATTGTTTCACACCACTGTCTTTGTGGGTGAATGTGATTTTCTGACTGCTTCAGAGGTAGTTATGGATGCAACTAGAATACTTGCTAGTGCTCTTGTAAACTTATATTTAGGGTTTTCTTTTTACTTAAGAGTTTATTTTTTATTCCTCCTCTTGAATACTTTTCTAATACTTTGAATAGTATTATCAATAGATAATCGGTGCCTCGGTCATATGGTTTAAATTAAATAATGTGCATTGCTTGAGATTCGACTTGCAAACATCAATTTTTCTGTCTATATTTACAAAAGATGCTACTTTCCATCTACCCCGTCCATGAACATCATTTTTATCTTTCTAAAGCTGGTAAAATTTGAGGGGGTCAAATGATTTTTCTTTGAAATCACTTAAAATCTCTGGCATAGTAAATTTTCAGAAGCAGTGTAAATGGTATGTATTAAAAGTAAAAAACAGATGTAATAAAATCGCATGGAAATACAAATAACGTAGGATAGATAAACCAAGATTAAAAGTTGGGCAAGGTGGTCCATGATGGTAATCCTAGCACCCCAGAGACTGAGGTTGAAGGATTCTAAGACCCAGGCAAGCTTTAACTATGAGACTCTCTTAAAAACAAAAGTAAAATAAGCAAACAAAAAAATTTCTGTAGTAGAAAATCAGGGCTTCCTGATTTTAAAATGTACTATTCAGCTATAGTGAACAGCATTGTGATTGAAGCATTAGGATAGACACATATGAATGTAATGTTTTTTTTTTTTTAACTCATTGGGAGGCCTGCCACCCAGCTCCCAAATCATCACATGGAGACATTCTTTCATGTGAATACCCGACCTAAGCTTGGCTTATTTACAGCCACTTTTTCTTAACTTAAATTATCCTTTTGCCTTAAACCAACCTTTTGCCTCTGGGCTTTTACCTTTCTCTATTTCTGTGTATCTTTTGTTTCCTTCTTACTCCATGACTGGCTGTGTGGCTGGTCCCTGGCATCCTCCTCTCCTTTTTTTTTTCTTGCTCATCGCTCTTCTCTTTTTTTCCTATTTATTCTCTACCTGCCAGCCCCAACTATCCCTCTCCTGCCTAGCTATTGACCATTCAGCTCTTTATTAGGCCCATCAGGTATTTTAGACAGGCAAAGTAACACAGCTTCACAGAGTTAAACAAATGCAGCATAAAAGAATGCAACACATCTTTGCATCATTAAACTAATATTCCCCAGTTTAAATGAATGTAACACATCTTCAACTAATATTCCACAACAGTAATGGAATGAAGAGTATAGAAATAAACCTTACCATTTATCATCCATTGATTTTCCAACAAGGATAGAAGGCAATTCGGTAAGGGCTTAAAGTCTTTCCCCAAATGATTTTGGGACATAGATAACCATTTACAAGAAGTGTACCTGGACTCTCCCTTTAAAACACCTATAAAATGGATCAGAGAACAAAACTGTGAGTCTGAAACTTCACAAGTCTTAGAGTAAATGTAGCAATGAGTCGTTATGCCTTTGAATTGAGGACCTATTCCAATAGGCATTTCTCCAAAAGAAGATAATGAAATAGCCAAATAAGCACATGAAAACTTTTTCTGTATTCTTTGTTGCTAGGGAATTTCAACCTAAAACCATAATAGGATGCTATTGATTCATACCCGCTAGCATAGCTATTATTATAAAGGTTGCTAATAACAGTTCAGGAAGATACAAAGAACTTGAAAATCCTGTGGACTGCTGATTAGAATGTAAAGTGGTATACTGCCTTGGAATACAGTTAGTTAGTTCCTCAAAATGTTGACCATATATTTACCATATGCCCAGTAATTCTACCCATCGATATCGACCCATGAAGACTAACCATTCTCACAACGACTGTTCATAGAAGTGTCCAGTGAAATACTCATAATCACCATTTTTAAAAAAAAACATTTTTTAAAAAAACATTCTCTACAAAATGATGATTAAGTGTAATATGTTCATACAGTGGCATGTTATCTTAGTTAGGCAGAGGCCATGAAGGGGTGCTGCTTACTGGCTTGCTTCCCAGGACTTGTTCAGCCTGTTTTCTTTTTTAAAAATAAATTAATTTGCCGCGCACCGCGGCCCTGGTCTGCGCTCTATGTGCTAGACCCCAGTTCGCGAGCTTCAGGCAAGGGGCTGGAGGTTGAGAACACAGACCACAGACGCAGAGACAGACCGACACACGGACCTCCAAACGCTGGTTCAGAAAGCCCCACTTTAATTAACATCATGTAGGCTTAAATGCACTGCAGTCAATGGCCAACAGGTGAAAATCCCATCCTCTGATCCTCTAAGCTAGGCACAGCTTCTAGTAACTAATTAGAAGGTTCTAGGAGGGAAGAGCAGCTGAAGGCCAGGACTCATTAGTCCCAACATCCAGCTGAAGGCCAGGACTCATTAGTCCCAACATATTTTATTTATTTATTTTAAAAAGAAAACAATCTTTTCATTTTAACATACCAATCCCTGTTCCCACTTCCTCCTTTCCTCCCCTTCCCTCCACCTTATCCCCCACCCCAGCTTCCATCCACTCTTCAGAGAGGGTAAGGTACATTGCTTTGGGGAAGGTCCAAGGCCCTCCCTAATATATCTAGGCTGAGCAAGGCAGCCATCCAAAGAGAATAGGTTCCAAAAAGGCCAGTAGGAATAAATTCTAGTGCTACTGCCAGTGGTCCCTCAGTCTGCCCCAGCCATACAACTGTCACCCACATTCAGAGGATCTACTTTGGTCCTATGCTGGTTCCTTCCATGTCCAGCTGGAGTTGGTGAGCTCCCATTAGCTCAGGTAAACTGTTTCAGTGAGTGTGCCCATCATGGTCTTGACCTCCTTCCACTCTTCAACTGGGTTTTGGGAGCTCAGTCCAGTGCTCCAATGCAGTTCTCTGCCTCTGTTTCCATCAGTTGCAGGATGAAGGTATTCATCAGTCTGACTACAGGGCAAGGCCAGTTGGGGCCCCCTCTCCTCTGTTGCTTAGGATCTTAGCTTGGGTCATCCTTGTGAATTCCTGGGAATTTCTCTAGAGCCAGGTTTATTGCTAATCCCATAATGGCTCCCTAAATCAAAACATCTCTTTCCTTACTCTCATCTCTGTCCTTCCTCCTTCTCGACTATCCCATTTCCTCAAGTTCTCCTCCCCCTCCCCTTCTCCCCTCATCTTCCCCTCTGCCCTCTCCACTCCCCCCACCCCCGTGCTCCCAATTTTGTCAGGCGATCTTCTCTGCTTCCCCTTTCCAGGTGGATCTGTGTATGTTTTTCTTAGGGTTCACCTTGTTAGCTTCTCGAGGATCATGAAGTATAGGCTCAATATCCTTTGCTTTACAGCTAGTATCCACTTATGAGTGAGTACATGCCATGTTCATCTTTCTGGGTCTGGGTTATCTCACTCAGGATAGCTTTTTCTAGTTTCATTGATTTGCATGCAACTTTCAAGATGTCATTGTTTTTTACCACTGAGTAGTACTCTAATGTGTAAATGTGCCACATTTTCTTTATCCATTCTTCGGTTGAAGGGCATCTAGGTTGTTTCCAGGTTCTGGTTATTACAAATAATGCTGCTATGAACATAATTGGACAAGTGTCCTTGTAGTATTATCGAACATTATTAGCCTGTTTTATTTTTTTACAGAATCCAGAACCACCAGTCCAAGGATGGAAGTACCCATACTAGGCTATACCGTCCCCCATCAATCACTAATTAGGAAAATACCTTACAGCCAGATCATATTGAGCATTTTCTCAATTGAGGTTCCCTCCTTTCAGTAGTTTGTTGCCAAGTTGACGTAAGACTTCCAGCATACATATTATAGGGCAATAACAAGCAATGACGTGCTGATTTATGTTATTCCATGTGTAAACCTTGACAATGCTATGCCAAATGAAAGAACACAACACATGTTATAGGATTCCACTTATATGGAAGTCTGAAATAATCCTATTTATAAATACAGGCAGTTGTCTAGAATCTGAGTGGACTGGAGAAGGTGTACCAATGGTACCGGATATTTTTTGTTAGTTTAAATAATGTGAGTAAGACCATGCATGTGAAATTGGAAATGTTTCTGTTTTCCTAGGGAAGCTATTTAAGGGTGAAGTTGCTGACTAGTGTGATGATTTTAACATTTTAAGAAATTATTTTTAGTAGAGTACATGATTTTATATGTGACAGTTCCCATTTTATAACTGCTTCAATGAATTTATACCCCCCACACACAAACACCCATACATAGTTAGTTAGTTAGTATGAATTTGAGACAGGATCTCACTTTGTACCCTAGACTGGCTTTTAGCTTGCAATGTTTAGTTTAGCTATTTTTATTCATCTTATATGGTATTTCACACTGGTATAAATTTGTATTTTTTTAAAAAAACTTATATCATTGATCCTATTTTGTGTGCTTGTAGGTTTAAGTTTTTGCAAGATACTTTCGTTGGCTAGCATATTTTGAATAGATCACCTCTACTAAATCCTTCCATCCCAGGCTGCTGACAGTCTGCTCTCGATTTTACTGAGAAATCTTTTTTTTTAAACATGCTGCTTTTTAAAAAAAAAAAAAATTGAGGCAAGGTCTTTGCCTTCCAGCCTGATCTAGAATTCACTATGTAGCCTAGGCTAGCATAGATTGGCAGTAATTTATTGTCTCAGCCTCTTGAGTGCTCAGATTATAGGTATGGACATCCATGTCCAGTTTAACACAAGTTGTTTATCTCTTCTTGGTTTCAGAATTCTCTCTTTGTAGTTGACTTTCATAGGCTTTGGTATGATGAATGTCGGTAGCTATTCCTAATTTCTTTCTCTGAGCTTGCTGAACACCTCCTTAGTTGGGATTTCGTGAGTAATATTTTAGGAAAATTGGAGTGTTTGTTGCCATTGTCTTTTTTTCAGATACTTTCCTCTCCATTTTACCTCTTATTTTCTTTTAGGACTTGTATTACACATAGATCGTCGATCTAATGGTTTCCCACAAGTCTGAGACTCCATTTATTTTTCTTTTTCACCTGAGGGTAATCTCTACCATTTGCCATTCTTTGTTCATTCTTTGAGTGACCCTTTCAGTTCAGTTATCATCTATACAATTTGTATTTTTACAGTTTCCATACCTTTATTGATATCCTCTTATTTTGTAGAACATAACTATCTTTTGTATATTTTGCCTTTTAAAATAATAGATTTTATTTGAGCACTTTTGAGCATATAGAAAACCAGAAAATAGTTTCCCTGTACTGTTACCTACCTTCTCCTCTGACTATGATTTCTCTTATTGCTAATATATTCTGTTGTTTTGGTAAATCGGTTAACAATTGATGAGCCAGTACTAATGTTACTATTAAATGATGTTCATAATTTACAGTAAGTTTCATTTTTATACTCTACAGTTTTGTTGCATTCACACTGTAACATTGCTGCCACCACAGCATCATATAGAAAAATATCAATGCCCTAAATATCCCATGTGCTTTTATATGTTAAACCCCTTTCCAGCTTCTGGAAGCTATTCATCTTTTTATTGTCGGTATAATTTTGTATTTTCTAAAATGGTATAGAATTGAAACATATCAAATGTAGCCTTACAAATCGACTTCTTTCACTTTGAAAGATGAATTTGTCTTTTCTCAATAATATAATTTGATATCAGATCTATTTTAGTGCTTAAACATACCCCATGTTTAGATGTACCACAGTATTTATCCTTTCACTCTCTAAAGGACATCTGGTTGCTTCCAGCTTGGGGCAATTAATGAGTTACTATAAGCATTCGCATGTGCGCTTTTGTGTAGATGTGAGTTTTTAACTCATGGGTATATGAGTGGGAGTACCATTGCTGAACTGTGTGTTAAACATGTGTTACCTTTGTAAGAACTGCCAAACTCTCCTGCAAAGTAGCTGTACCTTTTTAAAAAAACAGAAATGAATTACAGTTCTTGCTTCATATTTTCAAAGTTGCTTACTATTGCCAGCGTTTTGATTTTAGTAGTAGGTGTGAATTGCTTTTCAAAATGTATTTACCTAGTCCTGTGTTGTGTTGAATATTTTTGTATGTTTATTTGCTCTTTATTTCTTTTTATCTTTTGTGTACTATTTATTGTATTTTTCCTCTCAGTTCCTTCAGTTCAAGCTACAAATAGTCCCTGTAAAATTATTTGACCTCTTATGAATCCTTTTAAATACTACCTCCTTTCCATTAAACCAATGCCATCGTCTGACTCTTTTCCTTTGCCTCCTTGAGGCTAGCCTTTTCTTAATGTTTAACAGGAGCAGTTGTTAACATATTCTTAGATAAAGGGTCTAGGAAACACCAGCTTAATCTTTACCATATGTTACTCAAAGCTTCTTTAGTTGTGCACTTGGGTTTGGCTTTACTAATAGTTGCTCTAGCTTTTTTGTTTGCCTTAGAAGCCAGATCTTGTTTTGAGAATTGTCTTGTCATGTAGGGAAACTGAGAATGAAGCAATACATTTCTAAAACCAGCAAATTATAGCTCATTTATGTTTAATAATTTGTTCCTTAGCTTCCTTCATTGAGAGAGCCAGATTTGAACTCATGCCTGTGTGGCTGTTATGAAATGGTGTGAGTGGAACCCTTGCAGGAAGCCCTATGACTGGTGAGGGACAAACATGGCCAGGCAGATAGAATTTACTGGGAAGTTTTATTGGGGGAACGGAAGGGAGTTGGGAAAGGGGAAGGAGAGAAGCAAAGAGGAGAGAGAGAGAGAGAGAGAGAGAGAGAGAGAGAGAGAGAGAGAGAGAGAGAGAGAGAGGACAAGAAAAGTTCTGCCTTCCCCTTCAGAGGAACAGTGGAAAAGAGAGAGCAGAAGTGGGTGGAGCTTCTCTTAAAGGAACCTTTGCACTTGCATACATGCTAGTGATGTAGCCGCCATAGGACCATAGGACCGTGGGCTGGCTAGGGTACTGCCTGGGTTCATCCTGCTAGGTGACAGGGGCCAGCATAATGCCTGAATCCTAACAGTGGCCCCCAAAGCCTTTCTCTGGGGGATGGTGATGTGGCTTGTGGTAGTGTCCTGTAATCTTGAGATCCTGGGTTTATTCCCTAATGTGGGATTTCCCCTCTGTATACTGCAAATATATTTTATTAGCATTGGTGAATAAAGAAGCTTCTTTGGCCTATGGCAGGGAACAATAAAGCCAGGCAGGAAATCCAAACAGAGATGTAGAGAGAGTAGGCGGAGTCAAGGAGATGTGATGTGGCTGCCAAAAGAGATGCCCTGGAAACTTACCAGTAAACCACAAGCCTCGTGGTAAAATACAAAATAATAGGAATGGGTTAATTCAAGATGTAAGAGATAATTAGTAAGAATCCTGAGCTAATGGGTCAAGCATTGTTTTAATTAATACAGTTTCTGTGTGATTACTTCAGGTATGAGCAGTCAGGAAATGAACGAGCAGCCTGTGCCTACAATTCCCCACATGCCAATAATTTAAACAAACAAACTTGTACTTTTGCCAAAGGCCCTGTTGCCTTTTTGTACAGTGGAGCAAATAGACATTTCATAAAAGCCCAAAGAAGCGTGGGATTTAGACAGGGAGAGAATAAATGTCAAGGGTTCTGCTTGAGTCAAGCTATAGAAATGGAGAGAGATGCAAAGTGTGTTAGCAGACAGTTGGAGAACCAAGAATATAGTGCAATTCTATTCCTCTTCCCTTTGATTTCTTCTTGAAACATTCAATTCTTAGTTTCCATCTCCTGGTGGCCATTTCTATATCCCTTTCCTAGTGTAAATACTGCATTCCAATCTTCTGTCATTTGGTTCACATGGTTATCTTTCTTTCAGATACCCTTCATCTTGCCTACCAGTACAGTACTTACCTCTCAAGACATAAAATGAATTCTACCTTCTCTCTAAGGCCTATGTATTCACCCTCCCATGCATGTGTGCAGAATAAAGACATGTGCAGTACAAAGCTACAGTACCCATATGGAGGTCAGAGGACAACTTTGGTGTCACTTCTCTCCTCTGACCTTGTTTGAATCAGACTCATTCTTGTTCGCTCTGGACACCTCACTTCTGGCCTTGTTTGAGGCAATCACTCTTGTCACTGTAGCTGGTTTGCAAGCTTTGAGAATTCTCTCACATCAGCCTGTAATCTGGCCTAGAAGTGCTGAGATTGTACACATATAGTACTACGTACAGCTTTGCATAGGCTCTGAAGATCTGAAGTTGGATTTTCATGCTTGTACAGCAGGAACCTTTTGTTTTTGTTTTTAAAGATTTATTTATTTATTTATTATGTGTACAGTATTCTGTCTGTATGTATGCCTGCAGGCCAGAAGAAGGCACCAGATCTCATTACAGATTGTTGTGAACCACCATGTGGGTGCTGGGAATTGAACTCAGGACCTCTTGAAGAGCAGCCAGTGGTCTTAACCTCTGAGCTATCTCTCCAGCCCCCTTGGTTTTTTTCCCCTGAAACATAGTTTCTCTGTAGCTTTGGATTCTGTCCTGGAACTAGCTTTGTAGACCAGGCTGGTCTTGAACTCTCACAGAGATCCCTTGGCCTCCCAAGTACTGGAATGAAAGGTGTGTGCCACCACCGCCCAGCACAAGAACTTTTTTATATAAATTTATCTATCTTACTTTCCAACCACAGCTTCCCCTTCCTTTTCTCCTCCTCCTGCCCTCTGCCCCCCCAATACACCCCCTTCATAACTGCTCAGAAAGGGGCAGGCCTCCCATGGGCTTCAGCAAAGCATAGGATATCAAAGCTGTCATAAGATCAAGCACCTCCCCCTGTACTCAGGCTGGGCAAGGCAATCCACCACTGTCACATATATGCAGAGGGTCTAGGTTGGTCCCTGGTTGTGGTTCAGACTCTGTGAGTTCCCATGAGCCAGGCTAGTGATTTCTGAGGGTTTTCCTGCAATGTTTCTGATCACCTGGTTTCCTACAACCCCACCTCCTTCTCCTCAGCAGGACTCCCAGAACTCTGCCCAGTGTTTGGCTTTGTGTCTCTAAAGCTGCCTCCCAGTCACTGGATGAAAGCTCTCTGGTGACAACTGGTCATCAATCCTATCCCAGAGTATGGCCAGTTCAGGCTACAGCAAGAACTTTTGTACACTGAATCAAAATACCCTATGAGGTATTTTTTAAAGACACACCCATAAGCCATCCTTAATAGTTAGGGTATATTATAATAAATAAATGCTACCCCCAAATCTTTGAGTCTTAACATTAGAAGCATTTATTTTTTAGGTCACAGCTGAATGAGAGCTAACTAGAGCAATGCCAATCAATTTCACCCCCTAAAGTTCATATGTGGTTGCAGGTTCCTAATGGCTTCACCACCTTCTAGTATTGAGATTAGCAACCTATAACCTGTTCTTGTAAGTAAATTTTTGAGATAGAGCCATGGCATTCAATTATGTTTTGTCAATGAGTGCTTTAATACCACAAGGGGAAAATTGATTAGGGACTTTATGGTCCATAAAATCTTTGTCCTTTGGGCTTTTGCAAAAACACTTTTGTTGATCCTTCATCTGAGACTTTCTGGACCTGTGAAGAGAGAATCTAGATCCTTTATTTTTTTAATGTAATTTCTTCAACTCTTTAGGTATGCTTATTATCTGCTTCATGTTTGTATATGAAATCTAACAACCAGTCACTCTCAGGCACGTTTTCTGTAGGCTGCTTTTTTAAGTTCTTGATTTTATTTTTAAGCCTGTCTTCCCAAGATGAACTTCTGAGTTAGCAGAATTTAGTAATCATTCGATTAGAGATTAGGTTTCCTTAATTGCCTTGAACCTTTAAGTCTTCCATCTTTTATCTGAGGAAATATTTTGTGTAAAGATGTTTCTCCAACTTCAGAAGTTTCTAAATCACCTTTCTTTTCATTTCCCACATTCAAAGACAGCCAGAGTTGACTAACTCTTTTCTGCACTTTTATTTCCTTGAGCAGCTCATGTGCGTACTTCTAGATACCTAAGAATATGTCTAAACCTTTCAAAGTGCCATATGGTTATCTGGTTATCCATATCTTTCTTTCGGATTTCTAGCCCCCCCCCCACACACTTTTTAAGCCCCAAATGAAATCACAGAGTTAAACAGCTGTGATGTTAGAAGCAGGTCACTGGGGTTTTCTTTAATGCCCTGGAAACAGGGCTCTTTTTCAGAGCTGAGCTGTGACTCAAATCAAGTAACACCTTAGAAGTAGAGACTTGCCAGGAGCTGCCAGTTTGATCAAATATTGATCAAATTTGATCCTATATGGAGGATAAGGTGGCACTTGGGAAACTCCAAAAGATCCACTGGCTGCCTTCTTTCTGGCTTTTCTCAGTGAGGGCAGGGGCAGCCTCAAGTTAAAGCCACTCAGGCTCTGATGCTCTTACTCTGGTTCATGGGGGGATTTTATGCATCCTTCCGCTCCCTCTCCTCTTCTGCATATGCCGGGGATGGATGCTTCCTTCCGCTCCCCCTCCTTTTCTGTATGTGCTGGGGATGGAACACCAGCTCTTAAGCTTGCCGGAGAGTCACACTTCCACTGAGTGTATCTTCATCCTGCATTAGTTTTCCTTGATTAAATTCTTTAAAGTCATTCTTTGCCTTTGGTTAGCTTGTGGTGTTCTAAAATGATATGTGGTTGACAGTATTTTGTTGCTTTTGTTGAGGAATGGACTCACTGAGATTCTGACAGCCTTAATTTTGGCAAGAAAATAATGCTTCTGAGACATTTCCTTAATATTTAATATATCCGTAGATTGTGGCTTATGAATACCAGATAGAACATTAACACATTTTTCTTTCCTTTTTTGTTTTTTTTTGTTTTGTTTTTTTTTGTTTTGTTTTGTTTTTGTTTTTCAAGACAGGGTTTCTCTATGTAGCAGCTGTGATTAGCCTGGGACTTGCTTTGTAGACCAGGCTGGCCTCAAACTCACCGAGATCTGCCTGCTTCTGCTTCCCAATTGCTGAGATTAAAGTGTGTGCCACCACTGCCCGGCAACACATTTTTCTTAATGAAACCTGTGAACATCCACTGAGGGCAATCACATTTTGACTTTCCTTTCCAGGTTGCTGTTAGCTCTGACTCTACAGGCCCAGCTGATAATTTTGAGGAGCAACCTTTGACTTGCCAAAAAGAATGCAGCAAAACAGTGAACACTGAAGCTTTGATGACAGTGTTTCACCCTCAAAATTTGGAGAATCTGGATTCTAAAATGGTAAGGAAACAAAATAATTAAATCTATGGATTGGAACAGTCAATGAAAAAAATCTTAGAACATACTAGATCAGTGGGTCCTCAACCTTCCTAATGTTGTGACCCTTTAATGCAGTCATTCATGTTTTGATGACCCACAACCATCAAATTATTTTGTTGATACTTCATAAATGTAATTCTGCCTCTCTTATAAGTCAGAATGTAAATATCTGTGTTTTTTGGTGGTTTTAGGTGACCCCTGTGAAAGAGTCATTCGACCTCTAACCCCTAAGGGGGTTGCGACCAATAGGTTGAGAACCGCTATACTGGATGGTATCAGAACAGAAAGGTTTACTTTTGAGGTTTGAAGTATGTCTAGTTGGGCTCCACGACACTCAGACCATTATCAATAGTGATAATAGTGGTTATTGAGTTTTAGTCACTTAGATTTCTAATAATTTGTGATAAAACCAAGTTGATTTGGGAAAAACGGTAGTTTGGAGCTTTTGCCTCCTAGGTGTTAGACTTTTGCAATTTTTAGAAGTTTAACTAGTAATGATAGTAAATTAAAGCTGTTAGGTGTTGGTAGAGGCTGCTTGTTCATTTCCAGGCCGACCAGACTCCTGAAATAACCACACAGAAATCTGTATTAATTAAAACACTGCTTGGCCAATAGCTTAAGCACATTGCTAGCTAGCTCTTATATCTTAAACTAACCTATTTCTATTATTCTGTGCAACACCACGAGGTCGTGGTGTACTGGCAAAGCTTGCTACTTTCTCTGGGGGCAGCTACATGGCTTCTCCCTGACTCCACCTACTCTCTCTATATATCTGTTTCAGCCTGGCTTTACTCTGTTAAGCCATTGGCTGAAAGCAGCTTCTTTATTAACCAATGGCAATAAAACATATTCACAGCATATTTCACCTCTTACATCAGTTAGGTTCGTGTGGGTTTAAGTTTTTATGTTAAAGGTCTAGTACTTTACAATGTGAATATGATTTTTTATTTTGTAAGGTTTTGGTCTGCATAAATGATTTCATGGTAAATAGGATGAGCAAGTTATTTTAAAGGGATTAATTTTTCACTCTTTACTTTGATTTTTCTATCACAGTTGAAAGAAAAGATGAAGGAACAATCTTGGAACATCTTATTTTCTGAATGTGGGCGTGGTGTTAGCATGTTCCGGACAAAGAAGACCCGAGATCTAGTTGTAAGAGGGATTCCAGAGACATTGCGGGGAGAGCTCTGGATGCTTTTCTCAGGTATTACATTATTTGCTTTATTCATTTAACAGGCAAATGTTAAGTATGCCACTTCTAGACGTTATGTTCTATGTACAAAGATGGCCAGGATGTAAGTTTAGACTAGTCAAAAAGGGAAAAAAACTATATTTATATGTGCTTACCTAAATATCTACATATCTACTGTCTGACAAGATTAATTTAGTAGGCAAGATGTGTATAGTTGGTGGGTATAGTGTTCACATCTATACCAATAAGAGAAAATTAAAAGAAAAAACTTAATTAAAATGTTATTCTCTGATAAATAATAACTTGGTGTAGACTCGTGTTATGTTTCCCTTTTTCTTCATTTTCTTTGTTTTTGTGTATTCGGATATTATTAGAGCATAAACCTAAACCTTAAGGTAATAAAATAGAAATATGTCACTATCTGCAAATCTCAGCTGTGTTTTATTGTTCAGTTTGAATGTGGATGTTATTGTCCTTGCAGGTGCTGTTAATGACATGGCTACTAATCCTGGTTATTATGCTGAAGTAGTTGAACAATCCTTAGGGACCTGCAACCTGGCTACTGAAGAAATTGAACGTGATTTACGCCGCTCTCTGCCTGAGCACCCAGCCTTTCAGAGTGATACTGGCATATCTGCTCTGAGGCGGGTACTGACAGCTTATGCATATAGGAATCCTAAAATAGGATACTGCCAGGTATAACTTCACTGTGATCTCAAATATTATGTGCATATTTCAAATGTTATTACCAAATTCAACTCTCGAATTTTGGGACATATGATAATGAGAGCTGAGATTGATAGCGGCTATTATTAAATTAAGTAGGTTGATAGTGGGAGCATTTTTAACTACTGATATATTTACTATTTTCTTTTTTAATATTTCTTTTTATTTATCCAATGTGTGTATCTCTGTGTGGATATTTGCCACATGGAGGTCAGAATAGGGCACTGGATCTCCTGGAATTGGAGCCACAGACAGCTGTAAGCTGCCCAACATGGGCACTGAGAACTGAACTCAGGTCCTCTAAAGAGCACCAAGAGTTTCTAACCACTTTTTTTTTCATCTAACAACTGGATTATCGTTCTGTAAAAGACACTGTGCCACATACTTAAGGCTATATAAAGATATATCATATAAAGATCATATCAGCAAAAATATATGGATCAGGTCTGAGGAGGTAAAGCTAAGTGGGTAACATGCTTGTAGTACAAACAGGAGAGCCTGAGTCTGAATCTCTAGCATCAATGTAAAAGAATCCAAGTATGGCAGAATGCATCTGCAAGTCTAGTGCTGGGCAGAGGTGGATCCTGAGGACTTGCTATCCAGCCAGTCTAGCTGATATGGCAAACTTTGGTTCAGTGAATAAACCATGTCTCAAAAACAAACAAACAAATAAATAAAGTGGAATAATAATTGAGGAAGAACTCACAACATTGATCTTTGGCCTTCACATGTGCCTGCAACAGAAGAGCACACCCATACGCATGTGTCCATATGCATATGCAGACAATAGGTAGTTAAATGAATATTCATTGGGAAATTGAAAATCCAAAGAGACACACTATTAGAAGAATACTAAGTGTGGTCAGGATTTATAATAAATTATTTTCACCTGGGAGGATCAGGGAAGGCTTCATGGGAGAGGTAGCACTTGCAGGTCTTGGCAGCTTATGAATCTGGGACATATAGAAATGGAATTAGAGAACTTTCTAAGTGCAAGGATTGGTGCAGCCCAATACAAATAGAGAGAAATAAAGAATATGCGTAGGGCCAGGTACTCATGTACTGTTTAATAGAGGAGAAGATGAATAATGCAATAATTTACTTGAAGAAAGCACTGGGTAGTTTGGGGTTAGTCAGGGGTGTGAATTTTATTTTCGAGGCAATGGGAGAGTCCTTGGTAAAAATCCTTTAGGGGTACACTGTGTTAACTGGGTAGTTGCCTGCTACTAAACACAAGCAGATAATAGCTGAAGTATTACAGAATATTATTTATTAGTGAGGAAAAACAATCATTTAAGTCAGTAGACAGTTTTCTTTGCGAGATTATTGAGGGACTTAGGATATGGGTTGAAAATATACTGTCATCTTAGAAGGAAAACGAAGATTTTGATAGCCATTACATGGACTCTGCAGAATATTGGGGAATATTGCATAGTAACAATATTAAATCTCTCAAACTATAAACACAGGGTGTTTCCTTCTTTATTTAGTAGATCTCTAGTTTCTTCTTTTAAGATATTAGATAGCTTTCAATGTAAATTCTTTCTTTTTTGGCTTTTTTGAGACAGGGTTTCTCTATGTAGCAGTTCCGGCTGTCCTGGAACTTGCTCTATAGACCAGGCTGGCCTCAAACTCACAGAGATTCACCTGCCTCTGCCTCCCAAGTCAATGTAAAATCTTAAAACTTCTTTTGATGATAATTTTGTTTCTGAGTATTTTAATCATTTTGAGATTATAGTAGATGCATTTTTATCTTTTTTATTAGTTCTTGCTAGCATATTAAAATACAATTCATCTTTCTATATACGAATCTTGTCTTCTTTAGCTTTGCTCAGCTTATATTGGTTTCAGAAGATCATTTGTAGATTTCTTTCAAGTTTCAATATATGTGTCTTGGGGTTTCTATAGCTGTAAAGAGACACCATAACTACAACAACTCTTAAAAAAGGAAAATACTTAATTGGGGTGGCTCACATTTTCAGAGGTTCAATCCATTATCACCATGGCAGGCCATGGCGGCATGTAGGCAGAAATGAAGCTTATCACAACAGGAAGTGGTCTAAGACACTGGGTGGTATCTTGGGCATGTATAAGACCTCAAATCTTGCCTCTACAATGACACACTTCCTCCAACAAGACCACACTTCCTCCAACAAGGTCCCAACTTCTAATAGGCCACTGCCTTTGGGGCCATTTTCTTTTAGCCCACCACATTAAGAAATCATGGAGTCTGAATAGTGACATTTTTCTTGATTCCAATCTGAATACTGTTCTTCCTTTTTTCTTGCCTAAATGGATATATACCTTCGATATGGAATTGTTAATATTATTATTTGACTTTGTTGAGCTCGCATCTCATTATTTTCCTGGCTTGTCTCGTTCTCCTGGGCTTCAGTGATCCTCTCACTCCCGCCTCTTGAGCAGCTGGGATTACAAGTGTACCCCAGCACATCTGACTTGTTATTTATCTTAGGGAGAGCCACCCTTTTGTCATAAAGTATACAGTGAACTGTGGAGGGTTTGTGTAGATTATCAGGTTGAAGAATTTCCTTTATCTTTCTAGCTTCTGAGGAGCTTTTTAAAATATGAGCAGGAGTACAGATGTGAGTGCAGTGAAACACACCTGCAATCCTAACACTTAGGGGCTAGGGTAGGGCTATCTTGAATACAAGTCTAGCCTGGGCTGCATACTGAGACTCTGTCTCAAAAAAATCAAAGCAGGAAAAGGAGTATTGGATCTTTAATATTTTGATATTATAATTTAATTGCAATTTCTTCCTTCTCTTTCCCCTCTCTAAAACCTCTCTCATACCCCTCCACTCTCCTTCAAATTCATGACCTCTGTTGTCACTACTTGTTATTGCATATATATATGTATATGCATATATTTTCCTAAATATAATCAATTCAGTCCATATAATTTACTCATATGCATGTTTTCAGGACTGACCATTGGTACTGGAAAACCAATGATATCTCTTCCCTGGGGAGGACCACCTCTCCTATTCCCAATTTCCTCACTTGCCAAAAGTAGTTCTTTGTGTAAGGCTGAGGCCTCATGAAATTTTGTCAGATATTTTTTCTTTGTGTCCGCTGACATTATTATGTGATTTTTATTAAAATGAAATATTTCATTAATTGGTTTTAATATTTTGCACTTCATTTACATTTCCAGGATAAATACCAGTTGCTCTTAGTATATATTTTTGCATGCTCTCTAGTTTGGTTTCTTATTGTTTGGGGGGGATTTTACATTCATATTTAAAAAATACATTACTGTATAGCTGTCTCATAACACCTTTCTTTAATTTTGGTGTCAGGATTTTTTAGAATGAGTTGGATAATGATTCTTGCTCTTAGATTTTACATGGTTTGTGAAGGACTGGTATTACTTCTTTAAATATTTAGTAGAATGTGCCAGTAAAGCCATCTGTTCTTCATTGTCTTTGTAAAAAGTGTTTCCATTACTATTTTAATCTCTTATTGTATATCCATTCTGACTTATCCTTCCTCTAGAACTGGTTTTAGTAGGAGGCAATTTTTCAAAAACAATTGTCCATTTTATCGAATTTGTTATATGGTTGTTCGCATTGTACCTCTATTCAGGTGGCAATAATTGTTGTTCACTCTCTCTTTTTTATCTTTTTAGTTAGGGTACCTAAATGTACCTAATTTTAGATAATTTTTTAATATTTTGGTGATCCTAAATTATTTGTTAAAATTTCTTTTTAATATATGTTTTCATTAATCTTTCGAGAAATTTGCACAACATTTCTTAATCATTTTGACCTCCCTGCCCCAACTCTTCCCAGATTCACCCTCTTTCCCTTCCTACCCAACTTTGTATTCTTTTTTCTTCCCCTGCCCTATCAAGGCCAATTTGTGCTGCTTAAATATTCTTGGATGTGTGGCCTCCCACTGCAGCATGGTGGGCATATCAAGGGATGCATTCATAGAGAAAATTGATCCTTCCTCTCCAAGCAGCTAAGAATTACCCATAGCTACTCAAAGAGGGTTGGAACTTTGTGGAACTTTATGCCCAACTACCCTATATGCGCTAGGATTTGGGCTGCCTTAAGCTTGATTATGTCTTGTACATCTTATCATAACCACTGTGAGTTCATATTTGCAGATGCCCTGCTGTATCCAAAAGACACTGTTTTCGTGTAGTTCTTCATCACCTCTGCCTCGTACCCTCAAGCAATGACCCCTGAGCTTTTGGAGGAGGTGGTGCAGTATATATGCTCCCATTATGCCTTAATATTCTATAATCTCTTATTATCTGCACTTTGGCTAATTGCAGTTCTCTGTGTTGATCATCATCTACTGCAAAGTTTCTCTGATGAGGATTAGGAGATACTTTAATGTATGGGTATGATATCATTAGGCATTGGTTTAATACCATGTTCATTTGACAGAATAATAGTAGTAGATTCTCTACTAGGATCTATGATATCTCTAGCTATAGATTCTTGACCTGATAGTGGTTTCAGGTATAGGTCTCTTTTTGTGGAATGGGCCATAAACATATGATCAGAAAGTGGGCGGTTACTCCCACAGCATTTGTTCCACTGTTGCACCAATGGGCAATGTCTTGCAGGGCCAGCCATCATTGTAGTTCACAGAGTTCACAGCTGAGTAATACTGATGATACTGAACTTTCTTTTCTTTTCTTTTTCTATTCCCTACCAGTTTATGATTGCCAAAAGCCCAAAAATTAGCCAGTAATGAGCTCTTGGTCTTATTCTTTCTTAACATATGTACAGGCTGGAATATAGTTCAGTGATACAGTGCTTGCCAAGCATATACAAAGCCCTGGCTTTCAGCCCATGTAGCTCAGAAAAAGTGTACATAAAGCTATAGATGTGTCTAAAGCAATATGCATGAACATGGGCTTCTAGATTGCTAAGGATATGCTAGAGTTTTTCAAAGCCCCCAGATTTTCCTCAAATGTTTTTGTTAATTTCTTGTTCATCCCAGCTGTTAGCCATTGTCTCGGGCAGCCACATGCTCAATAGCTACCTCTGATTATTTTTAACAAACACTCCAGAGAAAAGGCTTTTGTACTAGATGAACTCTGCATCAGGTCAAGTAAAGACAGCTTTGTAAATGTAGTCTTCCAGAGGAGTGCCAGACAGATTGAATAATGACAGTACTCTACAAATGGTACTTTGAAAGAACTCCAAGCCCGTTCTCATCTGTCCAATATAAACAGGAAGTTAGGTAACAATGCAATGGAAAAGAAAGAATATATGTAAAAACCATTTGTTAGTAGAAAATCTAGGATTTGAATCAAAATTGCATGTACCGGATAAAGAGTTTCTACAGTGATGAGAATCAGAATAACTAAGAAAACAAAGTATTTAATAGGGAGGCGGTGTTAAATTTTGTGAATGAATGAAGTGATTGATTTGATTTGATATCTAAGGGATAATCTCCAGAAAATAGTTATAAAGGTTGTTTTCTCCAATATTAGAATATCATCCACAATTATGTGTTTTGTTTTAAAGACTCAATAATTAATATTTTAACGCATTGAAATCAGCCTAATTGGTTTTTATTTATGGTGCTTTATATCCACGATATTACTGCTTCATTTTCCTTTAATATTGCTGTATAAAATACCCGGCTAGCAAACGTCAACCTAACTATACATTGCTTTACTTTGGATTAACTTCAAGTCCTCATATATCCATTATTATTACTCACTTGTCATTATTGCTATTCAAAAGTTCTATGCTTGAATAAGAAGTGCAGTTATTACCTAAGCAATAACCACATTTTGTTTCTTTTCTGGGAAATTTAGGCGATGAACATTTTGACTTCAGTATTGCTTCTATATGCAAAAGAAGAAGAAGCTTTTTGGCTTCTGGTTGCTGTATGTGAACGAATGCTGCCTGACTATTTTAATCGTCGAATCATTGGTAAAAAAGAAATACAAAAAGAATACTTACATACAAACATACATACATATATCTACACATGAGCACTGGCTTCATCTATTTTTGCTGCATCGCCAAATGGCACAGACAGTAATTTATATTGTTTTAATTAGTGATAAGAGGCTGGGAAGTCCAAGAGCATGGTGCCAACATCTGCTCAGCATGTTGGCAGGGTCTTACTACATCATAATAATGTGGCATAGGATATCATATGGCCAGACAGCAAGCACAGTAGAATTAGCTTTCTTTATATAACAAATCTGCTTCCATGAAAATTTACCTTGATCCATGAATTAACTAATCTATTCATTAAGGCAGAGACCTTGTGAACCAATCACTTCCAGAAGGTCTTAACTCTATATATTATTGATACATGAGTTGAAGAGTACTTTAGTTTCTAACTTAAGAAATTTTTTCAACCTCACAATACTTAGTCTTTTCTAAACTATGTTAATGTCTATCGTCTATTTCGTAGGAGAGTGATTTTGTTTGTGAACTTGGGGGACTTTTGCTTGTTGAGACAAAGTCCAGCTGTGTAGCTCAGGGTGCGTACCCTCGGCCTCCCAAGTGCTGAGATTACAGAGATGGCCCAGACTTCTTACCTATTAAATTGCCAGTCAAACTGAAGAGTTGGTAAATTAGATTGAGAAAGACAGAAAACGTAAGCCATATCAAAATGTCACATTGACTGATACTCTTGGGCAAAGATCTTTGAATATTGAATGTGTACTTGGAAAAATGTTTGTTACTTTTTCAAAATTAAGGACCTGGCCTGCTTTTTAATGAAAACGAAATTTTAATTTGAGTTTATAAACACCAGATTGCCAATATAATGATGATTTGAGACATCCAGAACTACTAAGGAAATTTTAATAGTTTCTTGATGGGAGGGAGATTTTAATCAACTTAAAGTCTCTATATTTGTATGGGTTTACATAGAAAACAATCAATTTTTTCTTTGTTAATTATTTGACATTGTCTTTAGTTATCAAATATATAAGCATCTGTGATCCCATTTTAATACCTATAGGTAATCTACCCTTTGTACCTTCCTAAGTTTTCAGTGCTGTAACTAGGTCTTGATTATGTTGACTTTTGTCGTAAGTTCTATGTACGTTTATTTTTACTTCTATCAAGATTGAATTCTTTTTGCACTAAGGCTATATATAGCTGAGTGGTAGCATGTTTGTCTGGTATGCACAGGCCCTGAGTTCCATCCTACCACCACAAAAGATAATAAATTCTTTGATGATCTCACCTCATTAGTAGTATCTAGTGCATGTCTCTGACTGTAAGAAGGACTCAGGAACTCCTCAAATGAATTAAAATGGAATTTCTCAAGCGTTCTTAGGTTCATGACACTCAACTCGCAGCTGCAGACATGTGCAAATTATAGGAAGGCAATAAAGGGCTCCTGTTTGAAGGAAGTGAGCTGAGCTGTACCAGAAAGTGGATGAAAGTGGAGCAGAGGCATAAAGAAAGCTTTGCGGAAGGTGGCTGTTTTTTTAACCTGCTTTAATGTTTTCCAGGTGCCTTGGTGGATCAGGCAGTGTTTGAAGAACTTATTAGGGATCACCTTCCTCAGCTGACGGAACACATGACCGATATGACCTTCTTTTCCTCGGTTTCTCTCTCGTGGTTCCTCACACTCTTCATTAGTGTGCTGCCTATTGAAAGCGCAGTGAACGTGGTGGACTGTTTCTTCTATGATGGGATAAAGGCCATTTTACAGCTGGGATTGGCAATACTTGACTATAATTTAGACAAACTTGTGACGTGTAAAGATGATGCGGAAGCTGTGACAGCACTAAACAGGTATGTAAGAGGCATTTAAATCTGGAGGTAGGCCCAGGGGGAGATGGGTTAGCAATTGAGAATGTTTGCTGCTATCTCAAATGAGTTAGGTTCCCAGCACCCATGTCAGGCTGCTGTCCAACTCAAGGGTTCAATAGCCTCTTCTTGCCTCCATGGGCATTCCAACATGTATGTTGTATGGACAGACATACACATAAGTAAAAATTTTAAATCTTTAAATCCAGTGGAGATAGGAGTGATTACATTGTTCAGTCTGCTTAACTTACCAGTGAGGAAACTGAGTCCTAGAAACTTCAAGCAACTGGCTTTAAGTCATAGAGCCGGTTGAAAGAAAAGGCTAGGCCCAAAGTCCTGCTCTTTGTCTTTAAATAGAGTACAGCAAAAGTGTATCACTCTGATGGGAACAGTTAGGTTCCTTTCATATTTGTGCTAACATCATTAATTCAATAAATCCTAACATTAGCAATTCTACTTTTGACTAGAATGTCTATATAGAAAGTAATGTGAGGGGCAAAGAGCTAGTTAGTAACCAAGTATCCAGTAGGAGAAATTATCCTGATTTCCAGGTGATATCAGTCAGGTAGGTTGAATTTTATTTTCCTGGTATATTTTGTATGAATGCTACTTTGTATTGGGGCACATGGGGCTTTGAGTACTAGATGTATTACACATATATGTGTGTGAGTTAAGTGAATGAAAATGAATTGGCAACTGTTGTAATGCTTCATCAAACCCCATTCTGTACAGAATAATATATACATCTCCCTTTGGCCTTTGGAACTCTAAAGATAAGGCCTCAGTTTACCTTTTTAAAACTGGTTTCCCCTTTCAAGCCTCTATAGAGCTGATATTCAGTCCATTCTGGATGGGTTTGGAGTATTTGCAAAGTGTGCTCTGAACCTGTTCACTTCCCGCATGTTCTTTTTCACTGCCATGCATCTAATCCTTCTACCCACTTTCAGAATTCCCAGCCATCTTTAGATTCTTCTTCATACTCCTTCCCTCGTGTTCTCATTTAAAATTGACCTCTGACTGACTTAGGAACCATTAGCTGTGCTATTTTCTGCTACAACTATTTTAGTTGCATTAATTCTTATGTTATTGTCACTTTTTGATAGGTTCTTTGACAATGTCATTAATAAGGACAGCCCATTGCCTTCAAATGTTCAGCAGGGCTCAAATATCAATAATGAAAAAAGCAGTCACACTAAAGTGGATATTACAGATTTGATTAGAGAATCCAATGAGGTAAGTTTTATGTACCATAAATATGATTACTTATCATATTTAAATATTGATAATAATTGCATGGCATACTTGTATATTAAGGATAGCAATGCAAACAAAGTAACAACTTAAAATCTAACTTTACTATAATATTGAGTTCTGTGAATTGACTTGAGATTGTGTAATTTCCTCTGCCTCAACTTGTTTTTCATTAAATGATATTAAATTCACTTGCTTTCACAAATGATGACCACGTCTAAATATGTCTCACTCTAGAAAAAGTTAAAAAATGATTTTCCTTCACAAACTAAGACTTTGACCAGTGTTCTTACTCAAGACACACTGTAGATAGATATAATTTTCTCTAGTGAACATATTTAAAACACTGAGCTGGAAATGTGCAAAGTCACTGATAGAAATAGAATCAAGGCCTCAGAGAATTGAGTCTGATGAAATTCAATTGTAAGAGAAGTGGATATTTATTATGAATGAGTAGCCACTGCAATCCTTTCTTGCAGAAATATGGTAGTATCCGCTATGAAGATATACACAGCATGCGCTGTCGAAATCGGTTGTATGTGATCCAGACCCTGGAGGAAACAACAAAGCAGAATGTGGTGCGTAACACCTGGGGCAGGGGGTGGGGGACCCTCAAGGAACTTTGCTCTCTCTTCTTAAAAGATAACTTTCCATGTGAATAAAATGAAAGACGGTAACTTACAGAGCTAGGTTCGGGCCTTGTAAGTTTTTAGAGGAGAAATAGTTGTTTGCGTCTGGCTGAATGATTGTGTTTATTTCAGTGTGATTCTGTTATTTGATCGTCAACTGTACTGTGAAGCAGTACTGAATTAGCATTTGAGCAACACACATTTGTGGTTCAGTTAAGAATAGCTTGGGCTGGAGAGATGGCTCATTGATTAAGAACTTGTACTGCTCTTCACCAGGACCCAAGCTTCCTAGCCCACGTACCCAGCAGCTCACAACCTTCTAGAACTCCAGCTACAGTGAATCCAGCACCCTCTTCTGGCTTCCATGGGCATTACACTCAAATGCACTCAAACCATATACACATAATTAAAAATTAAAATTAGAAAATAGCTAACTATCATAATAGCAAATGCTTCTAATAAATATTATTTCTCTGTAATACTTAAAAGAAAATTAAAAGTGTATAAAACAGAATTTACTCTTAAAGCATTGCTACGGTTTCCGTAGGTAGCTGCTAATATTGATTTCCTCTAGTCAGTGGGATGACTAGATCACTGATCCCAAGGTGAAGAATTTTACTTTGCTGTTTGTATTCTTCTACACTGTTTAATTTTTATCATTATGACTTATTGTTTTATAAACCTCCTCACTTAAAAACTGGGTCCTCTGCTGGCCAGTGGTGACACACACCTTTAATTCCAGCACTGGGAGGCAGAGGCAAGTGTATCTCTGTGAGTTCCAAGGCAGCCTGATCTATAAGAGTGAGTTCCAGGACAGCCAGAGCTGTTACACAGGGAAATCCTGTTCCGAAAAACAAAACAAAACAAAACTGAGTCCTCAAAGATGCAATCTAGGAAGATTAACGTTTCTGAAGATCCTAGGTTTAGATTTCAATTAAATAATTCAGCAATGTTACTGTGACATCGGACAAAACCTTTGTTTTTGCTTCAAAATATTAACTTAAAATATTGGTTACATACATTTATTACAGACAATTCAAGCATTACAGAAATATCTCAAAAATGAAGTTTTCTTCCCCCACAAGTAACTATGGTAAAATGTTTCAAGTGCATCCTTGCGTTTCTTTTTACTGTGTAGGATCATAAAACATTCATGCTGGTAGAGAAAGAGAAGATAGGTTGTGAAAATGAGATCGCACATTATACCAGTCACTCAAAAAATAATGATCATTGCATATCAGTATAATTAGATCTAACTCACTCTTTTAGTGCACAAAGTAGTATACCATGATATAATTAATTCTTTGAGAATTTCATACAATGTATTTTAATCATGTTCATTCCCCTTCACCAACTCCTCTGAAATTCTTCCCACCTCCCGATCTACTCATCTTCATGTGCTGTGTCCCTTTTAAACCCACTGAGTCCAGTTTTTCTGGCTGAGTAATCCTTGGAATGGGGCTTGCCCTGGAGTACAGTCAACATAGTAGAAAACTGTCATTGCCCCTTCCAGTACTCATCAAATGCTAGCTCCTCAGCTAGGAATAAGGCTTTGTGCCTACCTCCTAGGATTGTCTCTGGTTTGACTCATATGGGTCTTGTGCATACTATCATAATCACTGTGAGTTCCTATGTACACCTTCCATGTTGCATCTGAAAAACAGTTTCCATGAAGTTTTCCATGACCTTTGGATCTTACAATGCTTCTCTCTCCTCCTCTGCATCGATCTCCAAGCCTTGTGAAGTAGGGTGTGATATAGACATCCCACTTAGGCTTAACACTCCAAAGTCTCTACCCATTGACCACATGTAGGTTTCTATATTAATAACTGCCTACTGCAAGAAGCAGCTTTCTTGAGTGCACTGATATATGGGTAGTTGAATATTGAATATTTTCTTTCATATGTTTGATTGCTTTATCTTGGCTTTCCTTAAGAGATTTGTTGATGTCTTCTGTTTTTTGTTTGTCTTTTTTCCCATTTCTTTGAGGGAATTTCTCATATTCTCTTTAAGGGCCTCAATCATTTTCCTGAAGTTACTTTTTAGGTCATTTTCTTCTGCTTCATCTATATTTGTTGTTCAAGTCTTGCTGCTATAGAGTCACTAGATTTTACTGGTGTCGTGTTGCTCTTTGTGGTGTTGCGTATGTTCTTACCTCATCTTTTCCTCTAATTGGTGTAATTGGGGCTGTCTGTGACTCTGGTGATGAGTCTTCCAGATGCCAGTAGCTCCAAGGCTCAGAGGGTTGCTCCTGTGGTGTAGTCAGTGCCACGGTTCCAGTCACCCTGTTGGTCACTCCGTGTTCCTGGAGGTTGCTCAGCACTCCTGGGGTTTGCTCTACTACATTGAAGTTTGCTGTCTCAGTCCCACTGTGGCCAAGGTTGCCAGCTCAGTCCTGGTCCTGTGGAGCTCGCCTCTTCAGGCGTGCTCCGGCCTAGGTCGCTGGCCCAGTCCTGTACCCACAAATATTCCTGGTATAGATCTGCTCCTGTTCCCATGGAGTTCACCGTCCCAGGCCCACTCCAGCCTAAGTTGCTGGCTCAGTCCTGCTCCTCTGGAGTTTGTTACCTCAGGTCTGCTCTGGCCTAGGCTGCTGGCTCAGTCCTGCGTCTGTGAAGTTTGCTGCCTCAAGCAAGATCTGGCCCAGGTCACTGGCTCAGTACTGCTCCTGTAGAGTTTACCCTCCCAGGTAGTAGCATTTCTTTGACAATTATATTTGTAACCTATCATTTCTTCCTCGTTATTGTCTATGTTTTATGATGTCTGTCAGAGTCTTCAAATTACAGATTTTACATAGTCAAGTCTTTCCTTTTTCTTTCATAATGACTGGTTTTCATTTAAAACTTAAGCCTTTTCTCTAGCTAAAGTTATACAAATTATAAAAGTACCTAGTTGCTATAAGCTCACAGTACTGATGATAGTTTTCATTTTAACATTTAGCATACAGGTTAATATACCTGGAAGATTTTGTTATATATGATGTAAATATTTTCCAACTAAAAACTTTCATTGAAAACTATTGCATGGTCTGTTCTTATTGTATTGTACTTTTCATACCCTGAATTTTCATGTCCATATGTGGCAGCAGTTCTTTATTTTACTTTTTGTTATTACAACTATGTCTATTTAAATGAGTGTACCTTTGTAGTACATTTTGAAATCTGGTGAGACTTTAAATTTTTCTTTTTAATATCCATTGTAGTTATCTGACTTTTCAGATGTCCTTTAGCAAGCATTTATGATTTTGATCCTGTACATTGTCCTAGTTAGGATTTCTATTGTTGTGATGGAACACCATGACCAAAAGGTACTTGAGGAGGAAAGGGTTTATTTCTTACATTTCATGTTACAGTCCATTATCAGTGGAAGTCAGGGCACTGACTTGGTCATCATAGTTTGCTCAGCCTGCTTCCTTCCAGAACCCAGGACCACCAGCTCCAGGGTATTCCCACCTACAATAGGCTGGGCCCTCCCCCAGCAATCACTAAATAAGAAAATGCCTTAGAGGCTTGCCTCCCTGCAGCCTGATCTTATGAAGAAATGTTCTCAATTGGGGTTCCCTCCTAGCAGATGACTTTAGATTGTGTCAGGCTGACAAAAAGCTAACCAGCACATAGGTCTTAAATATTTCTTATTGATTTTTTTCATAATGCATTTTGTGGCAAAAATGACTGAGATGTTTTTCTTTACATTTTTTTCAGTTATTTATTGGTATAAGTGCAAATCTCTTGATTTGGGTTTCTTGCATTTTGTTGTGGCCACAACACTGGTTGACTGATTGTTCCACCTTATACTAGCACTTTTGGTGTCCTAAAGAGTGCTTAATTTTCAGTGCTAAGAATTTTGGCCCTTCCTAATAAGTAATCTTCTTTTCTTTTGTGTGTTTATTACTTCATGATCTTGAAACCTTGAAGTAATATTGAATAATAGCAATAGAAGTAAGCCTTTTAGTCATACTTCTAAATTTAATAGAGATGCCTCCCATATTTTATTACTATTGATTTCAGAAGGATGTCCTTTATTAAACTAAAGAAATTTTATTAAGTTTCTAGGTTGAAAGGATGAAGATATAGCTCAGTAGTAGAGTGCACACACAGAGTTCTAACTGAAATGAGAACAATTCTTTTTAAAAATTAATAGTGAGTTAATTTTTAAAATTATCAAAAGTTAACTTTGATACAATGACTTTCATATCTTCAGATTGTGTGGCTTTTTATTTATTAATATAGTAAATTTTATTAAAGAATTATTGGAATTCCAGAAACAGAAGAAACATTGCCAAATTCTTTCTATGAGGCCACAGACACCCTGATACCCAAACTACACAAAAACCCAACAAAGAAAGAGAATTACAGATCAATTGCACTCGTGAACATAGATGCAAAAATACTCAATAAAATACTGATAAACTGAATCCATGAATACATCCAAAATACCATCCACCATGACCAAGTAGGCTTCATCCCAGAGATGCAGGGATGGTTCAACATATGAAAATCTGTCAATGTAACCGATAATATAAACAAACTAAAAGAAAAAATACCACATGGTCATCTCATTAGATGCTTTAAAAGCCTTTGACAAAATCCAACACTCTTTCATTAAAAAAGTCTTGGTGAGCTCATGGATACAAGGAGCATATCTAAACATAATAAAAACAATATATAGCAGGCTGACAGCCAACATCAAATTAAACAGAGATAAACTCAGAGCAATTCTACTAAAATCATGTATAAGACAGGGCATTGTAAAATGAATCTGGCTATAATATCATTAATGTTCTATTTTGATAATTTGACTAAACAGTTTAGCATGGTTCTCTGCATCTGTGTTAAAATAACATTGATTTCAGAATTTATTTTGCTTTTTTAGAGACATGGTCTCAGTATGGAGCCATAGTTGGCCCTGAAGCTGGCTATGTAGGCCGGACTTCCCTGAAACTGTTCTTGTCTCCCAAGTATTGGGATCAAAGGTGTGCACCACCATGACCATTAAGGATTTCTTTTTTGTGAATACTAATTTTATATCAATTTAGCTTATGTTGCATAATAGATTTTGTAGTAAACTCATATTTTCTATTCTCGGAAATACTTTAATGTACATAGGATATCACTGTTATTAGAAAGTTTGAGAAAACAAGCCTCTAAACCTTTGGGTCTGCTAACTTTTGGTGATGGGAGCTCTTTTGTTGCCATTTCTGTTCTGTTTATTCAAATTGTTTGCACATTGAGTTAATTTTGGTGACATATTTCCCAAGGAAATTATCTATTTTAATCTTGATCTTCAGATATATTTGCATAACACTTCAGAATTCATTTAGTTGATTTTATATGCTGCATTCTGTATGATGAACACCTTGATGACTTTCATATCTATCTTTCCATGTTATCCTTCTTAAGTTTGTATTACATTTATTTATTGGAGGGGTGCACTCATGTGCCATAGCATCCATGTACAAATTAGACATTTGTTCTCTCCATCTACATGGGTCCGTGGGGTTGAACTCGGGTCATCAGTCTTGATAGCAAGTACCTTTATCCACTGAACCATTTTGTCAGCCCATATTTATACTTTTCTTCTCATTGATGTTTATTCGTGATATCTTTTTATCACACCAAGATCTATTTTACTTTTTCAATTAATTGACAAAGTAGTAATAGAGTACTATATTAATATTAGTACACTAAAGTTAAGTAGTAGTTATATCAGAAACACAAGGTTAGTTCAGCAACTAACTAAAAATCAAGAAATAACTTGGCAATTGTTACTAGAGCTGCAATAAAAAAATGATGTGTAGGTTTAAAAAAAGAAAAGAAAATATTTTCTCCTTGTAGAGGAAAACACCAAGTAAATTCAAAGACTTTTTAAAAGGAAATGCTGAGTCTAAGTTGCTTTTGATCTTTTTAAAGTTGCGTGTTGTATCACAAGATGTGAAGATGAATCTTCAGGAATTGGATGAACTTTATGTCATTTTTAAGGTATGTTGTTCCTTTTTAACGAAAATTATTCTTTTAGCAGAATTTTATCTCCATTGCTCTTAAACATTTTTATGTTTTAAGAGACATATTTAGAAAAATTCTTTGACTTTTTTTTCTGATTTAATGACTCTCCTTTTCCATTTTTTTTTTGTAGAAAGAGCTGTTTATATCTTGTTATTGGTATTCGAGTTGTCCAGGATTGAAGCATCATGACCCCAGCCTGTCATATTTGGAACAGTATCAGATTGACTGCCAGCAGTTCAGAGTGCTGTATCACTTGTTGAGTCCCTGGGCTCATTCTGCAAACAGAGACTCGCTAGCTTTATGGACATTCAGATTGTTGGATGAAAATTCTGATTGCCTTATAAACTTCAAAGAATTCTCCTCTGCAATTGGTAGGCTGATGCCCTTCAACTTTCTAAAGCAAAACATAACCATGTTCTCTATGCCCCCAAAATATTTTCTACCACCCCAAAATATTTTATCTTGCTGCCTATTACTGCTAGTTTAGGCCAATTTTGGGTTACATTGTCTTCAGGTTTAGTAATTATGAGCCTTTTTTAAAATATGCTTGCTGCTAAACCTATGCATCTTGATCTCTTTTAATAATTTATTTTTACTTTATGTGCATCGATATTTTGCCTACATTTATGTCTGTATGAGGGTGTTGAATCACCTGGAACTAGAGTTATAGATGGTTGTGAGCTGGCACATGGATGCTGGGAATTGAACTCAGGACCTCTGGGAGAACATCTAGTGTTCTTAACCACTGAGCTATCTCTCCAGGCCCATATATTGATTTCTTTTTTGCCCAACCCTCTCAAAGAAACAAGCCGTTAGATGTGGGTGTTTTAATGGTTTAACAGGAAGGAAGAGAATGTCTAGGATTTTTCCTCACCAGATAGATAGGAATTTCCCCCTGGGTAAAAATCTAACCACATAGCCTAGATAAGTGATACAGAAATACTAAACAAATGAGTTGTGCCTACAGTCGATAAGTCATAGGTTTTGTTCCTTTGTTTTTCATACCCCCCCCCAGCAATGATTTCTTTTCACTCATTATCTTGCAGAGCAGTTCTCTCCTCAAATGAATCATAAAGCCCCATTCCAAAAGAAAAGGGAAATATGAGGTTGGGAGAAAGGCGCTTGTGAATAGAGCATGCTATTCCCCTGGTGGAGTGTTTCGGTTATGTGCTTGAAAGTGAAAATCTTACTGACTGAGTAGTTAATTGTTAGCTTAAGAAACACCATGTTGCCTGGTGGTGGTGGTGCATGCCTTTAATCCCAGCACTAGGAAGGCAGGGGCAGTTCAAGGCCAGCCTGGTCTACAGAGAGAGTTCCAGAATGACCAGGGCTGTTACACAGAGAAACCTTATTTTGAAAAACTAATGAGAGAGAGAGAGACAGGGCTGGGGGCATGGGGGGGGACAGACTGACTGGCTGACTGTGTTTTAGATCCTAATTCCTGTCTACTGTCTGTATCTTAATCACTTTGGGTGGAATTGGTTGAATGTTTAGTTAATGTTTAGTTACCTGAGTTTTCTAACTGAATTTTATTGAACAGATATAATGTACAATGGAAGTTTTACTGAGAAGCTTAAGCTGCTTTTTAAGATGCATATTCCTCCAGGTAAGACTTTACCAGTCTTTAATGGTATATAGTAAATGGTATATAGTAAGAGTTCATTCCATTGTAACAGGCATCATTGTACATATAATTTCACTTTAACAAACAAAACAGTTTTTCATATAATTTAAAGTTATTGCTTTATTGTTGTCCTCAAGTAATATCACAAGTATTTTTGGTGGTGTAGGTATAGATATAGACAGGATGAAATCTGTAGAAGAGATTCCATATATCAGTTGGATCTTTAATTTCCTATTAGTAGGCAATCATCTCTGTCTCTGTCTCTCTCTCTGTCTCTCTCTCTGTCTCTCTCTCTGTCTCTCTCTCTGTCTCTCTCTCTCTCTCTCTCTCTCTCTCTCTCTCTCTCTCTATGTATGCAGTTTGAGATATAGTCTCAATATATATCCCAGACTGAGCTCAGTCTCAGAAGTGCAAGGATAACAGGCATGTGCTACCATGTCCTGCTAGCTAGCTCTTAAATGATAGCTTGTACAAGAACTTATGTATCGTTGGAATATTGGGATACTGCTGAATTTGTGCTGTCATTGTCATTAAAATAGAGATTCACTTTAGGCAGATTACTAAACTTGCAGATGGGTCTAAATTAGCACGGGCAGAACCTTTATTTTATATCCAATGTCACCCTTAGGTCCTCACACAGGCTCATGGTTGAACGCATCATACACACACATAAAATGTATTTTATATGCACTCTCTTATTTTAGCATCATAATCTTTGAAAGATTATATTATCCTTTCAATTTTTACAAAAGGAGACTGAGGGTTGGGGAGATTCAATTATGTCCCAAACATACTTGATATGAGGCCCATCTAACCCAAAAGTTTTTTTTTTTTGTTTTGCTCTACTTCTCCAGAGTCACCATGCTCTTTCAGTTTTCATAAATTTTTTCCACTGTCCTTAGGATTATTTCCCAACACATCCCTACTGTTAAAAAATATATTGCGAAAAGTGGCTTGCATTTAGTAATTCATTAAAATCAAATAGCACTTCATAATTTGTCTAATGTTCTCCCTGACTTCCTTTAAAAGCTTTTTAAAGGCTTTTCAGGTTAGCAAGGAATCATTTAGCAGACCAACAAACTAAAGCCATGTTTAATCCTTCAGACGCCCAAATCACTAACACAGCATTAAAAACAAAAGTCAAACCACATAATAATTTAATTATAAGAATAAATTTTATTAAATTATGTTACCATTTAAATGTTAAATTTTCCATGTCATACATTATTGATGGAGAGGTTGGAAGTAAGAATATTAAGTAGGATAAAATATAATCTAGGAAACACTGTGTCTCCGTTGAATAACAGTGGGGAACAGTAAAGCTCTGAGCTTCAGGTTTCCTTATTAGTGCAGGAGTTTTAGATTTCATGTTCAGAGCAAATCTAACTACCAGATTCGTCTTTCTATGACTCTAAAAACTGGTAAAAAGCAAGGAGGTTACCCGTGCTCCCGTAGATGACCTTGGAACCAAAAGGACTCGGTGCGTTTATAAAAGAGTCCACGGAATTAGAAGGGATTAATGGTAGCGGAAGAGGGAAGAAAGAAATGGGGCGATGGATTTGATCATATGCGTATATGAAGTTCTTAAGCAATAAAAAAGAAGAAATGCAAGTAAGAAAAATCTTAGAATTCAAAGTGATGAAATGTTTTATTTGGTACACAATAGCAGAGCAATAGTATTTCCACTTTTCTGTATGTACACATTTCTTATACACTTCATCTAGTTTCTACTCTTCAATTTGTCTGCATTTAAGAACCACTTCTCTGCCTTCACTGCTAGTAAATGTGATTTGGCTTATATGCTTTCAGCTTATACTGAAGTGATGTCTAAGACTTCTTCCAAGGGCGATGAGCTTTCCACAGAAGAATTGCTTTATTTCAGTCAGCTCCAGGGTAAATAAATATTCCTTTAAACTTTTAACTGAATTTGTGTTGTTTTAAATTGGGTCTCAGACTGGTCTCAAACTCTTGGGCTCCAGTAATCATCCTGCCTCAGTCTCCCAGGTAGATAGGTAGACAGGACCATGGGCATCTTGATGCCTGGCTACTTGTTGAGATCTTCTTGAATTGGAGTCACTGTACCTTTTACATTGTGATACTATGATAGCAGTTAACATAGTCTGTAAATATTTGACTGATTAGACTGTGCTTAATAATTTTTATTTTTTGAAATTTCTTATTATTTAAAAGGAAGTATATATAAAAGATTTTTGCTTTTAATTGTATTAAAGAAATTTTGTATCAGACCATTTCTATGCTTTGATAAAGGATGGTGAAGCTGATAGAATCATTGATGATTTACAATCCATAACTTTTATTTAAATAGTGAATACTTCTTATAAATCAAGTATACAATAGAAGAATCTGCTTTCTCACATAAATCGGAAGTGATACACACTTGTGTGTGTGTGCTTTCCTCATTTGCTTCATTTTCATAGGTACATGGTCTTACAGAGAAAATGTGTGTGTCTATTTGGTTACTGTATGTAAAGTGAGCATTAACAAAACCTCAAAACCCATCTATTTAAGTCTGCCCACTTTATATAGAAGAACATTGAGTACAGAAAGCAGTGAATTGTGCAGGGTTTCACAATGAGTTCTTGTCTTACCCGGGGAGTGTGGCTTCTTCTTCAGACCTCCATTATGCATAGGGCTTTCCTCCTGGTAATAAACATAATGCTTCTTAATTTGAAGGCAGTCAAATAGAGAAGCTATCACTCAGAAGCAAATACTTAAGTTTGATGTATTACCCTCTAGGATTTTTTAAATATTAATATACAGTGTTCTTTTCTTTTACTATGAATATTTTTGATACTTTGCATTCTAAGATCAGGAGATCAGGTCACATAAAATTGCTTTGGTGGGTTAAAAGCATAGTAAGTGCTTATAAGTCTTTATACAAACTATTCTTTTATTATTTTACTTTTAAAAGATACTTAAACATTTTATAATATATAGTTGCCCTCTTTTCCCTTTAGTTTCCAAGCATGCAGATGAGAAGGAAGCAGAATCAGGAAAAAATACGCCTGAAAAAGGTACTATGAAACAATCTAGAAATATCATTCAATTTATTAAATTATTAATTCTATAAATAGTAATAGCTATAAAGGGGGAGGGGTTGGGGTTCTTTAAAGGCTGTAGATTTGTCCTGATATGGTTTTCTAGTTACATAAAAGAAATTTATTATTTCTCTTCTGTTACTTACATCTCAGAGGTTATAAAAATTTAATAGTAAGTGATCCATATTCATTTTTATTATTTTAAAGATTTCATTTGAATTGCAAAAATAATAGGTAATCTTTGTGGCAGAAATTCGGGCAACATGTAGTCTTTCTTACCCCTAGACAAAACGAGCCAGAAGGAGAAGCTGTAAACATTTTATGCTATATCCTTTTCAGATTTGTTTCTTTGTTTACATGGACATATGGAGTCATCTCTCTTTAAAATATCTATAAACACTCTTCCACTGGGTGCTTTTTTTTTTCTTATGACTGCCTGGCCTTGGCTTATTTCTAGCCATCTTTTCTTTTTCTTTTTAATTGTTTTTATTGAGCTATATATTTTTTCCACTCCCCTCCATTCCTCCCCTCTCCCATCCTCCCCTCTCCCATGATCCCCACCACTCCCAGTTTACTCAGGAGATCTTGTCTTTTTCTATTTCCCATGTGGATTAGATCCCTGTATGTCTCTCTTAGGGTCCTCTTTGTTGTCTTGGTTCTCTGGGGTTGTAAATTGTAGGCTGGTTTTCTTTGCTTTATGTTTAAAAGCCACTTATGAGTTAATACATATTTTATTTATTTTTCTGGGTCTGGGTTACCTCACTCAATATCTTTTGGCCTACAAATTTCAAGATGTCATTATTTTTTACCACTGTATAGTACTCCATTGTGTAAATGTACCACATTTTCCTTATCCATTCTTCGTTTGAGGGGCATCTAGGTTGTTTCCAGGTTCTGGCTATTACAAATAATGCTTCTGTGAACATAGTTGAACACATGTCCTTATGGTATGATTGAGAATCCTTTGGGTATATACCCAAAAGTGGTATTGCTGGGTCTTGAGGTAGGTTGTTTCCTAATTTTCAGAGAAATCACCACACTGATTTCCAAAGGGGTTGTACCAGTTTGCACTCCCACCAGCAATGGAGGAGTGTTCCCCTTACTCCACATCCTCTCTACCATAAGCTGTCATCAGTGTTTTTGATCTTGGCCATTCTTACAGGTATAAGATGGAATCTCAGAGTTGTTTTGATTTGCATTTCTCTGATAGCTAAGGATGTTGAGCTTTCCTTAAGTGTCTTTCAGCCCTATGAGATTCATCTGTTGTTTAGGTCTGTATTTTTATTGGATTACTAGCTCTTTTAATGTCAAGTCTTTTGAGTATTTTGTATATTTTGAAGATCAGTCCTTTGTCCAATGTGGGGTTGATGAAGATCTTTTCCCATTCTGTAGGCTGTGTTTTATCTTGCTGACCGTGACCTTTGCTTTACAGAAGCTTTTCAGTTTCAAGAGGTCCCATTTATTAATTATTGCTCTCAGTGTCTGTGCTGCTGGGGTTCTATTTAGGAAGTGGTCTCTTGTACCAATGTGTTCAAGTGTACTTCCCACTTTCTCTTCTATGAGGTTCAGTGTGGTTGGTTTTATACTGAGGTCTTTGATCCATTTGGACTTGAGTTTTGTGCATGGCAATAGATATGAGTCTAGTTTTATTCTTCTACATGTTGATATCCAGCACCACTTGTTAAATATGCTTTCTTTTTTCCATTTTATGTTCTTAGCTTCTTCGTCAAAAATCAGGTGTTTGTAGGTGTGTGGATTGATATTCGGGTCTTCTATTCAATTCCATTGGTCCTCCTCTCTGTTTTTTATGCCAATACCAGGCTGCTTTCATTACTATAGCTCTATAGTAGAGTTTGAAGTCAGGGATGGTGGTGCCTCCAGAAGTTCCTGTATTGTACAGAATTGTTTTGGCCTGGGTTTTTGCTTTTCCATTTGAAGTTGAGTATTATTCTTTTGAGTTCTGTGAAGAATTTTGCTGGGATTTTGATGGGCATTGCATTGAATCTGTAGATTGCCATTTTTACTATGTGAATTCTACCTACCCAATAACATGGAAGATCTTCCCATTTTCTGGTGTCTTCAATTTACTTCAAAGATGTAAAGTCCTTGTCTTACAGATCTTTCACTTGTTTAATTAGAGTTACTCCAAGATATTTTATGTTATTTGTGACTATTTTGAAGGGTGATGTTTCTCTGATTTCTTTATCATCTGTGCGCAGGAGGGCTACTGATTTTTTTTTTTTTAGTTAATCATGTATCCTGCTACATTACTGAAAGTGTTTATGAGTTGTAGAAGTTTCGTGGTAGAATTTTTGGGGTCACTTATATAAACTATCATATCATCAGCCAATAGTGAAAGTTTGACTTCTTCTTTACTGATTTGTATCCCCTTAATCTCCTTTTGTTGTCTTATTGCTCTAGCTAGAACTTCAAGTACTATATTGAATAGATATGGAGAGAGTGGACAGCCTTGTCTTGTTCCTTATTTCAGTAAGATCACTTTGAGTTAATCTCCATTTAGTTTGATGTTGGCTGTTGGCTTGCTGTATATTGCCTTTATTATGTTTAGGTAGTTCCTTGTATCCCTGTTCTCTCCGAGACGTTAATCATGAAGGGGTGGTGAATTTTGTCAAAGGCTTTTTCAGCCTCTAATGAGATGATCATGTGTTTTTTTTTTCTTTCAGTTTGTTTATATGGTGGATTACATTGACAGACTTTCATATGTAGAACCATCCCTACTGGGTACTATTTTTTTATTTTGTAATATATCATGGATAATTTTCCATGTCCACTCATTTTGATCTTCCTTTTGACTTTTAATGGGAACATAACATTTCATGATTTGATTGCAACATAATTTGTTTCAGTTACTAGCTCAATACTGGTGGACATTTAAGATGTTTCCAATTTTTTTCATTGCAGGCTGCGATGCTACAAAAATTAAAAGGAAATTTCAGGATAATTTAAGAAAATGCAGAAAAGTATAAAAATATTGAGTAAAATAGTATGCACACATGACATTTTGATAGACTATGAAATTATTCATTTAAAGTTCACCATTCTACATTTTAAAACATTTAATTAAAATTAATTGCTGAAGAGTGGAGATGGTTATTCTCTTTTACTCTTTTGGCTCTTTGGGGGTCCTGTCACCCAGCTCCCAAATAAATTCATAGAGGTTTATTCTTTCTTATGAATGCCCAGCCTTAGCTTGGCTTGTTTCTAGCCAGCTTTTCTTAGCTTAAATTATCTCAACTACCTTTTGACTCTGGGCCTTTAGCTTTCTCTATTCTATATACCTTTACTTCTTCGTGGCTTGTGTGTTGCTCGGTGGCTAGCCCCTGATATCCTCCTTGCCTTCTCCTTTTCTCGCTCCCCTGACTTCTCCTCCCGGATTTCTCCTCCTATTTATTTCTCTGCCTGTCCGCCCCACCTATCTTTTCTTCTGCCTAGCTATTGGCCGTTCAGCTCTTTATTAACCAACCAGGTGTTTTAGACAGGCAGGGTAACACAGCTTCACAGAGTTAAAGAAATGCAGACAAAAATGAAACACATCTTTGCATCATTAAACAAATGTTCCACGGTGTAAACAAATATAACACATCTTCAACTAATATTTCACAACAGAAGATCTAGTTGAACATAACTCCTCCATTATTTTGCCCAGTTTTCACAAAAAAATTAAATGAAAGATCTAGTTGAACATAACTCCTCCATTATTTTGCCCAGTTTTCACAAAAAATTTAAATAAGAATTTCAACGTCATGCAAATATCATCTTGGCTGAAAAAAATGAAGCAATAAATAGTGTTTCCATTTTTTAAAAAAGGAACCACCATATAAAGAACTTGATACAGAAAAGATTAAGTGTGGTAGGCTATATGAGTATGACTACATGGCATTTATTGTTGGACCAAAGTGTGCTGTTTTAATCTAAATACATCATTTTCTCTCTTTTTCTTTATTTTTGATATTCATCAAATTTCCAAAAGTAAG
Source organism: Alexandromys fortis (assembly GCF_014885135.2). Taxonomy (NCBI): domain Eukaryota; kingdom Metazoa; phylum Chordata; class Mammalia; order Rodentia; family Cricetidae; genus Alexandromys; species Alexandromys fortis. The sequence goes on from NW_026068105.1 coordinate 288,827, forward strand.
TTTTTGTCTAAATAGAAGTGGATAATGTTTTCTGAAAGCCAATGAGTGAGATCAAAGCTAAATTCAGATTGTGTCCTGGAATGAAAGAGATGGGCTCTTTTACCTCAGAGATATTTCTTTCACTTTCACTGATTCTTTTTGAGATTTGGGGAAATATTAGTTGTTCATTATAAAATTGTTTATTTCTTTTATTTAGGCAAAGGAAAAATTGATATTCAAGCCTATTTAAGTCAATGGCAAGATGAGCTTCTTAAAAAAGAAGAAAACATTAAAGATTTACCAAGAATGAATCAGGTATAGAATTTTCCAAGTAATTTTTTTTAGTTAATGTGAGTGCATGTAGCCCCATGGTTCAGTCACCAATACCACAAAAGAAAAGGAAAAGAAAAAAAACTTACATACTATTGAAAAAATAGTTAAATAATCTGCAGGTTGTCAGCTTTAAGAAATTCAAGTAATCATGAAAGAGGTCAACAGATTTTTTTAAATTGTACATTAATTGCTTAAATGTATTTAGTGTTTCTAAAGAAAATTTTTATATATGACATATTTCAACATTAAAAATAAACGTGTATTAAGTAACATTCAGCTAGTGCCTACCTGATGTCAAATCTATTGCTACGTACTAAGAAATTACTAAGATAGCTCTTACATAATCCCCAATGACCTTATATTTGATGCTGCATAGGCAATATTAAGGACTAGTGTAGACATTATTTAAATTGATCTCTTTCTTATACATTGCCCACGTGTTCTTATAGTCTTAAAAGAAAGGCTGGTTGATTGAGATACCGAAGTTCCCCAGAACTTTACCAAAACAAAACTATCCAATAGCTTAGAGTGTCTTAATGAACTTCCCGGTTTGATGGTTAAATAAAGGCTTCCTAAAATAAGCCAATTTGGGATACTTATTCTAAAATCACTATAAATGAAAAGGACAATAAAAAGGAAGGCGGAAAGCATTTTTATAATATATTTTATGAGGCATATTATTTGTACTTGTTTTATGTACATACAAACATGTAAGGTTGAACAACTGAGTTGTAGAATTCTTGGATTTGAATAGCTTTTAAATTGACAAGTATTTTCCAGGAATATTTAGAATTTCCTGAGAGCAGTTAGTAAACTAACTGGAGTCTCTTAACTTTGGTCCCGTATCTGCCTTTAAAAACACGCACATCCAAAGGGATTTCTTAAGAGTTCCTACACTACTAGGTAGGTCCCAAAAGTCATTCTTCCCTAATATTAAGTCATCTAAGTTATTTTCCATTGCAGCCCTTTGATAGCAAATTAGAAGTCCTTAATCCTTTTCTTAAAATTGATTGATGAGAATTACATGAAAGAAAATATGAAAGTTTACATAATCAAAATTGTCACCCAACAGTAAATAAAGACAACTTCTTAATTTATAATATTCTTCATTTATAATATTCTTCAATTTGACAATTATGTGAGAGGGCTTAAATGAAATATTCTTTCATGGTTCATACTTCCCTTCCTAGAGCAAAGATGTATCATGGAATTAGTCCTCAGTTCTGTGGTGAAGGTTGTATATTACAAATTTTATACAGGATTCTCTCCACTTCTGAGTTCCCCTTCTAAGTTTCATTTTTATTTGCTAAGTCTAATGTTAAAATGTTATATTTCTAACTTGTGTCTTCTAGTCACAATTTATTCAGTTTTCAAAGACCCTGTATAATTTATTTCATGAAGACCCGGAAGAAGAGTCACTCTATCAGGCCATTGCTATTGTTACCAACCTTTTGCTCAGGATGGAAGAAGTTGGAAGGAAACTCCATAGCCCTAAATCAGCAGCTAGAAGATTCTCCGGGACAGCCTGTGATTCTGGAGCCCGTGAGGGGAATGCAGAGAGCAGTGTGGAGAAAACTCCTTCCTCTCCCAGGGAAGAGCATCAGTGGTCTTTTGCATTTGAACAGATTCTTGCTTCCCTGTTAAATGAACCAGCTTTGGTGAGGTTTTTTGAGAGACCCTTAGACTTAAAGGCAAAGCTGGAGCGTGCGAAATGCTCCCAGTTAAAGTCTAGAACCAAGGTGTAAATCTCTGCCGCTGTTAGCTTTACCAAGATTCCTGTACGATCAGCTTGATTCCTGAGACTACTCAGGGATGTATGGCATTGCCTATGTGCTTGAAGGCAAAAAGAAAGGTACTCAGAAGCACAATGATTCATTCCTTTGTATTAATTGCAGTTAAAAAAAATTCTGTCATTCTATGTGTCCCAAGATATCCAGGATCAGGGTCACATGCTCAGTGGAACCACCAGAGGGCACCACCATATCACTTTAGGGAGTCAGTTTCAAGTTTGTGCTGCTGTTTCCATGGGATTAGCGGCTTTTCAAAAGGCAAAGTGTTTATTAGTGATGCTGTTATGGCATATTGGTGAACTTTGCTTTTCAAATTGCCCCAAGCCTGTCAAAACTGGGCTTTAGAACTGTAGCCTTAATTATCCAGGAAATTACCCATTTAGGGCTTTGCTTTCTATGTTATGTTACAGGAACTTTATTAACTTTTAAGACTTAATTTTGTTCAACACAGAAATAATGATCTTAAAAAGCAACTTCTGCACTTTCTGTTCTTGAGGCTTCACAATTTGCTACTGCTAAACACAAATGAAGAAGTCTAAATTCTGGACTAATATAAGGAAAAACATCACTGGATTTAGGTTTACATAGAATAAAGCCAGTGTTTGGAGAAAGGTTAAGAAACAGTTCAGTTGACTATATAGCTCTTTCATTTACACTGAGACATAACTAAAACTTCTTTAGTGGACTGTCGTGTGTGGCATCTTCTCAGAATGGCTTGTGATTGCTTGTGTCCCAGCTTTATATTTTGAATTTTCATCAGCTGTGTTTTAATTTATAGGAGGTAGTGTGGAACAGTTACACTAATACTGAATTGCTTCGTTAGTTTCACAAGCACATGAAGTATAGTTCACATATACTTACTAAGGCACTATGTAGAATTGCCAGCATCTACCTAAAAAGGTTCGACTCTCTGACTTAGATGAGCAATTTTTCACATATTTTAGGCTTCTTCTAGGTCAGACATGACATGACAGTCCATTTAAATATAAATGGACTTTGATAGCACTTTATAAAAACTAACAATCAAACCACATGGACCTGTCCTGTCTTCTGCCATCTCTGACAAGAGTAATTTATTAAGCAGTTGACTTAGGAAATGGGGCAGGAATCAGCCTGAGGAGTTTCTGCTTTCATGCTAGGCTTTGATTTCAAACCCTCTTACTTGACTAGAAACGAGAGAGAGAGAGAGAGAGAGAGAGAGAGAGAGAGAGAGAGAGAGAGAGAGAAAGAAAGAGAGAGAGCAGACCTCCTTCATGGTGACCAAAGAAGTCTCCCTTTCTGGGAAGGAATTGGTGTGGTCAGGTTTTAGCAAGAATAGACTGTGAATAAAACAGAGGGCTATGCCATGTAGCATATATTCTTTTCAATGAAGCAAAAACACTTTTCAAGTTGAGTCTTTGAGAATCTGTAAGTTGGAATTTACCAAATACTGGTAGCATCTTTAAGATTTGATTATACTGTCTTTTCAAGGAAATTGCCACTTAAAAGAGATAATTTAGAACTAAGCCTTTCTGCTTTGACTCAGAATTGATGTGCTAAAATATGTCCTGGTTTTCAATCTTAGTTTATATGCGAACTGTCACATCTGCTCTTATGTATTGATTGTTAAATTATACGACAATAGCTCTAGAAAAACATATGGTCTGTGCTTATATACAAAAGCACTGTTACACACACTGTTTTGAATATTTCGTCAGTTGTATTTACAACAAATCCTTTCTTAAAAATATGCTGTTAATTTTTGATATTATTTTAAAGTCAGAATAGTGAAGATTACTGAATATTGTATTTTAGGCTAGACTAATTGAAAATAAATACTTAAAGAGATTTTTAGAGTTTCAAGAAGATTATAAATGAAGGTTAACAAGCCAATAATGTATTTTCTGGTTCTGCAGGGGAGATAAGCTGAACATATTATAGTTTTATAGCTGCCGCCTTGTTAAGCAAATGAGCTGTTCCTAATATTCAGAATATTTTGTTGTGTCAAACTGGACCCGTGCATTATGACTTTTACATTAAATGTTATAAAGTGACTTTGTCTTTATAAAACTAAGTATTAAAATCTATTATATTAAATATAAAAATGTTTATTTAAAAAGTGAATGTCGTGTATTATCCATTTTACATACACATGGTTAAAATACCATTTGAGGGTGTCCTTTCTACTGCAGTTTAGAATCTTGTTGCCAGAAAACCAGAATTTATTCTCAACTAGATTAGGCACAAAACTGTCTATTACTAGATATTAAATGGCATGTATCTTTATTAGAAGGACCAACTTACTTGAACTTTCGAAAGCAAGATCCAAGAGCACACCACTCCCAGGCTACCAGGACAGCTGCTAACTCTTTTATAATTAAGAAACTTTCAGAATGAAAATACATCACTGCTCCTGCTCCCTCCAGAATGATCCATCTGCAAATGGATGCCAAGCTCCTCGCCCCCTCAGCACCCAGGTACTCATGACCAAATGGCTGTAGGGCAGCCAAACATCTTCACAGTCATCTTCAGCAACAGAGATGTCAGAAGCACAGAGTCCAATTGCTTCTGCGAGCTAAGTCTCAGATGTCTAGAATCATAATTGTAAAGGAATGTGGGAAATGGACGTTTAGCTTCTGGAGTACAGGAAACACTCCAATAGACTATATAGATGTTAAGAATTGTGTGAGTTTTTCCTTCTGTTGCTGCATAATAATTAGTACAATGAACACTTCTTTTCTCACCGTTTTAGTATGACAGGATGGGGTTTCCGGGAGCTCAGCCTAGCTAGATCCTCTGGATAGGACTACAAGGCTGTGACCAAGGTAGAATCAAGACTAGTCCTCGGGTAAAGGTTCGACTGGGGGAGAATCTACTTTCTATCTAGGTTTGAAAACACAACCTCTTGTAGGTGGCCACCCTCTGCTTCTAAAGGCCTCCCACAATCCCTAGCATCTGTAGGTCTTGCCACACGGGCTTTTCCAACACGGCTGCTTCATTGTGCTAGAAAAGATAGCCTCGCGGGTGAGTCTGCCTGGGAGAGTATCTTATATGTGACCTAACCCCGATACCTGTACCCTGCCTTTGCCATGTGCTTTTGATTAAAACCAAGTAACCAGTTCTGTTTATGTTCAAAGCGAGAGGATTGCATAAAAGCGTGAAAAGCAGCAGGCAGAGATAATGAGAGGTGCCCCTATCTGCTGCCGGTGCTGATCGGTGGCATTATCTATTATCTTCACAGTGCAGCACACTAAATAATCAGTAATAATCAGTAATAGCAGCAGCTGCTGCCCCTGCCCATCATCACATGAACCTTCCTCCTGTGAACAGGAGTACACTAATCTCTCCTAAAGGAAGATCCAAGTCTGTTGGTTACTTGAATTCATCTATGGCTGATGTTCGTTCCTCTTTATTCATTCTCAACCCCATCTTAATATTCCTACCACGTGTAAACTAAATTATAGAATTACTTAGTGTCAGCTGATATAAAAAGCAGGAGAGACTATTGAAGGGAATTGATTATTGTGTATAAAGAGATGCCTAAAAGAAATGGAGAAAGTGGGTGGGGGTGGCGCCTGCAGTCCTCATTATACAGCTAGTTGGAGCTGTCATCGAGGTGGGGAGGGTTTGGTCTGATCACACCATAAACTTGCTCTGGTATATACATTGATGAATTTGAACGCATGCGTATTTGTATCACATCGAAAATACAGAATACTTCCTTCACCCTAAAGACAAACTCCCTCATGTCATCCATGTATGTATTCTCTCACATCCTAGCCAGCAACTGATCCGTTCTTTATCAAGCTTATAAAACACCTGATGATTACTTCACCAGCATCTCTGTCCCTTAGGACCATGTAACTAAGGAATGGTTGCTTAGATACTTGTTACAAGAATGTCTGAATGTCAGCAAGCCATAGGAAAGACAGAGAATACAGTTCGTCTGGTGATGGAGGTCTTGCTATAAAGCACTCTGATTCTGAAGTACGGGTTAAAGGGATTTTGAATGTCACACTTTAACCCCACCCATTTTCAAGAAGATCTTATTAGTATTTTAGTAGTTTTCATTTGTCTTTGTTTTGTTTTGTTTTATCAGCTATAATCTCTTTGGGGGGCTTGAAGTAGACATACAGGTGACATTGATGCCGGTGGCACTGAATCTCTAAAGGCAAGGGAAATTATTCTGGTAAGTACATTGCTAGGCATATAATCAATCATCAGAGAAAGCATATTTTATTCTTAAGCTCACATTATGCTGTGGCTTCTATTTCTGTCAGTAGAACTACATTTTCCCAACCATCTCATCCATCAATAGACTTCCGAATTCCATTCATCTCCCTTTGCAGGCAACATCTTTTCTTGTGACTAATTTTAAGATCTTTTTTAATTTGCGTGGATACGTGAGGTGGGTGTGTACACGTGAGTGCAGTTATCTTTGGAATCCAGAAGAAAGCACTGGGTTCCCTGAAGCTGGAGTCATGGGCCAGTTGTGGGCCATCTGATATGGTACTGGGAGACCAATCCCAGTCCCTTGCAAGAGCAACAAGTGTGCTTCCTTGCTGAACCATCTCTCTGATACATGCTTTTAAGAAATTTTCAGAGTAGAAGGAATGAGAATATGAGCAAAGAGGTCAAGACCATGAAGGGTTCATTCACTGAAACAGTTTGCCTGAGCTAATGGGAGCTCAACCAACTCCAACTGGACCGGGAGGAACAAGCATAGGGCCAAACTAGTCCCTCTGAATGTGGCTGACCATTGTATGGCTGGGGCAGACTGAGGGGCCATTGACTGCATGTACTGGCTTTTTGGGGTCCTATTCTCTTTGGATGTATACCTTGTTCAGCCTAGATGTAGTAGGGAGGGCCTTGGACCTTCCACAAAGCAAAGTGCCTTACCCTCTCTTAGGATTAGAGGGGGTGGGGTGTGAGGGTGTGCGGAGGGAATGGGAGGAGGGGGAGAGGGAGAATTTGGATTGGTATTTTTTTAAAAATTAGAAACTATGGGTCTGAAAAAGCCTGGGTTAAAACAGGTCTCACTGAACATAGCGGACAATGAGGACTACTGAGACATCAAGAACAATGGCAATGGGTTTTTGATCCTATTGCATGTATTGGCTTTGTGGGAGCCTAGGCTGTTTGGATGCTCACCTTACGAGACCTGGACGAAGGAGGGTTTTCCTTGGACTTCCCACGGGATGGAGAGCCCTGATTGCTCTTTGGGCTGACGAGGGAGGGGGACTTGATTGGGGGAGGAGGGAAAGGGGAGGCGGAGGTGGGGAAGAGACAGAAATATTTAATAAATAAATATAAAAAATTAGAAACTAAAAAGAAAAAAAACTTTTTCAAAAGATATATTTCTTTTGATTTTATGTGCATAAGTGTTTGCCTATGTATCTGTACCACATTCATGTCTGGTGAGCACTAAGGCCAGAGAGGATATCAGATCCCCTAGAACTGGAGTTACAGGTGTTTGTGAGCTACCATGTAGACACTGGAAACTAAACTTGGTTCCCCTGAAAGAGTAGCAAGTGCTCTTAGCCCCTGAGCCCTGCCTCCAGCTTCTTGTTCTTAAGATCATGATCTTTCCAGTGTTTTGAAGTTGCTTATGATTTATCTGGTTTTTAAACATTTTTTTAATTTTATTTTGTGTATGGGTGTTTTGGCTGCATATATGTCTGTGGAACACTTGTGTACCTGTCACTCACAGGCTGGAGGGGGCATCAGATCCCCTGGAACTGGAGTTACAGATGATTCTGAGCTGCCGTGTGGGTGATGGAAACCGAGCCTGGGTCTGTTGGAAGAGCAGCCAGTGCTCCTAACCACTAAGCCATCCCTCCATTTCAAGTGTGTTTACTGTTCAAATTATTAGAGAATGGAAATAGAGTTGGACAGAAAGCCAAGGCATTTCTCCTTTAGTGAAGAGCATATTTTTCCTGAGCCTCAATTCCAGAATCACAGGAAACCAAGAACTACTCAAATGATTCTGTCGCTGTTCTCATGTTTTCCTGGATCAATCACTGCTTCCAAATATTCCCAGGCTTTATGAGGCTTCTGTCTTAGTTAGGGTTACTATTGCTGTGATAAACATCATGGCCAAAACCAACTTGGGAAGGAAAGGGTTGGTTTGGCTTCCACTTCTTTGTTGCTGTTCATCACTGAAAAGAGGCAGGACAGGAACTCAAACAACGCAGGAACCTGGAGGCAAGAGCTGATACAGAGGCCTTGGAGAGGTGCTCCTTGGGGCTTGCTCAACCTGATTTTGTATAGAGCCTGTTGTAATAAGAGCGGCGGGCTACGTTCCTGGCATCCGGCTGCCCACACGGCTAGCTTTATACCCGGAAATAATAACACGGAAACTATTCTTTTAAACACTGCTTGACCCATTAGTTCCAGCCTCTTATTGGCCAGCTCTTACATATTGATCTAACCCATTTTTAATAATCTGTGTAGCCCACGAGGTGACTTACCAGGGAAGACCTTAACCTGCGTCTGTCTGGAGTGGGAGAATCATGGCGACTCTGACTCAGCTTCTTTCTCCCAGCATTTTGTTTTGTCTACTCCGCCTACCTAATTTTCTGTCCTATTAGGGCCAAGCAGTCTCTTTATTTAACCAATGAAATTAATATAAAACAGAAGATTCTCCCCCATCATTTCCCCTTTTTCTGTTTAAACAAAAAAGAAGGCTTTTATTTTAACATAGTAAAATTGCATATAACAAAACAGTTATCAAGCAAGAATTACAGTTACAATATTTATATCTACTTTATCTTTTATCATAACTAAGGAAAACTATAACTATCTATCCATTCTTTAACTCCATCAAAGACTCCAGAAGGATATAATATTACCTAAACAAACAAGAAACCCAAAACTCTAGAAATGACAGAGACATCTCGCTGCCTGGACAGTCACCCAAAGTTCCTCTGTACCATTGGGGCATCCATCTTTGGCCTTCAGGCCCATAGTATCCAGCAGACATTTCCATGAAGCAGGAAATTTTAAAGACAGTTCAGTCACTTTTTGCTGTGTCCTACAGAATGTCTCGCAGACTCTTTCATGAAGCAGGAACCCCGAAAGACCATCTCACCTTTAGGCAAGTTCAGCAGTCCTCTCTCTGTGGGTTCTCTGTGTCCAGTTTATGCAACAGTCCAGGCAAGAACAGTTTCTTGCCCAAATGGCTATCAAACTCCATAAGGAGCCTCTTTTTTCTTAATTGAGATTGCCTCCTCTCAAATGATTCCAGCTTGTGACATATTGATATAAAACTAGTCGTTATGACTGCTAAGACTGTGACCCAAAGCTCTACCACCTCTAACAGAAATGAAACCACATTCTCTCATGATCTGTTAGGTCATAGAAGGTCACATCAAGGAACACATGAACATCTTCCAACTCACTGGGCCAACTCTTTCTTTTTATCTTAAAGTTGATCCCCTGAGGATCACATGTTTTGGAAAGGTTGCCCTCTTCATATATGACTTCTCCTTTAATATGAAACATTTTGAGAAACTGTATACTCCCTCCCTCACTCCCTTAACATTTTTGAGTGGGGAATCCTACTAGGCCTGTGACCATTTTTTCCCAGGGCCTAGTGTGGGAAGTCCTTCTGTATATGTGTTGCTTTTATTGGTTAATGAATAAAGAAGCTGGCTTTGCCTGTGATAGGGCAGAGTAGAGCTAGGCAGGGACAACTGAACTGAATGCTGGGAGAAAGAAGGCGAAGTTGAGAGACACCATAGAGCCGCCAGAGGGGAAAGCCATGAGCTGCCAGCTAGAACCTAGCCTGTAGGCCACAGGCCTCATGGTAAAATATAAAACAATAGAAATGAATTAATTTAAGATATAAGAGTAAGCCAGAAATATGCTTAAGCTATTGGCCAAACAATATTGCAAATAATATAGTTTCTGTGTGATTATTTCAGTTCTAGGCAACCAGGAACGAACAAGGGGCCTCTTACAACAAGGACCCCCTGAAATTCCAGTGAACAATGTTTTTTTTATTTCCATTACATGTGTTTGAATTTTTCTAATTTATTTAATTTCTAATAATATATTTTATGAAAAGTAGCTTATTTTGCATACATTCTAAGAGAGTAAGTAAGGGAAAATTAATCATGTTCTGGCTTTGTGGGAGCCTAGCCAGTTTGAATGTTCACCTTCCTAGACATGGATGGAGGGGGGAGGACCTTGGACTTTCCACAGGGCAGGGAACCCTGACTGCTCTTTGGACTGGAGAGGGAGGGGGAGAGGAGTGGGGGGAGGGGGAGAAGGTTGGGAGGAGGGGGAGGGAAATGGGAGGCTGGGAGGAGGCGGAAACTTTTTTTTTCTTTTTCACAATAAAAAATTAAAAAAAATCAAAAATGAAAAGTAAAAGTAAAAGAAATAGAGTTTAAAATAAAAAAAAAGATATTCCAAGGTTCTATCATGTCATAAAAAAATAATCTTGTTCCATCCCACCTATACTATCTTATGACCTCCGGAACATATTAGAATTGCTTATTCTGTAGTTCATGATCGCTGGTATCCTAAGTGTCTGATTTCAACTAGTGAGGCTGTCTCACTTCCTTGCCTACCACTCCTGGAGGAATCTCCTTATATGATTGCAATTAAAAGTTGTAGTTATCTAGAGCTCTTATTTACACTAGCAGTCAAAGGCCACAGGTTATTAATTGTTCCTCTCTCCTGAATCAAGATATGAATGACAACACTGCAAGTGATTAAAAATGGGCTCTTTGTCTGATCCCTGGTTTGTAAAATACCAACAGTGGAATACAGCAAGACTGAAATGGGAACCCATGAATTTCTAGTTTTTGTCTTCCATCCTCTCTGGATTTTTCGTCATTTCTTTAACAATATTCAGTAGAAGTAACTCCTCTATTACTAAAATTTCTTCAACAATAATTGTGTATATTTATGGAACACAATGTGAAAATTTCATTTGTGTATATTGGAATGAATAAATTAAGCAAGTTAGCATATAACACTTCAAATTCTTTTTGTGATAAGAATACTTAAAATGAAAAAAAAAGAATACTTAAAATGTACTCTTTCTGGAAATTTAAAACACATATTACATCATGATTAACTATGATCCCTATGCTCTTCAATAAATCCATAAAACATTTCACTTTGACCCTCATACCATCTTTCCTCATTTCCTCCTCACCTATGAGGCTGTGACCTCCAGTGCTCTGAGTGCACCTGAATGATGGCTTGAAGGAAAACAAACCATTCTTGTATCAACTTCTTTCAGTTGAACTTTTTAAAATGTACATGTACCTTTATGTTATTTGTCTTTCTGTACCTGGCATATTTGTTATAGCAAGTGAACTAGATGAAGGCAATCATTTTAAACAGGTTTCTCTAGCTAAGGAGTTTACATTTTACATGTTTTGAATATTGGCCCTTTATCAGGTGAATAGATTGCAAGTACTTTCTTCTAATCTGTGGGTTTCCTTACTCTCCTGGCTGTTTCCTCAATGATACCAGTGTTTTTAGTTTGATGCAATCCCATGGTTTTGTTGTTGCCTGGTTTTGTTTTGTTTTGTTTTGTTTTGTTTTGTTTTTTTGGATTCATAGTCAGGAAACTGCTTATGGCAATTTCATAGAGTTTTATAAACTTTAGTCCATTTTGAGGTGACTTTATATGGCAGATATTCAATTGTCCTGATTTTTTGAAAAGACTTTCTGATCTGATCAACTTCATTAAAATCTCCCAGCCATAAGATGGGTATGGTGGTGAAGGCCTTTAATCCTAGCACTCAGGAGGCAGAGGCAAGTGGATTTCCTTGAGTTTGAGGGCAGCCAGGGCTACACAGACAGACTTTCAAAAAAAAAAAAAAAAGAAAACAAAAAGATAAATAACTGGAATAAATCTTCAGATTTATTTATGTACATAGCCTTATTCAAAAAATTGTTTAGGGTGGTGATATAGTCATTGGTAGAGCACACGTATATTGCCCTGTGTTATAATCTCAGCACCATAAAAATTAATAAGTGAAGAATTCTGTAAGGCAGGACATGCCCTATCTTCTCTTGATATATACTTCAGTGAGGAGCAGTCCTGGCTGCCCCTAAGGTGTGTCCTTCTGTATGCTTCTTGGTGTAAATCCTTGTGCTGATTCTCAGTACTGCTCAACTGTTTTCTTTACATATATTACATTATTTTCAAATAACAAAGTCTAAACAGATATTCTTGAAAAGCCAAATCTATAGTGACAAAGAAGAGCCCAATGGTTGCCCCAGGATACTTACTGGTAGATGTGACCACAAAGAAGCAACCTGAGTTTTAGGAATTGATGGAACTTTCCTGTATCCTGTAGTTAAGACTGGCCTCAAACTCATAATCCTCCTGCCTCTACCTCCTCAGTGCCACCTGCCTCACTACCATGCCCGACTTTGTTTTTTTTTTTTTTTAAATAATTTGGGGGATATTTTACAATTCTTAACCAGTAAGACAGAACATGTCTAGGCAAAGCAATATGAAACAAAAAGTCTCCAAAAAATACCATTGAGTTTGTCTTGGCTTGGCCATCTACTGCTGATCATGAGGCCCATTTGTAAGTGTGGTAAATGTACCCAGTGATTCTCCATTAAAGAAAACTCAGTTTTCCTTTGCAAGGAGATCTCAATTGGAGATAGATTCTTGGTTGGGTGTGGGCATCCATGTCCACTTCCCTCTGTCAAAACTAGGACCCCAGTCACAGGCCCTGGAAATTCTAAGTGACTTATTTTGCTCTATGAACCCCAAGCACACAGTTCAACGGATGCAGTCTTGCTGAATGGACATATTTCTTGGATACATTATAGAGCCCTGCCCCCTGCTGAGCCTTAGCCCTTTCCCTTCCCTCCAGAGATAAAATAATAGTGATTGATTTCTAAAACCACAAAATTGTTTTGCAGATTTTTGAAAACTATATACATGGAATCTCACAGTCCTGATGAAATAAATATGTATTCTTTCGTGTTTAGCTTCTTTGACTCAGCATTGTGCTTATGGAATGCTCTCCTATGGTGTCTCAACACAGCTCCCTTTATTATACTGTGAGATTTCATTGTATAGATATAGTTAAAAAAAAAAAGTCCTTCTACTTTTGATGGAAATTTGCCTGTCCAATTTGGGAGTATTATAAATAATGTGTCTATGAGGATTCTTGTATTTGGGTTTTTGTGCCCATATTTATGCATTTCTTTGAGGTATTTATATATCTAGAAATAGAATTACTGAGGCATATGGTAACTCCGTGTTGAATATTTTAAGGCACTGGCAGATTGTTCTCTAATGTGCTTAAGCAGCTTTACATTTTCAGTACTACTGGATCGGGTTTCCACTGTCTCTACATCCTTGCTAGCACCTGTTCTTTTCTGTCTTTTCATTACAGCTCTCTTAGGATATAGTAATACTTAGTTGCAGGTTTTAATTTGTCTTGCCTTGATGCTTAATATTGACCACCATTTTATGATCTTATTCTTTGTTATGAGATGATCCCATGTCCACCTCAAGTTCAGATATTAAAATCCAATCTCCATTACCTCATAATTTGATGATATTTGGAAACAAAGCTTTTAAGGAGTTGATTAAATCAAATATAAGGCCTTGTCCCAGGGCCAGTAGTGCCCCAGGGAGAGACAGGTTCCCATGAGTCTTGCCCTCATTCATGACTGACTGTGCTCAAGCCCAGTCTTAAAGGGGCTGGGAAGGAGAAAGGAGAGAGTGGAGGATAAGAATCATCAGGATGTTGTTGAACAATATATTTAATTTAAAAATGAGGCCTTTACATTGGGGTGTTAATCCAACAACAAATTGTTTCGGGTCAAGAAAGACAGACCTGCACAATTTTATACATATGTAAAATTATCTGAAGTTGTTTTTGAGTAATTGATAAAAAAAATTCCAGCATGCATGGGGAAAGCGTTCACAGGGCACTGGGGAGTACTGGGGGGAGGGGGTTGGAGTGAGGAGTGAGGGGTAAATATTACCAGTACATTGTATACCTACATGAAAATTTCAAAGAATAAATACAGATATTTTTTAAATATTTTAATTTTGTTAAGAAAAGAAGGTTAGACACCAGGGGTGTGTGTAAACAGAAGGATGAGGACATGAAGAAGCCATGGGAAGGAAGCCATCTCCAAGATGAGGAGACAGGCTTCAAAACCCAGCACTGTTAACATCGTGGTCTTGGCTCTCTAGCTGCCAGAATTATGAGACAATTATTTGTACTGTTTAACTCACACAGCCTGCGATATTTTGTTATGGCAGACCTAGCAATGGAATGTCGCTGGAGATGCTGAACATCTTCCCATGTGCTGATTTGCCATCTGTATACTCCCATGGGTGAGGTGTTTGCTCGTGTCCTTTGCCCATTTCCTAACTGGTTGGCATATCTACTTCTCTTTTTTCTTGTTTGGTTTTTGCTGTTGCATTTTGAGGACTCTATAATCTAGATACCGGTATTTGTCCTTTGTCTCATGGAAATCGTTTCTCTGACTCAAAGTCTCTTTAACAGAACAGGAGTTGTTATTTTAATGAGATCCAGTTTAGCCATTTTTTTCTTTGCAGTATTATAAATTTAATGTTGTGTTGGCACTCTGCCTGCTTAGGGACCTCAAAGATTTTCTAGTTTCCATTGCTCTATGATGCATTTTTTAAAAATACATATATTTATTGTGTATATTACCATATATTTATTGTAAGTGTGTATGTGCATGCACACATATGCCATGACACACATGTAGGCAAAAGTAGCTTGCTACGTAGCCCTAGCTGGCCTGGAATTTACAAACTACCTCAGTATGCTTTACACTTAGAGCAGTTCTCCTGTCTCAGCCTCCCAAGTATGGGTATTATACAGTGGTATGTGCCAACATGCCTGGCTCTGTCAGCATTTTTCAAAACTACAACATATTGCCCATAACCATAGTTATCCTGCTATACAATAGGTCCCTTGAACTCACTTGTCAGTAACTGAGATTCTGTGTCCTTCCACCAATATCTTGCCAGCCTCCTTTCTTTGCTTTCTATCCTCTGCCCTAAGCAACCACCATCCTGTCTCTACGAGGTAAACTTCAGGAAATGAAATCAGTGTGTTGAAAAGATAGGTATACTCCTATGGTCCTTCTAGCACTGCACACAGTAGCGTACAAATAGAATAACTCGCAGGTGAATGGATGAGGCAAAGATGGTATGCATGCACCATGAATGCTGTTTGGCCTTTAAATGGAAAGCAACCCTGCCATTTGTGATGTCTGACTGGAGGGTACCATCTTAACTGAAGCCATCCGCAGAGAGACAAATGGCAGATGATCTCACTTATATGTGGCATCTGAAAGAGTTGATTCATTTTGAATTTTTTAATAAAATAGGGGGTTAAATTCAAGCTTCGGGTTTTGTGCCTGTGCCTGTGCAGTTGTTCCAGCACCATTTCTTTTTTCTTTTGGACAAAGTCTTTTTCCCCCAGAATTGCTTCTGTGCGCTTGACAAAACTCAATTTGCTGTATGTATGTGGCTGGATTCACTTTCATTTTTAAAAGGCATTTTTGCTGGAAATCAACTTCTAGATTACTTTTTTTGTGTCTGTTTGTTGTTTCCAGGACTTTAACAAGATTATTCTATTGTGTTTGGCTTTTATTGATTCCATGCAGCTGCTAGTTCTATTGTGTCTCTTTTGAGACTAACGTATCTGGTGTTTTTTGTTTTGTTTTGTTTTGTTTTGTTTCTTTTTTTTTTGGCCTCTAGCAGCTGAACCCTTGACTTAAATCCTAAAAGACCAATGTAAGCCTTCTAAGGAGCACTTGGAAAACACCTGTATATAAATTAAAATCTCACAGATATGCACTCATAGATATTGTTTGTGTATTTTAAATGGTTAGTTTTCAACCCACCCCTTTCCTTTTGAAAATATTTATTACTTATTTATGAATTAATGGTAGGCTCTCACTATGTAATTAAGGCTAACCTCAGACTCACAGACTTCCTGCCTCCACCAGCAAAGTGCTGGGATTGCTGTTTAAGCCACCGTGCCAGCTCTGTTTCTCTTTTCTTTTTAACAATATGTTTTTTATTTTATTTTATTTTATTTTATTTTATTTTATTTTATTTTATTTTATTGTGTGTTTATGT
>NW_026068105.1:306289-441153 GCF_014885135.2 Alexandromys fortis
AAGAAGGAGAACCCAAAGAAAAACATATAGGCATCCTCCTGAACATTAACCTTCATCAGGTGATGAAAGGAGACAGAGACAGAGACCCACATTGGAGCACTGGACTGAAAACTCAAGGTCCAAATCAGGAGCAGAAGGAGAGAGAGCACGAGCAAGGAACTCAGGACCGTGAGGGGTGCACCCACACACTGAGACAATGGGGATGTTCTATCGGGAACTCACCAAGGCCAGCTGGCCTGGGTCTGAAAAAGCCTGGGATAAAACCAGACTCACTGAACATAGCAGACAATGAGGACTACTGAGAACTCAAGAACAATGGCAATGGGTTTTTGATCCTACTGCATGTACTGGCTTTGTGGGAGCCTAGGCAGTTTGGATGCTCACCTTACTAGACCTGGATGGAGGTGGGTGGTCCTTGGACTTCCCACAGGGCAGGGAACCCTTATTGTTCTTTGGGCTGATGAGGGAGGGGGACTTGATTGGGGGAGGGGGAGGGAAATGGGAGACGGTGGCGGGGAGAAGGCAGAAATCTTTAATAAATTAAAAAAAGAATACAAAAAAAAGAAAAAAAAATAAATGTTTGTGAGAATCCTTGTTCCTATAGAGGATGCAGGCTCACTTCCCAGCTATCACATCTCCATGTCAGATGTAAAAATTCTCTTCAGATCTGGAATTTATTTTAGCTTTGTTGACTGCAACATGCTTCTTCCTCTTGGGCTGGTTCTACTCCCTGTTAGCAACTTTCCTTGGCAGCTATCCCATGGCCTTGGCATTTCCAACATCTTGGGGTCTCCAAGGCTATCCAGGCTTCAACCTCACAGCCTCACACAACGGCCTCTCTAGTCTTCCTATCAGTAGAGGGCACCAGATCTCATTACAGATGGTTGTGAGCCACCATGTGGTTGCTGGGAATTGAACTCAGGACCTCTGGAAGAACAGGCAATGCTCTTAATCTCTGAGCCACCTCTCCAGCCCCAGTACAGAGTTTTAATGTTCCTAACATAGAAGAAATCTTTGTAGGAGATAGGTAAGCCAATTACCGTGATGCTGTCTTTACTTGGCGTTAAAAAAGTACCGGAATCCCCAATGATAGCGTGCACCATTAGTGTGTCAGTTTAAAAGGTATTAACTTATAAAAAGAATTGGAATCAAATTTGAATGTATGCTCCGGTTCCTCAGAAGTCAGTGATGGATGAGAAAGATGAATATGTGCCCCCTTTCTGCCTACGGTGGACACAGGCTGAAAGAGACTGAAACCCTAGGTGCTGTGGGTTCAAAGTCAAGTTTTCATACCGGAGTCTTAACACCCGCCCTTCTCTCCAATGAAGCAGAACATACTAATAAAACTTGATTTGAGAGTCCAGCATCGGCTTGTTGACCTCTTCTTTCCCCCCATTCTTTCGATTCCAAGGGGATTCTGATTTTGAGGAACTGGGAAAAGGCAGCATAAGGACCCTTCTTTCTGAGCCTGAGAAGCCAAAGTCTTCCAAATGGATTTGGCCTGACCTAATAATCTAGGAGTGGATGGACTGTGTACTCACAGATGGGTATCAGTTCTTGCTGTGATGACTCTGCTCACTAATGACAGGAGACCCAGTGCTTGATCTCCAGCTAATCCGATTACTAACTCCCATGTAGAAAGCCTGAAGATAGGGATATATGAAGTGCCTGGAATTATGTGTGAAAGTATTTGCCCTCTGCCGTGGACCATGGCTGAAGCACGGAGAGAGGGTTGCAAACGTTCTGCTTCCCCTAATATTAGACAGTGTGCGCTTGCTGTTCCACAAATGCCTATTGGTAAGGCATTGATCTCAATGCTGGCTCCATCGCTTGGGTTGTCATGGTGATGAGAGAGTGAAGATCAAGTGATAGCACAAAGAGAAATTCTGTCATTCAGAAATACAGCAGGAGAAAGTAACAAGATTTCCCTCTCCACAGAGCCGTGCTTGCCAGGGCTCCCATGGCAAATAAGGGCTAGGGAGGGGGTCTTTGGGCTCGGTATTTCATCTCAGTCCTGCTTGGATGATTGCCAGTGTGTTAGAATAGGAGGAGACAGCCTCTAGTACTGACTGTCAAGCCTACATTCTCTGCCCCTGAGTCATGTCAAGTGACACTGAGAGCTTTGGGTTGTTTATTATCATTCCTCTTCCCCCACCCCCATGCCTGCAAAGAGATGCTGCCACCAGGATTCATGCTGAGGACAAACATCGGCACTTTGCAGTCTTTGCATGGGCTAGAGACAAGTTGCCCTTCTGAGACCCAGTGGTTAGTTCTAACACGAGACGAGAGGCTGACCCAAGCTGGCTCTGAGCACAGCCAATTGCTCAGAAGTGCAGAGTACTCAACCGAGGAGATAATGTTCACGTCGCTTCAGACCTGTCATCTAGCCGTTGAGTGTATTCTTGCCATGGGCTCGAGATGTGGCTAGTTTTGCTCACCAGGCCTGACAACATGCTGCCATTTCTTTTATGTGAAGATTTGTAGTTTGACCGTCTACCCGGAATACAACCTCACCCTCTGTGGAGTATCAGAGTCCAGTGCTGTAACTTTCAAGAGTCAGTCACGTCCTGGGGTAAAAATGCCTCATACCTGGGCAGAACTCAGGGCCATGGGTGAGCACAGGGGCTGGTGGAAAATGCTGAGCTTGGCATGAAGGCTCTGGGCACCGGTCCTGACTCCTGTGCAGTCGTGAATACAGCATTCCCTTTCTCACCACCCTCCAGTTCTTTAGTGAGCATGAAAAGAACCAAACGAGAGCGTGGATGCAAAAGTACTCTAAAACAGAAAGAGAAACACCTGTGGGAGGCAATAGTAACACAGGCAAGAGACAGGAGATGCGCAGCTGAGAGTCTTAAAAATATACTTGGAGAAAAACAAGCGTGCTAGCCGGTCTGGCCCACATGTGCTAAGTCAGGCATCTGAAACGGTTTCACTCATAACCCCTTTTCATTCAACAAAATTTTGCATAGCCCTGGGTACGCAAATATATAAGATAGTTAGACACATCAAAACATTTACCTAAAATAAATCATAAAGATCTGTTGTTTTTTAATTCTTTGGTAGATATATAATTTTACCATTTATTAAAGGGGAAAGCAGCGCTGGTTTTTTGGGTATAGACTCAGGAGGTAAAATACTTGCTGTGCAAACCTGATGATTTGAGTTTCATACCCAGATTCTATGATGAAGGGAGAGAGTTGACTGTGACAAGCTGTCCTCTGACCTCCACATGAGCACCGTGGCAGGCTCCCCCACACAGACATCATGCAAGCACACACAAGAACAGCAACAATAGGAAATATAGAACAAATAAACCTTGCTCACAGGTGAGATAGATGTGCTTGTCTGTTTTTACATAAAGCAGGAAACCTTAGTGGAACATGTGGTCCTACAGGCTGGAGAGCATCTTTCCCATTTTGCAGAGTTGGCCAATACATGTGGATTTCATAATTGTGGGTGCTGAGAATGCCGCTTCACCTAAGTATGTAGTTCGAAATGGTAACATGTTTCGGACCATTGCAGAAATTGTTGGAAATGCCATATTAATTCCAAGCCCAAGTTAATATGATGATTGTTTTACTGCACCTCAAGTCGGCAGCACCAGCCACAAATTTTAAAATCAAACATTAATAAAATTCAAAATAAGCGCTAACTTGCTGCAAGCTGAGAAACAATGGGAAGAAGCTGGTGAAAGTCTGTTGACCATAATCAGACAATAATATCTCTGTAAGAACAGAGAACGCTTTCTGGATTGGAGAAGCACTACAGTTTATAAATGCAGTAATCTTGGATCTGACCCAGGGCGCTTCAGACCGCAGTCACTGGCGCTGCATGGTGTGCCAGCATGTGCAGCGGGAGGGTCACGTGTTAACAGTGACACTCCACAATGCTTTCCTGTGGGCCCTGCACAGAGCACCCCCGACTCGTGCCGTGTTTGATCGGGGAAGTAATCTTCCACTTCTTTTATTTCATTTTTTTTTCTGGCAATGTGTTTCGATGGTGTTCCCTCTCCTCTAATGCCTCCAAGATCTTCCCCTCCTCCCCACCCACCCAACTGGATGTTCTCTCCCCTTTATCTTTCTCCCTCTCTCTCAAGAAAAGAACAAAAATGAAAAGCAAAACGAAAAGAAGCCCGATAATACGAAAAATGTCAAAACAAAAGATGCACATAGACACGCACATACGTATGCGCGCACACACATGCGTGCACACACAAACAGTGGTAACAATAACAACAAACCACAACCAGGAAGTTCCTTTCAGATTGACCCTAGGACCTGCCCTGGAATATGGTTGCTATTTTCAGTGACCCTCTGCTGGGAGAAAACTGATTTGGGGAATGACATGTTGATATACACATTCAGAAAACTTTTATTGTTGCCTAAAAAAAAATTTCTACCCCCTGATTCAGTTACATAACCGCACCCAAGGTCAGGTCCCACAGTTCAAGAAGCTATGCCTTACATGATCCTTGGCAGTGAATCCTTTGGGCCCACTGGAGACATAACAGAGAAAAATGAAGACAGTCACCAAGGTGGGGGCGGGAGAGGAAGTCAGAGATGTGACGAAACCGTCAGCCTGGTATGGCAGCACATGCCTGTGATGCCACCAGAGTACTTAAGATGAAGTCAGGGCGTCATGTTCATCACCTATGTAGTGAGTTCAAGGCCGGCCCAAGCCCCCTGAGATTGTCTAGAAACATGTGTGCATGTGTGCCATATGTGTACATGTGCATATGTAAGGTGTGCGTGTCTAAAAGGAAAGTCAGAAGGGAGGAAAGAAGGAAAAGAGGAAGGAAGGAGAACTAAGCCTTAAGAATTAATGTCCTAGTGACTGCTTCGCTAGAGAAGAGTGTTTGACTGAGACTTATTAAGTGACACAGCCCATCTCCATAACAAGCAGGCACTGAAAATTGCTGCCTGGGTCCAGTGGCGCCTTCCCATAGTCTCAGCTTTTTAAGTGTCTGACGTGGAAGGATTGCTTAAACTCAGAAGATGAAGTCCAGCAAGGCCCACAAGAGCAACAAAACAACTTGCAATGAGGTGACTTACTCTTGTAGGATTTGTTGAAATTTGATGGATGATGTATTTTTATATCAAACCACATATTAAGCCTTTCTACGTGCATTTTAAGCTGCCCTGGATCTATGGACAAATTGAAAATAGGCTAAATTTTATCTTGTTTTTGAACCGTGTCCTACTGAACTATTGGAAATGACTTTCGTCAATATTAATGGTTCCGTTCTAGTCTCATGTGGCAAGTTCTTAACAGTTTGTGTAACCCTTCTTTTTCATGGAGACATTTTAAGTGATACTTTTTCTTTTTATATTATTTTCGTCAGTTTTCATGTAGACCTTATTCAAACAAGATTTCTGAACACGTTTCCTAAAATTTTTGCTGTTGCAGACTTGTAGATGTCAGCTTTTTTTCCCATTTACTCAGAAAATACACGCTGTTTTTTTTTTATATCATAATCACAGATACAAGAGCAAGTTAGAGCCCTAAAACTGTAGGTTTAGGACTCAGCCACGAGAGGGCGCTGTGTCTCTTTCTGGTAATGAACACCAGTTGAAGAGAGAGCTCAGGGTTCTTTCTGTCTTGTGATTCTAGTTTGTTCTAGGGTTGTCTCTCAGTCTTTTAAAATCTGCACTCCTCCTCGGGCTTCGGGTGTCACCAATGACAGGGTATAGGCGACAGTTTACACACTTTTTCTTGTAGTCTGTGGGAGGCAGCTTGCCTGCAAGGCTCTTGGGGCTTCTCTGGGGAGTAGAGGGAGGACCCAGCAGTCACAAGTCATGACTCTATAGTTGCACTGTCGCAGGTCTCCAGCTGTCCCATTGCGTGACTGTTGCCAGGGCCACTCCACTTCTGTGAGTCAAAAGCATGTGTGCATGAGGACGAGCTCGCACACTCTACCGGGAAAGGCGCTTCCTGAGCGGAGTAAGAAGGATGAAAAAACACCACGCTTATTGTCTAGGGAGCACTCAGCAGCCGGTAGTTGTGCATAGCTTCCCAACCCAGCGGGAGCATGGTCTGGGCAGCTAAGGCCTGGCCCATTCCCAACCAGCATAGCATCTCTCATCGTCAGTACCCCACCCCGGTAGCACTGTGCCTGATAGCTAGAATTGTGAGCGCTTGCTTTTCCCCACCCAGCACCAGACCCCCAAAGCCCCTCCTCCTTCTGTGACTCCTTTCAGTGGCCTTCAGGGTTTTTTTTTTCTTTTTTTTCTGGCGTCTGGCCCAGAATTCTTCACACCCTCTGACTCACTTTCCTCCGGGCAGCACCTAAACCTTTTCTTCTTGGCCCTCACACAGAACTAAACCTTTGCCAACTCCTGTTCATTTTCTCCTTCTAGACATAGAAAGCTTCAGACCTGAGGAGCCTCAATTCTACTACCACTTCCCATCACTGTAACCGTGGGCCAATGCTGTCGTTTCTCAAATCTCTGCTTAGCCACTCAGTATATGTGTAACTGTGAGTAGGCGCCATATTATCCCTGAACCTCCACTTCCTCATTAATAAAATAAGGATGGGTCAGGTGGTGGTGGCGCTCGCCTTTAATCCCAGCACTCAGGAGGCATAGGCAGGAGGATCTCTGTGAGTTCGAGGCCAACCTGGTCTCCAAGAGCTAGTTCCAGGACAGCTAGGGCTGTTACACCGAGAAGCCCTGTCTCGAAAAAACCAAATAAAATAAAATAAGGACAACAGTGGCTGTTATACTCAGGGATGTTGGAAGGATTAAACGAGGAGATTCACATGAAGACCTTGGCATTTACAAGTGCCTAGGTTATTGGTTCTTCTAAAGCCATGCTAAGCCTCAGCTTCCCTAACTATCCATCCCTCGGAGATATATGAAAGTTTCATGTCAAATCTCCAAGCCTACTGCTTAGCAACGCTTCAAGAACTATCTGTGGTTCTGCCACGCCTCCCAGTCATTTTTGCACCTGAGCCCTTTGGGGTGCAAAAGAGTTGCCTTTTCTGTCACCCCCAGACTCTCAACTGGACCTCTGCGGTTAGAGTGAACAGTTTGTCACCTTTTCTCCTCAGTCTCTGGTAGTAAAAATTTGGGCCTTGAGACCGGAGAGATGTCTCAGTGGTTGAGAGCACAGTGGCTGCTCTTGATTGGAGTCAGATTCCGTGCACACAGAGTGACTCACAACTTGTCGGTACCTCCAGCTCCAGGGGATCTAATGCCCTCTTCAGGCCTCCTCAGTTACTGCAGCCTCATGGTGCATTGATATAAAAGTATGTAAAAATCCATACATATTAAAATTTTTATTATTAATTTCTTTTTCATATTATATATTTTTATAATATTAATTCCCCTCTCCCAACAACTCCTCCTAGCTGTTCTCCACCTGTATTTTTTTTTTGTTTTTGGTTTTTCGAGACAGAGTTTCTCTGTAGCTTTGGAGCCTGTCCTGGAACTAGCTCTTGGAGACCAGGCTGGCCTCGAACTCACAGAGACCCACCTGCCTCTGCCTCCTGAGTGCTGGGATTAAAGGCGTGCGCCACCACTGCCTGGCCTCCACCTGTCTTTTTTTTACATCTCCCCATTCACTTTGTTTTTATACACGGCATCCTTCGTTGTTTTAATCTCTCTGGGTCCTGGCATTTGTTGAACCATTGTCCATATTTCAAGGCCCAACCCAAATACAGCCTCACCTTCCCCAAATGTTGTTACCCAGTAGGGGACAATCCATGCTGGGGTGATGGTAGATGGAGCACTAAGGGTGGAACAAGCAGAAGGCACTAGACATCCTCTGGGATTGTGTGGACATTTTCCCCGGGGTCAAGGAGGTGGCATAGAGTTGCTAGAAAGTGGGGATCACTGGCTCTGCCTAGTTAGAACAGAAAATTCCAGTCACTAGGCAACTGTGCAGGGGGAGAAGGATTGGAAGCCATATCAGGACACGAGCCTGGGAGGAACATAAGACAAAATGTCAGTCTAGTAAATGGCATGTGAGGAGGGGGGGGGGAGGGGGACGAGGGAGAAGTGCTCCCTCGGAGTTGAGAATTACTATTCCACGGGATTTAGGGTCTTTAAGCCCATGAGGATTTAAGGATTTGTAATTCTATGCTATATAATACCTTAAAAGCAAGGATATTGGGATTCCAAGGATTTTAAAGCCCTATAACCTATGGTAGAAGAAGAACTTAGGCAATTTATGAGCTATGCAATGCTAGGAGCTTAGGACTCAAAACAAGGGCTTTAAGCGAAACATTGGACATGTGAAATTACTAATTAATCTCCTTGGGTTTCAAATCATTCTTGACTTAACTCTTGGGTCAGTGTTTCCAAATTGTCTCCCCACAGTCTGGGGATCCTTGAAGGTGTTTCTCACAGAGAGAGTCAACTTACAAGAGATAGTACCACTCAGGGAGGGGGCTTCTGCCACCCCACCTCACAGTCCAACTTTTGGCTTCCCTGGGGCAGCTCTATTTTTATCTGATTTACATGCTAGTCTTTTGCGTTCAATTTAGATGAAAGGGTTTCTTGGTAAAGACTATGAAGTTTTAAAACCTCTGTCCCAGGATAAAGGAACCTCAGACCTAGAGACCACTTGAATGTAGAGTGGTCCAGCAAGTCACAGCAGGCCTTTCTTGTGTCTTCATTGTCTATAAACGCTGCCATCTTTGCTTTGGCTGGTGAGACATCAAATGCTGACAAAGGTTAACCAAAGAGACCTGAGACATACTCATTAGTTCAGTAAGTCAGTCACCATCACACTCCAGTCTGGAAACCAATCTCGTTTATACTATCAGCAATTTCTAGTTACACATGCTATCCCTGTGAACAGCTCTGTCTTATGAGCAGTCGTCCGATGTGCCAGGGCCAGTGCTGTTTCTTCGTTCCCTCTCACGTAATCGGCACAGCCATGCTGACAAAAACTCTCACCCGTCTCTTCATCACGATACACAGAGAAAGAGAATGGAGCTCAGGGTGAAGAAGCAACTCACCCAGGTTCATGCATCAAGCTCCCGGGAGATTCTGCTTCACTTACCAGACGAAAGAAAATGGGCCAAAGGAATTGAAGGGGTCAAAGTTCAACTGCCGGCTAGCCTTCTTCCAAGAGCAAGGTTCAATTTTAACCGATAGATGGAAGCCTGTCCATCCCATTTAGGGAAGTCCCAACTAGGGCTCAGAACGGGAGCAACTATCTTAGGTTGAGAGGGAAGGGCAAGGGAAGGAGGCACCATTTTGCTTTTCAATAAGATGCCCTCACAGTTAAGGTAAGATTTGAGAAAGTAGGCAAGTTGATCAACAGTGCTTCTCCTGAGAACTGCTTTGAGAACACCTGGGTGATTTTCCTTTATGATATTCTGAGCCATCTTGTTGTGAGGGGTGCTAGGCTACAAAGTTGCATGGGATAGCAAACGCAAGTTCCTGCAAAGGCAAGGAGAAGGCAGGCGCTGTCACAGATGAGACCTTGGGCGTGTGAGGATATCCATCCTGGACTTGGGGGCGTGGAGATGCCCCCCCCAAAGGTAATGTAAAGCACTTCTGTTGAATGAATCAGAGCTTAAAAGGCTCAGGAGAGTGGAAACCCATCTCAGGCAGGAGCTTAAAGCCACAGAAGAGCTAGAAAGCATGCTACATTCAAGGGCAAATGAAACAAATTTTTAAGGGCAGAGAGATGAATTTAAAATGATAGTCAGAAGTTGGATGACTAGCACCAGGCATTGGGGCAGACACCTGTAACCCCAGCAGTGGAGAGTTAAGACAGGAGGATGGCTGTCTTAACAGCAATAGTACCAGAACAGCTAGGGATACATACCAAGACCTTGTCTCTAAAAAAAAAAAAAAAAAAAAAAAAAAAAAAAGCCACAAACAAACAAACACACACAAAAGCAGATGATTAAAGAATCCAGAATACCACAGTAAAGACTTGGTTCATGAATGTATAGTGTTGGATGTCCACATGTGTTTTCCTAAAAAGTTGTACTGCCTCATGATAATCCGTCACCACATCCAGTCCCCCCAAAAAAGAACCAACCATAAGTCTAGCTGTTGGTGAGGCTAGACCATGACCTGATTTGGTGGCCCGTGTGCAGACAGATTGTGAAACAAAATGCTGGAAGTAGGAAAATTCGTTGAAGAGGAATTGGGATAGAAGTAAACATGAAGGCCCAAGCTATGGTTGCTACTGAGGGAACCAAAGAGATACAATTGACAGTATTTAGTGGGTGCCCAAGCGTTCCTCCTCATTTGACAGCGGCCCCCAATGACTAAGTGAGAAAATGCATCTCACCTTTACCCCAGCCCTCACCTCATCCTCTGATTTCATAAGTGAACAGAGAGGCCTGGCATTTTGAGGCTCTGTCTCCAACATGACATTCTCCAAGGAGAAAAATCTTTTGGCTGACCTCAGGTAGAGCAACAAACTGACCTCCACCTGTGACTTCAAAACATGGGCAGAGTTCAGTTAAGAAATCAGCACAATTCCAAGAAAAAGGCAAACATCATTCCATTTATTTTTCTCCTGATTCATCTTATGCCAATACCCAGACTGAATGAATAGCAGGCAACGAGGATGCAGGTCCCCAGACAAGCAGATTCTCAAGATGCCTTCTTCTGTTCCCTTCCCTTCCCTCAAGGGGCTCCAGTATTGCTTGGATCTGGTGATGGGATCTCTGGAGAAGAAGCTGGAGGCCAGCCTCGCTCCCCTCGAGACTGGTTCATATGGCTGCTACCTTCAAAAATTGGGGGATCAAACGGCCCTGGAGGAGTGACTGCTTTCTTGTCCAAGGGCATCCCTTGCCCTGCTCTACTTGCTGAGGCCTTCAGCAATCAAGTCTTCCTAATCCCCTTCCGGGTCTTAGGAACCTCCTACTGTTGGCACAAGAGCAGCTCAGACAAGAACATGCCAGAGGCCTAACCTTGTAAGCCCATCAGAAAAGCCAGGGTGTGCTAGACAGCCTGAGGACACTGGTTTTTGGTCCAGAAAATTTGTGTCTGGAGACTCTTTGCTAATGGATGCCCTTGGAAACCTGCCAAGTGTAACTAGGATTGCTTCAGTTTGGACAGGTCAGGGGTGGGTCAGCGGAATGAGCTGTGGCCTTGTGTGGTGTGGCCTCTGGTGCCCTCGCACACCCTTCTGGCCCTATTTCATTGACCTCTTCCTCTACATTCTTCTCCTTGTCCTCTCCATCTTCCTCACTGTCAGAATCCTCATACAAGTTGATGGTGGCCTGGACGGGGAAATTCTGTAGTAGCATCTCCCCAGCACTGTACAGGTAGTCAAAGGAGCGGGATCTCGGCCAGAAGAGCCTGCAGGCAAAGGAGAAACAGGGCGCCTAACTTAGGCAACTCTCAGATGTAGAGGGACCAGTAGGGGCAAGAAGGAAGAAGACCCTTAGAGCTGCTTGCTAGCTTCAGGAAGGGTCTTAGAGGGAAAGGAAGAAGTAACTCTGGCTCGGAATATTTGCAACTGTTACAAAATGGTTCCAGGAAGGAATGTCACCTCTGACAGACCTAGAACTGTGGCAGAGGGTGAGCCACCTCAGCGTCTCTCGGTTCTAGCGCTGACATCACTCACCACTCCAGCCCTTCTTTTCCTATTAAGGAAGAATTCTGTGATTGCTCAGGGTCCCAGGATTTTACCCTTAGGTCTCAGTGACGGGGAAGTCCTCTGGGGCAAGTCACTTTGGCCTCCTTTCATGGTCTCTTTCCTCCTGAGTCATGGCTTCGTCAGGAGCAGGCACAGTGCTCGGGGCTGTTTGTCACATTCTGAACTCGAACACCAGAGGCTTACCTGACAGGGTGACGGAACCCAGCCTCGGCCTTGGTGACCTCCGCAGCTGTTGCCCCAGCAGCAGCCTGTCCAAAGCAAAAGCTAGTATGTGGTTAAAGTGCCTCTCCCCCATCGAGGGGCAGAGATCTGCCAGTTCGGACAAACTGCAAAAGACTCTAGGCATCTCTTGAGATCAGTCACCTCCCAGCCCGGCCCTGCAGCAAGGGGGTCAGTCTTAGATCTTGGTAAAACGTAAGCAGAGTTGTGGGGCTGGTTTTCTTCCCTGTCCCTGTTCCCGGGCCTGTTTGGAGGCTGTCCAGGGGACAGAGTTCCCTTAGAGGACAAAACATTCACGGAGCAGCGTGGGAGAGCAGGGGGGCAAGGGATCGAGAGACCGGAGTCCAGCATCAGTGAGGAGTCCAGCCCCGGTCCCTTACCCACTCGAAGCTTTGCTCTCCCAATCTCGTTTGTTGTGGAAACCTTGGCCCTGCCCTCCTCCCAGAGCTGCAGTGGCGATAGAATGTTAACAGAGTGGGCATGGTGCTGCCCCAGATGAGCAGCTTTGGAATGCAGGCAGGTGACGTCTGAGAAGGGATATGGCTGTAAGGCTCATGTAAATATGTCACGGGGTTTCAAACTCACCGAGTCCACCGGCATCCTCACCTGCCTCGGTTGGTCATTGGCGGAGGGCAGCCAGGGTCTCCAAAGACGTGTTTCTCTAGAGCAAACAGAAAAGATCAATTGGTAGAGAAAGAGGCCTAAATGTAGGCTTCCTCTGGTCACAGAAGTGGCCTCCTAAAAGCTTAGCTCAAGCCATCTGCTCCAGAACACCTTTTGTCCCTTGACTACTAAATCAGTACTCCTATCCCACAGTTCTATTATTGTCTGCCTGCGCCCCTTAGGCTGGAACATATGTATGGGTATGTCTGAAACCTCAATCCCTACTAGGATGCCCCGTACACAGGAGGGACTTAAAGTGTTTTGACTATGAATGTGAAATGTGTGGAGGAGAGAACACCCATTTGATGGGGAGTATCTTGCTACCCTACTTCCTGCACCAAGTAGTAGTGCACAGAATTGTGCTGTTTTCCTAGCTGGAGAAAAGACCCAGAATAGTCCTGGGCCCATTGCTTCTTCTCTAGACTTCTAGAGACAAGGAAAAGGAAATACGAAACGTGTGGCATGCAAAGGACATGAGGCAGCACCCCAACCAAAGGCCTCTTTAGACTTTGTCCCTTTCACCTTATGTCACCTGCCACCATCTAGGTCCCAAAGTCCAGGCTGCACTAAGCCCAATTTCCACGGCAACTTCTCCTGTTCCCTCAGGGAATTGTAGACTAACCCATGAGGATCAGGCTACTTGGCTTTCTGCTTTGGCAATGTCCACTGTCTCTCAGCCCACTCTTGTCACCTGGAGTGATGAGTGAGTCCAGCTGAAGGTATAGAGGAAGGTTTGAGGCTCTTTGGTGTCTCCCCCTTCAAAGAGAACAGGGCCAGCACCATCGGGGCCGTCCTAACTTCTCCCAGCTTTATCTCCCTACGCCTGAGTTCAGGCTGTCAAAGGCCAAGCTCCACTTACCTTTCATTCCCAGAAGCTTCTCGTCCACCGATTTGTGCCTGGACGGGGGCTTGGGCCGGGGCCAGGCCAGGGGGAGCAACAGCAGGAGCAGCAGGATCCATCCTTGGGACACCAAGCCAGGCGACTGTGACTCTTCCAGTTCTCGGAACCTTCTGCGCGCTCCTTTGCCTTTTCCCCCAGAGACCCTTTTATAAGGCCCGCCTTGACTCATCAGTTATTCAGGCGGAGCAGGGGGTGGGGGAATGTGGGCAGGTTGTGAAAATTTAGGGAGGGGGCTCGTGGAGAGAGAGCTACGTTCTTGGGTGTGAAATCTCTCCCAGTTCAATAAACAGGGTCCAGGTGAAGGTGAGGGGTCTGCTTAGCTCCAAGGCAGAAAGGAAAACAAAGAAGGGGCAAATTTCACACCATTTGTGTTATTTCCCCAGGCAGCATCAAGGCCCCAGGTGGGAAGGAGGGGTGCTCATTAGCACCCAAAGGCACCCAGGCTCGGCTGGGACAGGGGGCTGAATACTTGGGCCTTTTAGCAAAGTTGGGTCCCAGTGAGAAAAGAAGGCTGCCAGCTCTAAGGAGAGTGAAGGACTCACCCGGTATTTCAGCTCAAATCCCAAGTAGATTTGCCAGGTGGACCTGATACAGGGTCACTGCCATGAAGCCTGCCACGTGGCTTCAGATAAAGAGGGGTTCTGGGGGGAGGAGGTCCAATCTCTTGCAGAGTGGACCCCAAGTCACCTTTCAATGCCTCCCCACACCCCTCCTCACTGCTCAGTTGACTTGCAAGAGTGTTTAAAGCCCCTCTCTGGCCTCAGCAGAAAGCTGTGTGGTGTGGGGAGCAGGCCCGGGGAGTTTGCAGGGCAGATTCCAAATGGCACAGCTCAGCTTCTGGTTTGGGAGCCCAGGTGCTGGAGACTGGGAGGGTTTCTGCCCAGCACTGTGCCGCCAAAGGACCATCCCAGGCCTCAGTCCTCTCACGTGAGATGCGGCTGCTGGTCCCCAAGGACCTGCCAGCCTGAGCACTCTGTGACAAGAGCTGGGGAATGAATACTGACCCCAGCAAGCCAAAAGGTTGGAGCAGAGCGCTTGGTGTTCGCCACCTTCTGGGCCTTAGCCAAAAAGCTTCCAGTTACACCAACTGGCAGGCACTTTATGCTTAGAGGTTTCAAAAATATTCCTCCTGACCTCAGTGGCCAGCACCTGCCTAGATTTAGTGTCTTGGATGTTCATCACAGCCTGGTTTGTAATGTTCAAAAATTAGAAACAACCTCAGTGTCCAATTATAGGAAACCCGTTAGTTTTATTAATTGTAGTCAATCCTTGTAATCACACACTAAGCAGACAGTCAAAATCGGGGTACCAATGCAGCGAATTGGGAAAGGCAGATGCTAAAGAGTATGACTCAGCTCCCACCTCCAAGCCCTCGGAATTCCAGCCACACTGTGATCTGCACAGAAAAAAGAAAAAAAAAAAAAAAAAAGTCCGGTCCAGAGCTGAGGATACGGCTTAGTGGTGGAGCATGGCCACAGCAGGGTTTGACCCCTACTCCAGAAGAGCAATGAAGAAAACAACTCCATATGAAGAAGACTGCCTTGGTGGAAGACTCTGTAAACAGCTAATGAGGTCAAGAGTGAACTACGTAAGTTTCGAAAACGTCACTCAGGATGATCCCATTGTGATAAGGTAACTTTCTGGAATGTAGAGTATGCACAGAAAAAAACTAGGCCAGGTAGAAGGAGAGATGCTGCCGCTGTCGGCTCAGGGAGGAAGAGAGCAAGGTGGGGGCGTTCCTTTCTTCTTTTTGATGTTGTGGTGTTTGGAAGCAATTTCCACAGCTGATCTGATATTGTTTGGCAAACAAAAAGTAAAAAACACAGACACAAAGTTGAGTGGGTATGGATTGGGGACGGATCTGGAAGAGGATGAGGGGCTGAAAAATATGATGTATGGAATTCTCAAGAGCACAAGCAAGGAACTCAGGACCGCGAGGGGTGCACCCATACAATGAGACAATGGGGATGTTCTATCGGGAACTCACCAAGGCCAGCTGGCCTGGGTCTGAAAAAGCCTGGGTAAAAACCGGTCTAGCTGAACATAGAAGACAAAGAGGACTACTGAGACAACAAGAACAATAGCAAAGGGTTTTTGATACTACTGAACCTATTGGTTTCGTGGGAGCCTAGGCAGTTTCGTGGATGCTCACCTTACTAGACCTGGATGGAGGTGGGTGGTCCTTGGACTTCCCACAGGGCAGGGAACCCTGATTGCTCTTTGGGCTGACGAGGGAGGGGGACTTGATTGGGGGAGGGGAAGGGAAAGGGGAGGCAGCGGTAGGGAAGAGACAGAAATCTTTAATAAATAAATAAAAAAATTTTTAAAAAAATTAAAAAAAAATATTGAGCCAGGTGCTGGTGGTACAAGCCTTTAATCCCAGCACTCTGGAGGCAGAGGTGAGTGGATCTCTGTGAGGCCAGGAGGCGAGCCTGGTCTACAAGAGCTAGTTCCAGGACAGCCAAGGGGCTGTTACACAGAGAAGCCCTGTCTCGGAAAAAAGAATGTGTGTGTATGTATGTGAACATACATATGTCTTTATGTGAACAACTAATTTATAAAATTGTACATATTTTTAAAATATAAACAAAGAAGAAACATTTATCTGTGAAGCAGAGAAAACTCTTAGAGAGATGGCAGCCATTTTGAAATACCTGAGGTTTAGACTGAAGTGAGTTCTACTTTTCTGTGCGACTTCCAAGGCCAAGCTAGAGAGAGGCCCCAGGAAGGCAGCTACAGGAAGACTCATTTTGGCTCAATCAAAGGAAAAGTTTCTAATGGCTCAACCACCTAAAGGCCTGGCACTGTACCTGCTGTCCCCAAACAGAGGTTTATTTTATGAGATGCATGGAGTCCTGTGGGATGTGCTACCTCAAACTGGAGTAAGCTCTCTGATGCTGAACTTTGTTAAGTGGGAGCTGGAGGCTGTATCCTCAACGGGGGTGGGGGGTGGGGGGGGTGGGGGTGAGGATCCTGTAGAAATTTGCTCAAAGGAGGGAGAAGGAACCAGGAAAAGGAACAAAGCCAAAAGGACTGGGCCGAAAAGAGACAGCATGCAAAGTGAACAGAACCCAGGTTATATTATCACACCCTCGAATCACAATGACCTCTGACAAAAGCAGGAGGTCAGAAGGAAAGGGGGAGGACACACACTTCTCTGGAGATCCCAGGTCACGCTCAACCCGACTTAGTCATATCACCCACCATGCCACCTTTGACCTTGAAACTTTATTCCTCCAGCCACTTCCTTCTCACCAAAGCAGGCCTCACAGGATGCCTGTACTCAGCTTCCAGCTATGCTCCTGACTCTGTGGCAGCCTTCAGTCCTGTCTCTGCAACTCTTAGTTCTCCCTATACAAATGTTGCCTCCTAAGACGCAGCTTAGCATCACCCAGCCATGGAGGAGATGAAGGCATTGGCCTCCGTTGTGGGATAAAGGCCTGTTGCTGAGCCAAAATATCAGGGCCTGCCCATTCTCTCTAGTACCTAGTACATGTTCAAACAGATAGCAGGAAAGACCAGGATAATCCAAACAAGGGAAGTTCCAATCAAAGCAATTAAGATAACAACTAATTTCTCTATCAATTATAGTGTGCAAGGGTTATCCCTGACTGTCCGGACTTTTCTGAGAGGAGTTAGGCCCAGTCTCTGGGCCAGACACTTCATTAGGCCCTGCTTGGCATGAAGATGGGCTAGAATGAGGAAGGTGCTGTGGCTCCTGCCCCAAGGTGCTCACAGCTTAGAGGGTGGAGGAAGACAGGCTTAATTAGCCTCTGCCAAACTGGAACCCCTCCACCAACCTCAGACAGGTTCCCCTGTCAAGGCCTCAGAGCAGCCTCCACGTTTCTCTGGGCCTCATTCCAAATTTCCTTCAGTTCCCTACCATGTTCCTGCCGCACCCTTCTCCCTCCTACTTCCCTGAGAAAACAGAGGCCTTCAAGCATGGGTTACCTCAGTGCCCTGCCCCAACCCCCAAAGTGGGTTTGCCTCGCCAATGTCTTTTCCCACCCTCCACCCTAACAAGGGACAAGGTGCTCCTTTTGTTAAAGGCTAATCTTCCCTGCCCCCCCCCCCCCCCCCCCCCCCCCCCCCCCCCCCCCCCCCCCCCCCCCCCCCCCCCCCCCCCCCCCCCCCCCCCCCCCCCCCCCCCCCCCNCCCCCCCCCCCCCCCCCCCCCCCCCCCCCGCCATGGCCTGGCCTCATCCACCGTCTTCTGGGCCCTCTCTCCAGGACAATATCCTCTTTCCCTTCAGGAATACTCCACTTCCCTACACAAGAGTGTAAAATGTCTGTTGCTGCGACTCACCCCTGTTCTCTCTCCATCACTTCCTTTCTCTTCCTGCCTCCTTATCACCCTCTTTTCTTTTCTTTCCGTGGCTCTCAAGTGTGTTGAAAGGAGAGCCTAACTTCTAGGCTTTCCTCAGCTTCCCAGTCACACCTCAGCCAATGGCAATTTGGCTCCAGTTCCATCATCCCAGTGAAGAGGCCCCGACAAAGGTCACCAATGACCTCTTAATTGGCAAATCTGATGAAATCTCTGAACTGTAGCTCCTCTTTTTAGTCCATCCCCTTGCTATGCAATGCCCAGCAATAGCCACTGTTAGACAAGCAAATCCATCTTCCTCTTTTGACCTCCATGACCAACCACACCCCCTTCTTTCTCTCACTCCCTCATCCCCTCTTCTCCTTCCTCTCTGCCATCTCTCTCCTGGAAATTGAACCTCAGTTCTTCTCTTCTTATTGTTTTGGAATTTTTGAGTCAGGCTCTTTCTCTCATAGCCCATACCAGCCTAGAACTCCGGTTCCTTCTGCTTCTGCTTCCACTTCCTGCGCTGATTCTGGGCATGCTCCAGCCGGACTGGATCAACCTTTGAAGCTGACCACTCTTTCTCCACTCAGTGGCCCTCAGATCCCTATAATACCATGATGCTTCCAACGGGTCAGAGCAAACTTCACGAGGAGAAATTTCACCAGGAGAATTTCTCAACAGTTTAAAGTTACTGAATTCCAAACAACTGGCCTTCATTCGAAGATTCTATCCTTCCCAGTTTGGGGTGATAAGCGGATCCCTTTTTCAAAGTGAAGGTTATCGTGAATGCTAATTTATTTCGTTACTGTTCACGCTTGGCAGAGGGAAACATTAATTGCTCAGAATTGATTTTATAAATATTTATAGGCTGAGTGAAAGAGCAAGAGCCATATTTCTAGCCTGGAATTTTCCCAGTGGGCATCTCAAATTCATTCCAAAGTTGAACAATTCTTCTCCCCCAACAAACCTCCTGCATACCCACCTTACAGTCAGCATCATATTGAGCCAGTCACTCCATCTAAAATTCTCCACCTCTGTGTGTTGTCAGTTTTGTTCCTTGTTCTCCTTCACTATCGTCTCCCCCAGCACATCCATTCGTTGTGTGATGGCTCCCCCTGTCTAGTCTCACCTGGACGGTGGTTTACTATAAAAGGAGCTGTGGTTTTTGCATTGTAGAAATTTGCCATTTGATGTTAGAGTAATACATTATTTTTTTTCTTTTTTCCTTCTTTTTGGGGATTTTTTTTGAGATAGGGTTTTTCTGTGTAGCCCTGGCTGTCCTGAAACTCACTCTGTAGACCAGGCTGGCCTTGAACTCAAAACATCTGCCTGCTCTGCCTCCCTGAGTGCTGGGATTAAAGGCGTGCATCATCACTGCCCAGTTGACTAATTCATTCTTAAATAAGTGTGGTTATGTCATATACCATTTTAACGTGCATTCTTTCTCTATGTCCTTTTGTTGATGACTTATTACTTGTTATCTATTTTTATTTTTATTTTTGAGACAGGGTTTCTGTGCATGTAGCCTTGGCTGTCCTGGAACTCACTCTGTACACCAGACTGGCCTCAAACTCACAAAGATCTGTGTGTTTCTGCCTCCCAAGTTCTGGGATTAAAGACATGTGCCACCATGACCAGCTATTTGTTTATTTCTATTAAAATTTATTTATTTTTATTTTATGTGTATGTTGCCTGCATGTCGTCAGCCAGTGCCTCACATGCATGCAGTGCCCATTGCGGCCAGAAAAGGGCGTCAGATTCCCTGGAAGTGAAGTTATAGATGGTTGTGAGCTGTCACGTGGGCACTGGGATTGAACTTGGGTCTTCTGGAAGAACAATCTGTGCTCTTCCACTGACTCATCTCTATAAAGCCTTTCCTTGGTACTTATTTTATGTTTATCTTATACTCTACAAATGGTGTTAGACAAAAAGCAAATTTTAGTGATTTTTCTTAGACAACTTCAAAATAATTGTAAAGGAGCAAAGGCGACTCATAACATAATCAACACATTTAGCCTAGGAATGGCTAAGAAACATGTGGTGCAGTGGTGGTTCCAGAAGTTTTACAGAGAGCAGACAAGAACTTTGAAGATGTACATGATGGTTGGCTACCAGAAGCTGCCAACAACTAATCAGAGCCGATCCTGTTCTAACTACAGTAGACATTGCCAAAGAATTCATCATGGACTGTTTAATAGCCACTCAGAAGAGGAAGAAAATGGGAAGAGTGTAAATACTCAATGAGTGGATGTCTAAAATATATTTGAAATAATCAATCTTGACTATCATCTTCCCTTATTATTCTAGTCAACAGCAATAAACCATTTTTCAACTGGCTTTGTGATGGACAATAATCTTGGTGATTGGAGTGATAAGTTTGAAACTTCTTCCCCAAACCAAACTTGTACCAGAAACTGAGCCATAAGCACTGTTGGGTGGTGTGATACCTGCCAGATGCTGTACAACTATCTGGCCCTCTCGTGAAGCCATTACATCTGAGCAGTGTGCTCAGCACAGTGATGAGATGAACCCAAGACTACAATGTGTGCAGCCAGTATCGTCCGAAGAAAGGGTCTAGTTCTTCACAACAATACCTGAAGCCATGTAACGCAATCAAAGCTTAAAGGAGGCATGGATGGAGGAGGGGTATTGACATGGGTGGGTGGGGAACCAAAACCAGGATGAAGAGTGAGAGCGCTGTGAATGATGCATTGTCTATGTGTATTAAATTAGCACCAAACAGATGCAATTAATAAAGAAAGAGAATGAGAAACCTGAGCTTCTCAATCTCGCTGCATCTGGCATTTTCAACCAAGCTCTCAGCAACTGGCTACCACATCTTTAAGCATCTAGACATCATTCTGCAGAGCAAATACTTCCCCAATCAGACAGATGCAGAAAATGCTTTCTAAGGGTTTGTCAAATTCTGAATCACAAACTTTTATGCTACAGGAATAAACATACTTCCTTCTTGTTGGCAAAAATAAGTTGATAGTATAGTTTCCATGAAGATGTTTGGGATTAGTTTTAATCATTAAAAACTATAGTCTGAAACCATAATTCTTTTTGAAGCAATGTAGCTTCCTGATTGTCCTTGATTTAGCTTTGCTATCGTAATGTCCTCCCAGGTATCCCATAATCTTCCTATAACCGTCCTGCGGATGATCTTCCTCTGCTTAAATACTTCTAATCACACCCATTCTGAATGGGAAAAAGCCAAATTCCTCTGTATGGCAGTCCCTTGTCACTGGATCCCAGGCTGCCTCTCCAGGCCCCTGCCTCTTCAGCTCCCGGTGACTATCTACTTCGTTTCACAAACAGGCCATTCCTCTGGAATCCATTCACACTTTGCATCCTATGGAAATCTTGCTCTCATTCTGGAGTGTATTAGAGAGTCTCCAGGTTATCCCTGCGGCTGAGTTTCTCAGACCTTGGGTCATACTCATGGCAAGCTTCAAAGCCAACTTAGTAGGCTGAGATCCGCACTTAAAGAAATGCATAGCAAACCTAAGAAGGAACCCCACCTGGGTGTGTGGTGTCGCATGCTCTCATTACCAGCACTCAGGAGGGAGAGGCAGGTGGATCGCTGTTTGAAGCCAGGTTAGCTTACATAGTGAGTTAGTTCCAGGACAGCTACATAGTGAGACCATATCTCAATATGTATTAAATCCCACTTAACAAGGATGAGTAGTGTTATTCGGAGAAACTTTTATTTTACACACATGGATAGACGATAGATAGATAGATAGATAGATAGATAGATAGATAGATAGACAATAGATGATAGATACATAGATAGATATAGATATATAGATGATAGATTTGTGTACTGAGTTGTGCTATAGAGTATATTTCTTATTGCGAGTCACAGTAAAAAGAAACGGCAGCATTAAAGCAATAAAGATGTTATTCTGTAGTTCATTTTCTTTACATAGTTCTTTGCTC
Organism: Alexandromys fortis; assembly: GCF_014885135.2. Classification (NCBI taxonomy): domain Eukaryota; kingdom Metazoa; phylum Chordata; class Mammalia; order Rodentia; family Cricetidae; genus Alexandromys; species Alexandromys fortis. Next base: position 327,900 of record NW_026068105.1, read on the forward strand.
TTAACAATAGAATGGTTAATTCCAGAAAACCTATTGGGCGAGGGGGCAAGTGAACTGAGCTGCGTTTAAGGACACCTCAAGGAGGAGACGTGATGTTGGGAGGGAGAAGCAGTACAGCGCAGATGCTAAGAGCAGAGAACATTGGTTAAACTTTGATTGCTAGACAACATTTTAAGCACTTTTATGGGGCTTAATGTGGCCTCTCAAGCAACCTTAGAAGAAAGATATTATTAAAGGCTCCATTCTGAAGGCGAGAGATTAGACATTTGCCTAAGGTCAACAAGCTCAAAGTGACAAAGCTGTGCTGTGAACTCAAGCACTATGCTCAACACTGCCCTACAGTGTCGCCACAGCGGAGAAGAGGGGCTACCAAGGATGCAGGAAGTGCCTCAGTCGTCAGGCACGAATAATGCAGCCCCCCCAAGACTGAGCTGAAAGTCCCCAGAACCAGTGTCCTCTCACATCTGGAAAACGCATCCTATTCTTTCTTCCCAGTGTCTGTTTCTTGAATCAGCACCTCTGGCAGAGGATACAAAACCCAGATGCCCAGCTGAGGGCGCCAGGCAGTGAAGACAAAAACCGAGGCAGGCAGGGGCTGCTCGGAAAGATGAGAAAAGAAGGTCTGTCCCCCAAGCCAAGCATGTTCCCAAAGCACAGATAGCAAATGGTGCCTGGGACCTCTGCCCTCAAGTCCAAATGTCCCAAATGTGCCAAGTCTTAGAGACAGCCCCTCAGGTTGCTGGGACAAGGAGTTCCCTCTGGAGAACAGTTTGTTACTACCCTGTTCTCCTTCTGCAGCCGCTGCCAGCGGCCTGCCCACCATTTGAGTCAGGGCTACGGTCCAGGTGGTGTTGCTCTCTTGGCAGAGCCTCTTGCGGCTCCCCCATTTGCTTCTCATTTGGACTGCAGAGGCCTAGAAAAACAAAGCTATATGGTAAGGAGGAGGCTAGACTGGAGAGGGCCCACAAAGGTCACACCTACCAGGGCTCTCTCCCTCTTACTCTTTAACAGGTTGGGTCGAGGCCTGGCTTTTCCATCTCAGCTTCCCTTCTACCCCTTCTGATACTGCCTCCTTTCCCTGACTAGCATGAGGCTTTCAGGTGGGGCTGAATTCCCTGTGGTACATTCTCTTTTTCTTGTCTTTTAAATCTTCATATCCTGGTAACCACTGACAGATGCCTTCCTGCTAATAAAAATGGCAATAACAGAACTGTTAACCAGCTTACATGGTTAAGCACTTTATTATCTTATTTAATTTACTCCTTCTACAAATCTTTTGAGAGATTATTGCTCCCACTCAAAATTAACAGAAATGCAGGCTAAAGGTGAGGAGTGACTTAGTGGCAGTTTGGTTTTAGGCCCCTATCATCTTCTGCCTGTGTTTCTGCAGGAAACCTTCAAGCAGGAAATGTTGGCTCCCTCGTTAGACTTGGGTATGAGGATCTCTACCTCAGATGCCTACAGAGAAGACTAAACAAACAGTACATACATTTTCCTCAAAGTCTGATGTGGGTCCATGATATGGGAGTGATTTCTTCTGAATAAAGAAACTGCCTAGGCCCATTTGATAGGCCAACCCTTAGATGGGTGGAGTAAACAGAACAGAATGCTGGGGAAAAGAAGCTGAGTCAGGGAGTCGCCATGGTTCTCCCACTCCAGACAGATGCAGGTTAAGATCCTCCCTGGTAAGCCACCTCGTGGGCTACACAGAATATTAGAAATGGGTTAGAACAATATGTAAGAGCTAGCCAATAAGAGGCTGGAACTAATGGGTCAGGCAGTGTTTAAAAGAATACAGTTTCCATGTAATTATTTCAGGGCATAAGCTAGCCATGTGGGCATCCGGGTGCCAGGAACGTAGCCCGCCACTCTAATTTCAACAGGTCCAGCACTCAGGATACAGTGACTCTTTCCATTTTCGTTATTCCATTTTCCCTCCATCGCTGTGGCTACTCAGAGCTTAGACAGTGAGGGCAGAAATTCCTAGTTTGAAAGAATTTCCCTGTAGGTTACCATTGGGGTGACTTGAAGTAAGTTGGCCCAGCTCTCTGAGCCTCAAATTCCTGCAGACGAAAATGCCAAGGTCCATCTCCCAGGGCTGGAGTGAGAAGGAATAAGGTGCTGGAGATCGGCTGCTTCTAGTTGCTTGGCTCTCACACACCTTCGGGTGTTTTCTGCATGTGGGGCCACATTTGGTAGCAACTAGTGCCTGGCCCCCACGATTTGTTCTCATACTTTCGGTCTGATGCTCAGCGCCATACAGCTTCCTCATCACTCCCATGATTCTCATTAATACTCTTGCTGCATAGTCAAAACGGTCTCCCTCACCTCTCTAACGAGAAATCAGTCTCTCCTACGAGCTCATCCGTGAACCCACGTAGATTCCAGGAAGCCTTCAAGTCACACTAGTGTCTGCCTTCCCCCAGGGGCCCCTCATCTGAAGCCCCCTCCCATGAAGACTTCCCTCTCCTTTGAGTGTGTCCTCTGTGGTTGTGAAGTAAGCCTCCTCATGTAGGTGTTCTGCCAACAGCCAATGGCTTCCTCCCTCCCTTAGCACCTGGCACTGGATTACTTCCATAGCAAGCGCTTGCTCTTCGTGAGTAGAACGGTGTTCGACACAGGGCATTTACTTGGTCTGAGAGACAACCAGCTCTAGACTAGCAGAGCCACAGGGGACAAGGGTGGACTAGCAAACAGCTAGGGCAGGTGCCCGGGCCACAACAGGATGCCCTCTTGGCTTTTTGGCCATTTGATACAGAACATGTAAGGTCTCAGGATGCAGGCGGCCTTAGAGGGCAGCTATTGCCTTCAGACACAAGGTAACTCGGGAGTAGGAGAGGGGCAGGCTGCAAGTCCGTGGGAGAATGAACCTAGAAATGTTTTCCTCATTTCCTTATAGCCAGCCATTTAAAAATTTTCTTCCCTTCCCTCCTTGTCTTGGCTTAGACCAGCAGCCCTAAAAATGCAGTCTAAAGAAAAAGGGGGCCCCTGAGATCGTGAAGGTTCAATGGACTTTTCTAAGGCTCTGACACTAGTTGCCTTTTCCTGTCAAAAGCGCAAACAGTGGGAGCAAGGGGGTAAGAGTTCCATTGTCTCAGCGTGGATGAAGGCAGTGTTCTTACTCAGTCTTCATAAGCAATGCACTTACTTCTGATAGAGGAAATGCCTTTGGCAAAATGATCCAAATTATTGCATTTCACCCAGGTGTGGTAGCCCCGTGCCTGGAAACTCACTACTTTAGGGGGTTGAAGCAGAAGGATTGGGAACCAAAGCCAGCCTAATCTCTTCAAACAAATATACAACATGGTCTCCAGGGCTCCATAGAAAGACTCCATCCCTTAAACAAGCAAAAATAGAATGGAGCGAACGAGACAGCTCAGTAGGTGGTGGTGTTTGCTTCACACATCTAGTGATGTGCATTGGATATCTTGATCCCACACACAGGTGGAAGTGAAGAAAAACAAACAAACAGAAAAACAACAACAAACCCCAAACAAAGCCAAACGTCCACAAGGTTCTCTTCTGGCCTCCACACTGGCACCACCGTACTCCCATCCATGCGCACAGACGTACAATAATAATAAATGACTTTTAAGTTAGGTTTTATTCTATGTTAAATCATTAAATATATCTTTTTAAATATTGTGTGTGTGTGTGTGTGTGTGTGTGTGTGTGTGTGTGTGTGTAAATAGGAAAGAAGTATTTGCACCTCTCACTGAAGTATTTACGCAACTAACTGAAAACCACCCTGGCAAACTTCTAATCCCCGCTTCTGAAGAAGCACTATCCAACTTTTCCTGGAGCATTGTCTTTACTTGAAATCAATAGACAGGCTGTGGTTATTCAGAGTTGGGTATTTGGCTAGTGTTTTGTTGAAAATCAACAGTGATCCTGTCACCATAAGGAAAACAACGGGTGGTATTTGCTGTCAATCAGAAAATTTAAGCCTTCGGGTAAAATGTACAAGCCTGAAAACCTCTATCTCTCACTGTGAGCTTGAGAACTTCCTTATACCCTTAAAGACCTTTATGATAAGATTAGTAGTGATATTAGGTGAGCCTAAGCTGTTTATATTGTTTAGTCAAGAATGAGTCAACAACCGGAAGATCTCTATAACCAGTGAACTGATATTTTTTTAATGACTAATGTACGATGTTCTAAAAAACCATGCATTGATAATTGATCCATTCAAAGTACAAGATAAACCAGGGGATTTTAATGTGACAGGGTACAAAAGGTTCGTTGATCGGGTTTTAGTTTCAACAGTGCAAATAAATATTAAGAAACTACCACTTGTGGAATTTAGTTATCATAAAGAATCCCACACAATTCATTTCTATTGCTGCCATAAGAAATTACAACAAACTTAACAACTTAATACAACACTATTATCTCATAGTGACGTAGGTCAGAAGTCCAGATGGGTTCGTCTGTGTTCTCTGCTTAGGGTCTTACCAATGCTGAAGTCATATTATCAGCTGGGCTGGGCTCTTATCAGGAGAATCTGAGAAAACATTTCCTTCCAAGGTTGTTATCAGAATCCACTTTCTTCTGAGCCTGTTTTGAGGTCCCTGTGGCCTTGCTGGCTGTCACAGGGAGGCAGTTCTCAATATCTAAAGACTATATGCATTTCTTCTCGTATAGAGCCTGTAGTTTGAAACCATCAAGGACACATGAACCACTTCTCACTTTCAAAGACCTATGACTCCCTTGCCTGCTACTGGAAAACTTATTTAAAGTGAGCTTATAATTAGATGATTTCTATTTGTTCTGTAACTAATACAATGGTAAGAATATCTCACTATAAATACCTATTCTCGAAGGTCAGAGATTCTTCATAGTTAAGAGTCATCTATAGGTCAGTGCTAGAATTGTTGCTGGAAAGGGCTGCAGTGCCCCTCTTGGTCAACCACCTATCCTTATGAGGCCTGACTTTCCATCTGGACTCCAGCCCTAGACAACATACAGCGTCAGCTGGAGTGTAAGAGCCAAGCTGAGCATCTGGCTGCCCTTCCTTCATTCAGCAAATTTACAAGCATGTCATATAATGCAATTTTTGTTCTGATAAATACAATGATTTTTTTCATGGATATGTGCTGTTTATTATGTAATAGATTTGTAATATGTAAGGACACACACACTTCACTCTTTTTGCTGGTCAGCTCTGTGAAGCTTTTGTTTTGAGACAGGCTCTCAGGAAGCCTAGGCAGGCCCTGAACTCACTATGTAACTGGGGATGAACTCCTCATCTTCCTGCTCCCGACAGCCAAGAGCTGGGAGTACAGGCAGGTACCACTATGCCTATATCCTAGAATGCATAGAGTTGTTGCAGCAACAGTTAGCGGTCCAATAACTAAATCAACTTCCTATGTATTTCATGTCATTCAACTTCTTCCCCATTTCATCCCTATAATCCTGTCACTCTGAGAAGGCCACACAAATGTAAGCACCCTTTGGAGTCTGACTGCCTTGACTGAGAAGAACACATTTGAGCTTCATTCATACAGTTGTGGGGATCCGTAATACCATCAGTAGCAGTCACTGGAGATGAGCTACCTTTCAGCTAACATGTTTTTGAATTAATTTGCATTAGACTTAGTGAAACCCCACTGCTCTGAGATGTGGATCAGCTGACAGCTGAGGAACACCGGCTTGGCCTTTCATGACGCCTCAATAACATGTTCCTTGTTCTACAATTTGGTGCACATGGACATGATAATCTTGCCAATGTCAACCCTAGCCACTGTGCCCTGGGGCTCTCCAAAGACACCCTGCATACCTGTCTGGAGTTTATTGGCCCCAGCACAGGACAAAAGATTGTGGATGAATTCCCCGGGGAAGACTGATGTTCTGCCTGTAAGCAGTCTTTAATCGCATATAGCTCTTTATCTAGGGGTGAGGCCTTGTGAGAGCTCCAGCTAGGTTCTCCTTCCTTCTCAAATCTACATATCAGACAACAGTGCGCTATAACCACCTACTCCACACCTCTCTGCCTAGACCTTCATATCCATGTCCTCAAATGTCCTCAAACACCATTATACTCTCTTGTCTCGCAAAGATATCTGTAGACTTTTCTCTTGTACTCCCAAGAAGTCTTCTCCATGTGTGTTTCTGTTACAGAATCCTCTTATATCTCCCTCTTCTCCCAACGTCCTCCTATCCTGATATATCCCCCACTTCTCTTTCTTATTACATTGCCTTCTCAGTTCAATTGACTCTGTCCTATGGAAACCATACTATATGCTAATGGCTGTAGAATAGATGAATGCAAATGATGAATAAAAGCCACGCTCTCTGGGCAATTATAGACTAGTGTGTGGGAGGGGAGCAGCCATTACATCCCAGGAGGACTGGGAGTGGGGGTGAGGGGACCAAACGGGGATCACAAAGTGCTTTGAGTGTAGAAAGGAAGGATAACCAGCAAAGGGTCACCAAGCATCAGGTGAGCAATGTGTAAACTGAGAACTAAAGGAGAGCTTTTCTAGACAAAGCAGGAGTTCCAGGCCAAGAGAATCGGGGTTGTAAAGATCTTCTGCTGAAGGAGTGTGTGGCAGGCTTGAGAAGCTAAAAGAAAGAGGTGGCAAGTGTCTTGAGGGAGAGAGACAATCAGTGTGGCACACTAGAACATTCAGAGGTACTGTAGTCAGAGCTGACAGAGGGCCACAAACAGGAAGCTGTAGCTTTGTCTAGGCAGGAGACACTGGCAATAAAGGCAGGGAGTGGAAACCAGCTGGAGGAACGAAAAAGCTACAGGTGGGAGACAGGATGAGAAGGACTTCCAGATGAGATGAGCAGAGGAAATTAAATCAAGGCCAACTTTGAGGTTTGGGGCTTAAGAAACCATTTTTTTCAAATACAGAATCATGAAGGAGGAATGGTTTTAGTTCAAAGAGGAATTAAGGGCATAATTTTGGGCCAGCCGTGGTTGCCCTTACCTGTAATCCTACCCCTTGAGAGGCTGAGGCAGCGAACGGTGAGCCAGAGGTCTATCTGGGCTACATATTAAGATTACCTCTCAACAAAAAGGGACATGATTTGAGGCACAAGGCACTAAGAAGATACCAGTACAGAGAGATGTAAAGCTCAGAAAGATCGGATCTGGCAGTGATGGTGTGGAAGCCATCCAATTGCACAGGGTAACTGAGACCATTCAGGACATGGAAGGCGGCTGAGATTGGGAATGCAGAATCAGAGGAAACAGCTTGAGCCAGGCTCTTGAGAAACACCCAAATTTTATCAATAAATGTTGTTATTTGACAATTTCAGGCATGTATATAACACATTCCAACTATTTCCTCCACCCCCTCTTACTTCCCTCCCACTCTTGCTAGAAACACCCATCTTTTAAAACAATTTTAGAAGTATTAGAAAAGGAACCTTGGGCCATACGTATATTAGGCAAGCAGTTTGCCACTTATATAACCTCAGACCCCTAAAATATTTTGAAATATTTAATTGGCAGGTAACATGCAACACAGTGTGATGTTTTGATGTATGGTACAGTGTGTAATCATTAGATTAGGATAACTGATATGACCATAACCCTAAAGGAGTCTTTAAAATTCCTCTTTAATGGATGTATGTCTATGCACCATATGTGTATAGTGCCTTTGGAGGCCAAAGGAGGCATCGAACTCCCTGTAACTGGTGTTATAGATGGTTGGAAGCAGCCAGGTATATGCTGGGAATCAAACCAGGGTCCAGTGCAAAAGCAGCCAGTGCTCTTAACATCCAAGGCACCTCCCCAGCCCCACCTGAAATAATTGTTACTTACTTATATGGGAAACATTCAAGATCTTCCTCAATAGCTGTTTTAAAATATTGTTATCAAGCCTAAGTAACCTATGATACATTAGAAGCTATACAACTGCGTTAAGGTCCCCATTAACCATTAACTCCCCATTGCCCTCATTCCATGTCCTTCTGAGGCTCTGACAATCACTCTTTGGCTCTCTAATCTTATGAAACACAAATTCTTACTGTCTGAAAGAGGAGAAGGAGCCAAGGAAAAAGGGGTTCAAGAGGTAGGGTGAAGAACCATGGGGGTGTTGTGTCAGAAGCCAAGAAGAATATCTCATGAGGATACTTATGAGGTTACAGGAAGCTGTAAGGAAGTAAGGGAAGCTAAGGCCTCAAAAGTAGCCACTGGGTTTTTTGACATGGGGTCACTGGTGACAAGAAAGTCTTGGTTTGGTGGAATGATCAGGTAGCACTATCTCAAATCTTTCCCCTGACACAGACCCGCCAACTCTTCCCAGAGTCCTTTTGTCCTTATCCCTGCCTGAAGTTGCTGTTGTTTGTCCTTCTAGATTCCTTTAATCTTGTTTCCTTCTTGTTGTTCTGTGAATTATTGTTATCTGAAACATAGTCACTGTAGTCCAGGTTAACTTGAAATTCACCATGTACCACAGGTTGGCCCTGAAGCCATGGCAATCCCGCTTCAGGCTCTGATTGTATAAGGATCGTGGGCACACGCCATGTCCAGCTTTATGCCATGCTTCATAGAACCCCTGGCTTCCTGCACGTTAGGCAAACGGTCTGCTTATTAAGTTATATCCCCAGCTCTAGACTTCTCTTTCTGTCACACCATCTCATCCCTCTCCAAGACCTTGCTTTAGCTAGATGACTTCCATCCTCTTCCTCAAACACTGCTCTCACCGCTTCCGCCCTCTTCTCCTCCTCTCCTTTCAGACCTTCCTTCCTCCCCCACTTTGTTCTCATACTCACTCACTCTTCTCCTTAGCCAGCGCCTGCTCTCCCCAGACTGCTGCTCTCCCCCTTTCCTCTGTATTCTTCTCCATCCTCTCCCGAGATAGGCTGGCTGGATCTCAGCCGGGGGTCTCAGCAGAATCACCACTAAGATCCCTCGCAACCTCAAAACCCAGGGCTTATACACTTTGGCAGGGGGCCACCAGGATCTGTCAGTGCCGACCTGTGTGAAGCATTGTTAGAACCTAGTCCTTGAATGCTTGCCAACACAGTAACCACATCCTTCGAACACAGTGCCCTCATCCGCCCTGGCGCCTGCCCGTAAGATTTCTGCCTTTTCCCTATCCTCAGTTGCCCAGTATCACTGAGAGCTGATAAGCTGCCCCAGCACCACGAAGTCAAACATCTTGCCTCCAGCCAGCATTTTTGAAGTGTCAAAACACTTTCAGATTCATTAGTCTGGGCTTGAAGAGTCAGCTGTGGGGAGCCTGGAAAAAAATATGGAAAGATTTGCTCAGGGTCACAGAGCTGGTTAGAGGATTAGCATGTTGTCCTTATTGCCCCTGTGGCCTTGCCTGCCTTCATACTGAGTCCCCAGGCCTGGTGCAGGCCTCACTGACCTTAGCTTGCCCCAGCCTGCCAAGGGGGACAATCCTGAAGAGTCTCTTGGGCAGGCATATTTGGCGGGGTGGGGGTGGGGGAGTCAGTGTCCCATTCATACCTTCAAGGCAGGGATGGGCCATCTTAGAAAAGACGATGAATTCTGCTTTGCTTCACTGAATTCTCCCTAGGCAACAAATCTGTTTGCTTTGATATTACTTAAAAAAAAAAAAAAAAACCTAAAGTACACTGATTCAGAGTCCAAGTCCAGAGTGGGCCAGGTTTAGTACTCGGGTGTGCTTCTGCTCTGCATTAGCTCAGTGAGAGCATGCGTGAAAAAAGTCTCAGCACAGTGGTCTGCAGAGTGGTCCCTGACCTGCAGACCATTTCTATATGGGATTCTCTAGGAATCACAGTGTGTCCGCCCAAAAGTTTACTCAACCAGACCTAGATACCAGGTCTAACTCACCTTGAGTTGCTAGGTAGTTTCTTCTTTCACCTCACTGGGCTTATGTTTCTTCATTGGAGACAGCAGCAGCCATCTTAGTTTCATAATATATTGTGTTAGCCCTTCCAAGTAAACACTCTCTAGTCAAGTAATTCTAGACCTAGGGATTTGTTGCAGTTATATGGAAGGGTGAGATTTCTTCTTTTTACTAGCCAAAAAAAATGGTATATGACAAAATGTCTGTTTATGGTTAAAGAAATCATTTTACATGATGGACTGCATCGCAGGTATTGGAGATTTTCGAAAGCGCTGATATTTAATTGGTTTGGGAACAGCTCCATGGTGCAGTCTTTAGAAGAGATGAAGTGCAGGGTGAATTTGAGGCTAGCCTTGGCTACATAGATAACCTGTCACAATTTTTAAAAAGAGAAGGGGGGGAATGATTGTGTTTTACTTGATGAGGAACCCTAATCATTGTGCTATACAGAACTTTTAAGGGTGCTCAAACGGCATAGCATTTAGTACTTCTGTGTTTGGTGGTGGGCCGTAAGAGGCCTATTATCATGGCAGCCTTGTCAGGCTCACTGTGCAGGACCTGCTCTGAGCCCACAGGGACTGCATCTGTAATCTCTCTTGGTAAGAGAAAAGATATTCTTTTTCTAGGAGGCACAAAGAAAAGAAAGGAGGAAGGAGAGAAGACGAGAGAGAGGGAGACTACCCTCATATAGTCAACTTTCTTTCTTTCTTTCTGTAGAGCTGAGGTCTCATATAGCTCAACTGCTCTCAAACTTTCTGAACCGCCTGCCTCCACCTCCCATATGCCGGGGTTACAGGCCGGGGCTCCATGCCCAGTTTTATGGGTACTGAGAATCAAACCAAGCTCTCTATCAGCTGACCTACATTCCCTAGCCCAGAGGGCATATGTTTAAAAAGAGATGTTTATGTCTCTCCCTTTGACTATCAAACTGTTGAAAATAATCACAGAAAGAATTAAAATTCCCCAGGAATCCCATGCTGGGAGAAAGGCAAGGGGGGAGCCTGGTGGGGGATGGGCAAGGGTGGAGCCTGGTGGGAAAGAAGCCTAGTCCAGGCAAAGGAGGAACTTGCTTCCCAGGAAGAAATTGCACATGAGGTATCAGACCACCTTGCAGGCCAGAGGGAAGGTAGAGATACAGACAATCAACGATGGCAGAACTGCCCCATGGCCAGGATTGCTCAATCACTGCACACCTTCCTTCCACAGAAACCTAATCCTCAGGTCAACACCCTGAAGATGAACTTGCAGGATCCCTGAGCCCCTTTATTTATTCTTCCTCCCAAAGTCCCCGTATTGCATGAATCTCCTTTTTTCTGCTTTTTGCTATTACTTGGGTCTTTGACGTAGTACAGGCAATGGTGAAGCCTAGTTTGCTGGGTCTGTGAGAGCCCAGGTTTTCACCCTAAAAATTCTGATAACAAATATCTGATATGCATGTTTTCCCTTGGGAAGTTGGCCTTGGAGGCAAAGTAGGGCTGGGAGCCTTACCAAAGAGCCACCGTGAGTTAAAGAGTCCCTGGAGGCCTGGCAGCACAGAACTGTCGTGCCAGGCCACTTGGGCCCTAGTCCACCCAGGCCTGTTTATGAGGGTTACTTCCTGCTGAGCCTTGGGGCTGCAAGCCAGGGACACCTAATGGGCATAATAGAACACCCTTCTCTTCCCTCCCCCAAAGCAGGAATGTTCTAAATTCCTCCTTGGCCCCAATCCCCCTCCCCAAAGTTTTCCCCTGGGCTCACAGAGGTCCACCACACAAAAGCGCAGCTGGAGTTTTTGACAGGGTAAACATAAAACCCACCAAACATTTTTGAAAGAGTACCTCAATTTTTTCCAGCCTCCAGGGGTTTAATTCTCATCTGTAAGAAGGCTTAGACTTACAGGTGGATTTTTGCAAAGCTGTGGCTAACAATTAGAAATCCCTTACCACACAGTCTGTGGCCCCTTGGAACCAGTTTGCCTTCCTCAGGACCCAGGCCTCAGTCCCCAGGGCCATCTCTTCAGCAGGACCTCTTCAAAAGAACAGCTTCTCTGTAAGTATCCTGACGTGGGTGCTGTCCTTCAGGGTCACTTAGCTGGACAGTTTCAAACCTAGTTGCACTCACTGGAGCCCATGATGGAGTCAGGTGGGCTACCTTGGGATGCGGAGAGAAGGATATGGAAGTGGGCACATGGGTTAGCGCTATGTGCTGTCTTCAAGTTGCAACACACTTTGCTGTCTTTTAAGGTGAAGGGCCAGAAGATCCTTTCTTCAGACCAGCTCATATGAAATGAAGGAACCCGGGAGAATACAGGAGGAAGGGGGCTGGAACTTTCCCTTTGCCGGACCACAGGGGGTTTAGCAGGATGGGAAGCAACAATGCCCTCCTGGACATAAGAGCTTGAGGGGCAACACAAGGTGGGTTCCCCTGTGACTCTCCTTTCAAGCCCCTCAATCTCTTTCCACAAATGCCCCCATCTCAGACACTGTTTTTTTTCAAGTGTTCTAAAAATAGAGTTGGAGCCAAAACACTCACAGCACCTATAGGTAGGGAGACAGTGGTGGGGCTTTTTGTCTCACAAATCCTTCCTTTCTGCTTTGAATTATGCGCGCTTTTACTTTGGTGATCTGGACAAAAATAAACTTCTTTTTAAAGGAAATTATAAAATCCCTTCCTCTAGGTGTAATTCCCATAGCTGTCATCTGTCGGCTCATGCAGAAAGGTTGAGCCCTTGGGATGTGGGAGTAGGGTACAGGGGAGAGAGAAATGGTCTTGGATTCCTCTGGGGAGCTGTGAAATCAAGGGATGACTGGCAAACAGGCTTTGATGGCTTCCATTCTTAACAGAGGCTGCATCAGGTCCTTCCTTGAGCCAGAGACTCTCATGGTCCTGCTACACCCATGTTTCTGAGCATATCTCCCATAGAGACACACCAGGCACCATAGATGGGGAGACTATCAAGGCAACTGCCCTGGTGAGAAGGAGTTAAGTCAGGCGTGACCCTCTTAATCCTCTCCTGCAGTTCCAATCCCTCCCCTAAGGAAGATTAGGTAAAGGGCCAGGGGGAACTTTCTTGGTCAGCTTTTGGCCATGGAGGATGCTGGCTTCACTCCCAGGAGCCGAATTCAGCTAGCAAGGCCTAGAGTCTCTGAATCCTCAAGGTAGGTGGTACTTGACTTTCAGAAGGACCCCTGAAAAAGGGGTTTCTTTTAAAGCCTTCTGCTTCAAAATAGCAGCTTCCTAGTCTTCTGTGTATGTAAAAATGGCCTCCTCTCTTCACTACCTAATTCTACTGCTGAACAAACTCAGGCATAAGAAACTCGGGGGATTTCCTCAGCAGGTTGTAGGTACCACTGAGACAAGCGACTAGAATTCCCGACACCCGGGGAAGGATCCTTCATCTTCACGGTGTCTGTCCTCAGTTCTGCTACTCACCATAGATGAGTCCAGCCGGGCTCACCGCACCACCCAATCCCGGGTTAGTTTGCCAACTTTGTCTTCCTGACCGGAAGGAAGAAATAACTCCCAGGGAGCCACTTTTCCCATTTGAACAAACTCCTACAGTGTCCCTTCCTCCCACTCACTAGCACGATGACAAGTCCCTCTCTGAAGATCCAGCCTTCGGGTAGGGCATGTTCTTGGCTACACTCCAGATGCTTCCTCTCACGAAAACTAAGTCAGGCCTGGCTCTCAGGAGAGCTTCTCCTCTTGGAGAACCTTTGATTTTTCTTGGAGAACCTGAGGGTTGTTGTTTCGGTTATGGTTGCTTGTTTTTGAGATGGAGTCTTGCTGTGTAGCTGACAGGGACTCAGAACTCCCCATGTAGCCCATGCTGGCCTCTCACTCGCCACAAGTCTGTCTCTACCTCCTGAGTGTTGGAATTACAGGTATCTGCCACCATGCCTGGCTCAAGCTTTGCTCTGTTGCCATCCCAAGAAAGCCGGGGGTCCAAGCATCTTCTCTGAGAGCCAGTAGTTATTTCTCAACAAAATATTTAAGGTACTTCTCCACCCATCTGCATGTTTGAAAGGAAGGGACAAGGAATGGAGGATTGCCCAAGAATAATTCTCAGAAATGGATGATTCTAATACGAAAGGATAATCAGCAAGTCTCCAGGTAAATGGTAGATGCCAAGGCTTGGACACAAAGGCAGATGCTCAGATACAGCTGAATTGGTGTACACAGGTATGTGCATGGTGAGGGAGGTCAGTCTAAAGGCATAAGGCATGAAATGGGAGGTTAATGGTTAGAGATCAAACTCAGGAAAAAAGTATGAAGTCAGATGATAGAAAACCTTCCCTGGTTTCCTAGGAGACTGAACCTTCTCTCGAAAGGAATCAAAAGTTCCTAAGTCTTTTAAGAATGACAAGGGGCAGCATGACAGCTACGACTGACTGGATTTACACTTTAGAAAGCCTTCATGACTAGCTCGATAGCTGATTGCAGGGGCAGGGTTGAAGTGGAATTAGCGAGACCAATCTAGCCTATGTGATTTCCAGTAGACAAGAGATGTTGGCTGTGTAGACTAAATTAAGGTTTGGGCAGTGGATAGGGCAAAATAGATACACTTGTGTTTTATTTTGAAGGTATATCTGGCAAGACTTCATAGGATTACATGGCAAGAAAACACAAGGAAGTCAGTTGTGGTGGCTCATTCTTATAATCCCAGAATTCAGAGGCTAAAGAGGAAGGGTTGTTACAAGTTCAAAGTCAGTCTGGGCTATATAGCAAGATACTATCTCAGAAAGGAGAACAAAAAACAAAGAAAACAGAAAGATTGAAAAATCAAGGCTTGCTGCCTTGGGTTTCTGGATGGAGGATTTTACTACTGAGAGAGGGCATACTGTGTGAGGAACAGTTTGAGGATGGAAAAAAGTGGGCAGAGACTTCATCTTTGTGTGTGTTGAGTTTGGGGTGCCATTAATATATTAATACATTCGTGGGTGGTCATTCCAAATGCAGCTGTCTAGACAAAGCTTGAATTCAAAAGTGAGATCTATGGGAGAGGTATGAATTTAACAGCCATTGTCAAGCTAAGGCAAGATAATTTACTGGGAGTCTGAAGTCAGCCTGGGCTACGTAGTGAGTATCAAAGCCAGCTACAGCGCCATTTGGAAGTCCTGTCTTTAAAAAGAGAGGAAGCAGAATGGCGGCACTGGAAGTACTATAGGAAACAAGGGAGATATCAGAAGGCGAGAGGCAAGGGAAGATGGCAGATAGAGGAATGTTAGACGTTAGAATCAGGAAATGATTAACTTTGTTGAGAGCACTCTCGGTGGAGAGCAAACGGCAGAAGCAAGGCGACAGCAGAGAAGTGTGTGCAAAGGTCAAGTGGTGGCAGCGATATTCAAGGGGTTAAGGAGGCCGGCTGAAAAGAGAAAGGTCAAGACTGACAGTAATAGCTGCATAATAAGGGAGCGGTAGTGGGGAAGGGCGCTTTTAAAAGTGTTGAAAATGTGAACTCTTCACTGGGAAGATGCTTACGTCGGAGCCTTGCTGAGATGTGCCTCTGAGACCTGGATAGGCACTGTTGTGGCTAGAGGAGCAAAAGAAAACCGGTGCCAGGAAAGGACTAGCCCCTTGTCGTAGCTGTGCATGGCAAAGTTTGCTACATGGGGCTGGCACCTGCCTTGCTTTGCACAAACACCGCCATCACAGCAGCGCTGATGGACAGGGCTACCAAAGCTGTGTCTTCCACTGCGAAAGCATGTCACAAGTCTAGCATGCTTTTCCCCTTCAACTGAACAGGCAAGATAGTCAACAAATGAAGGGAGGGAGGGAGGAAAAGACAGAGGAGCGCCACTGTGTATTTCTCCATCTTGTCCTCCTCCAGGTTTCCCCTCTTCTTCGGATCCCCTTCATTCTCTGCATGGGCAACATCTTGGTAATCCTTTCTCTGCAATGTTCACGGACTCATTATTTTCTCCTGGGGCCCTTGAAACCTGTTTACTGCTTTTATTCTTTCATTAAGTGGCTAGGCGAGCTGGTGCAAACTTGTAATCCCAGCATTTAGGAGATAAAGGTAGGAGCCCAAGGGCAACCTGGATTACATAGCAAGTACCTGACCGGTAGGATAACAGAGAAAGACCCAGTCTCTGATTTTTTCCCAATAAAGCATGTTGAAACAATTATTTAGGGTTAAGGCACTGTGTAAGGCGTATGAAATACAGACATAAATAAGAGACCATTGCTACCATCAAGTACCTCCCATACAAGCAGAGAAAAATGAGTTTAAGCAGGAATTTACAATATAGCACAAGTTATGTCATGACCTTAGTTTTCTTGCCTATTATGCAGTAGAGAGTATTCATGTATCTATCATGAAATGGTTAATAATTAATCAACACATAAAGTGCTTATAATAGTCTCATGAGAAACACTATATATCCTGGCACAATGGTGCATGCCTGTATTCCTATCACTTGGATGGCTGAGGTAAGAAGACCACACGTTTGAGGCTAGTTCAGGCTACACAGTGGGTTCCAGGCAGGTCTGGCCTAGATAGTGAAATGCTGTCTCAAAACAAAACAAAAACTAACGAAAAGGAAGCAATAAGTAGTATGCGCGTTGTTGTAATTACTGCCGTTATGGTGATGATGGAAGTACATGAATATAAGGCACTAAAATAATATAGAAAGAGTGTCCTGGAGAGATGCTTCAGTGGTGAATGGCATTGAATGTTCTTCCAGAGGCGCCAGGTTCAAATCTCAGCACCTACACATTGGCTTATAACCATCTATAACCCTAGTTCCAGGGAATCCAATGCCCTTTTTTGGTACCCTGCACATATGGGCACACAGACATTTCACAGAGGCAAGACATTTACATACATAAAAAAATCTTCAGAGAAAATATAGAAGAGGGGCACTGGACCATGTCTAGAATGAAAGATATCCAAGCCAAGTCCTCAAGACATTCCTTACAGTACAGCCTGTGCTCAGAGCAAAACACCACATGGCCTGACAGAAGTGCGGAGAGCACTTTAGCTCAGCCGCAGTGGGAGTATGAGCGGGTGAATAGCAAGAGGACAACCCTGGGGCTCATGGAGCGCAAACAAATTTGGATTTTTTTCCCTTTGGGCAACAATGGGCCACTGGAATGTATTAAGAGTAGTGACTTATTGTGACTACTTATTGTGAAAGACTCGAGTTCAGAAAAATGTAAAAAAAAAAATCTGGGTGTGGAGGTGTGTGCACTCAGAGTGGGAGAGGAGGGGGAAGATGGCAAGGCTTCAGTTGCCAGCCAAAACAACAAGCTCCAGGTTCAGCGAGAAGAACAGCTCAAAAAAAAAAAAAAAAAAAAAGGCAGAGGCTGAGGATATAGCTCAGTGGGTAAAGGCACTTGCGGCCAAGTCTAACAGCTTGCATTTGATACCGTAACTCGCATGGTGGAAGAAGAGAACCAACGCCTCACAAGTTGTCCTCTGACCTCCACATGCATGCACATGTATGCATAGATGCATGATAAAATCAATTACCAAAAACTCAAAACATACTGGGCCGTGGTGGTGCACGCCTTTAATCTCAGCACTCGGGAAGCAGAGGTAGGTGAATCTCTGTGAGTTTGAGGCCAGCCTGGTCTACGAGAACAAGTTCCAGGACAGACAAGGATACACAGAGAAACCCTGTCTCGAAAAAACTGAAAAGAAAAAATTCAAAACATAAGATGGAGAAAAATCAAGAAAATACCTGAAGTCAATGTCTAGTCGCCACCGGTCTAGGCGTCAAGTGGCATCCCTCTTCCCACCCTGTGAATATTTATTTGTGTGTGTGTCCACACACCTACATGTCGGCACCTGTAGACACACACTCAGCTGACTTCTTCAGATTAATGTGCTGAAAGATCACCATGGCAACCATATGGAGACTAAATTGGAAGAGAGGACTGGAAGTAAGAGCAACTACAAAACTACTGTTTCCCGAGGCGAGGAAGGTAAATGCTGAAGCCCTGCACTAGAAAGCACTGGTGGGGATGAGAAGCGAGAGGCACACATTCCAAGAAGCTCAGAAGACAGAACTAGCAAAACTTCATAGTTGTGCAAGGATAAACAGGGGCAGGGTGTCAAGGTTCACTCCTAGGATACTGGTCTGGATGGGGAGGGTTACCATTTGGTGACAACCCAGGCAAGAACTGATCAGGAGGTACAGAGGGGAGGAGGGTGCTGTGTTCTTTTGAAAATGTCAAATGAGGTTGTCAGGAGATTTTCCATGCTCCCACTGAGCTAAATCCCAATCCTCCCGGAATTTTTTTTATTAGAAGATCCCTTTGCCTGTGCTGACTATTAGGAGAGTTTCCACAGAAAATTCAGATTTGGATAGGGAACAGTAGGTAACCGAGTAGATGTGCTTGCTTATTTCTAGAGTTTTAATTCAGGAAAGAATGGATCCCTGAGCAACTGGAGAGATTTTAAAACATTTGCTTGTTCTAGTTTATATATATGTATATATGTGCTTTGCCTGTATGTAGTCTATGTGTCACGTGTGTGCCGGCACCTGCAGAGGCCAGAAAAGCGAATCGGCCCTGGAGCTGGAGTTACAGACAGTTATGAGACCCCACGTAGATGCTGGGAATTGAACCTAGGTCATCTAAAAGAGCTACTAGTGCTCTTAACCACTGAGCTACCTCTCTAGCCCCAACCCCCAGATTTTTGGAGGAAGGTGGAGATGGAGTAGCAATGCTGTATTGGGTTGAAAAATGAGTGAGCTGAACAGTCTTGCAGAAGGTGGGGGGGGGAGGTGTGTGACCTTTGTACCTTGAGCCTTGGACAAGAGCGAGAAAGCTGCTAGTGCTGCAAATTCCCGTCTGTTACTGAATGCCCGCTTACTACCTCATGCGAAGCCCGCTAACCCAGGAGCAGTGATTTTCCCTCCTCTTTTCCTGCTGTCTCTGACAAACCAGGGACTTGGAGGACTCCTAGGACCTGGAACAGCTTTTCTCTAGAAACCTCCCATGTCATTTGAGAGGCTGGCCATGGGATCATCTGTTCGGAGAGGAGATAGGAAATAGCCAGTGTCCTATACCTTTGGGGACCCTTATCCTACCTTGCAGGGAGAGATAGATCTGGACAAGGCTAGAAAGACCTGATCTCTCAGAGAATGGACAGGAAGCTTTGCTGCTCACCCTGATCTGCCCTGGAAGTACATTATTGCCTTAGGCAAAACGATTCTGTGCTAAGCCAGTACTCTTTTTAGTCCCTTGGCTATTAGCAGCCGCTAGCAGGCTGGAGTCCAAAGCCACATTCTAAGACTTGTTCCACACGATCTAGTCTCCTGGAGTTTGGCCTCAGACTGCAGTTGAGGGGCCCCGTGGTGCAGTTGCTTGGCAATATGTTAAATAGCAGGCCTTGGAGACCAGCAGTGGCGTTAACACAGCACAAGTGCTCTTGCCATCACTACCTTCTCGGAAAGCAGCCACCTGTCTGGCCCCTGCCTTTGTCTGACTGCCAACGTAAAGCATGTGCCTACGCAGGAGGTGATGACATTTTGGCTCTACCTCCAAAGTTTTTTTTTTCCTTTCTCATGTGTTATTTTTAAAGATAACAAAGGTCAAAAGGCATCCAGCGTTTTCTGGTTTCTCATAAGCTTCTGGTCAATATTTAATCTGGTTTATGGTGTTTTTTTTTTAAGGTTTTCTAGATGCCTTCTTGAGCCTGCTTGTGGCCACCCACAGACACTTGTAAGAAGGAAAGAAGTCAGCTTGCCAGAGACACTGTGAAATGAGGGATTAGAGTCCGGGACCCAAGAAACAAGAGCAGCAGCCAGAAGACGAGCGAACGGGCTCCGAAGAGACTTATATTGAGAGGTCTGCCATGGCCTCCCTTGGCGTCCAACTGGTGGGTTACATCCTAGGCCTTTTGGGTCTCTTAGGCACATCGATTGCCATGCTGCTTCCCAACTGGCGAACAAGTTCTTATGTTGGTGCCAGCATTGTGACAGCCGTTGGCTTTTCCAAGGGCCTCTGGATGGAGTGTGCTACGCACAGTACGGGCATCACCCAGTGTGATATCTACAGTACACTTCTAGGACTTCCTGCCGACATCCAGGCTGCCCAGGCCATGATGGTGACATCGAGTGCTATGTCCTCACTGGCCTGCATTATCTCTGTGGTGGGCATGAGATGCACAGTGTTCTGCCAGGAATCTCGAGCTAAGGACAGAGTGGCTGTTGTGGGTGGAGTTTTCTTCATCCTCGGCGGCATCCTGGGTTTTATCCCAGTTGCCTGGAATCTTCATGGCATCCTTCGGGACTTCTACTCACCACTGGTTCCTGATAGCATGAAATTCGAGATTGGAGAGGCTCTTTACCTGGGCATTATTTCAGCCCTGTTTTCCCTGGTGGCTGGAGTCATCCTCTGCTTTTCCTGCTCTTCGCAGGGGAATCGTACCAACTACTATGATGGCTACCAGGCCCAGCCTCTTGCTACTAGGAGCTCTCCAAGGCCTAGCCAACAGCCCAAAGCCAAGAGTGAGTTCAACTCCTACAGCTTGACTGGGTATGTGTGAAGAACCAGGGGCCAGAGCTAGGGGTGGGCTGGGGTGGAGTCTGGGACTGCAAAAACAAATAGTGGACAATGTCCCGAGGGTCGCAGGCAAGGGATATTGCCACTGAATCGTGTGTACGGTGCTGCTGAGGATAGGCCGACTTTGGCTATTGGATGGAGTGAAGGCAGAGATGGGGACTGGTGTGACAGTGTGGAGGTGGAATTGCCAAGGACACTCACCAAGCCAGCCTTTCTAGTTCCCTTACCTTGCCTCACCAAGGCACCTCTGTACCTTGAATGCTCAATCTAGAGCCACTTTTGGCTAAACCCAGAGATGCCTTCTGATCTTTGGTTTACCTGGAAATCTATGCCCCTAACCCACTAATCATAACCCAGTGACTGAACGTCTGTGATCAGAAGACCTTCTGCCTCTGGCTAATGTTGGCTCTTAACTCAATCGCTGGGGGACAGAGAGAAGAAAAAGTGGTGGCTTCTGTGAGCATGGCTCTAGCTCTCTTCTCAAACCTCCATCCCAAGAAATGGACTGATCAGAAGCAGGCCCTGAGGCCTCTCTCCCACTTTTGTTATGAATGTAACCGCGTCCAGACTGGGCTGTGAATGAACTGAAGGAAAGCTATCTCATGGCATCCAGCAGAAAGCAAGCGGGTGCAGGATGTGAGGCCGCCTGGGACCACCAAACAATCAGAATCACTTCCTGCAAGAAAGCACAAGGCTGCAGCACTCTGACTCCACGGAGGCATGGCCAAGAAGCTGCAGTTAACAACTACCACCCGAGCCACCTGCCGCCCTCTGGGGTGTCTGGTCTAGCCTCCTGGCTAAGCCACAAGACTTGGAGCCCCAGACAAAGGTTTCCTTGGGGACAGTAAACCAGTTTTTCTAGAACTAGATACTACGCCTTAACCCTGGCCAAGAAAGAATAAGGACTTCGGTATCTAAGAAGCTGGGTGGACATCGATAGTGGCTGTTGTATGTGCTCCTACTGTTTCATAGAGGAAGCCCTATCAGAAACTTCAGATTTAACGGAAAAGGAATCCTTCGTTCGGGTCTATACCCAGAGCACTACAGAGCCTTCGAAAGACCATAGCGCCAGATAAGTTGTTGGTCACTTTTAATATTCATGTCGTCACCCATCAGAAGGTATTTTGGCAGGTATGCAAGGTCTCCAGGGTGGACATCTATGACCTGAGTGATAGGTGAACTGCTGTCTGGGATTGTGCTTGAGGTGGGGGAACAGAGAATGCTTCTCAGCCGAACTGTTTCACTTTAAAGGCCTTAAAAAGCTCCATTACCCCTGTGATAGGTGGGGACCAGAAACAGACTTTCCCCCACCAGCCTATTATCACCAGCTTCAGAAGATGCCCAGCACACCTCGTCCAAACCTCAGTGCCAGCCAGGAAGGCCCGTCTATGAGGTTTCCCCCACCATGTCTTTCCTTTTTCTACTGTGTTACCTATGTTCAAGCTGTTTTACCGACCTTGAAGCCATTTCCTCTTGACATCCCCATGCTTGGAGAACTTGCTCGGCATCACCTCCTTCAATGAGCCTTCTCGGACCACTCCTTCCTGCTCGTACGGCTCCCTCCTCAAATTCCCCAATATATAAATCGCTTATTAGTCATAATTTTGATTGATAACTAGATAGTCCTCGAATGTGCACTTGTGCGTGCGTGTGTGTGTGTGTGTGTGTGTCTGTCTGTCTGTGTGATATTAAAAGTTCACTGTAAGTACTTGAGGGCCGTTGTTATATCTTCGACCTGTCTGTATGTATACCCAAGAGTGTCACAGTGCTGGGCACACACAAGATGATCAATAAATGCTTGTTGATTGAGCAATTGTTTTATTGACTAAAAAGGGTTAAGACAGGGCACATGTGGTGGAAAGGAATTAGGTTAGGAGGGGCAGGTGGGGGCTGTTTCTCTGTGCACAAGGGTGCACAGAAAATTCTAGGTTTTCAGAATACAACCAGACTAGATGACAAGACTTCCAAAAAAGAAATGAAGTCTTCATCTTGCCCAGGCCTTGTTCTTTCTCAGAAAAACTTAATTGGAGTTGGTTATTAAATGGTCATGTGCCTATTTCCTCTCATTCTCCAACCGACGAACATGAAAAAGCTGAACCTGACCCAATTACCTCCATTTGGCATATAGGAAAATGAAGACCCAAACAAGTAGAGGTTTCCCCAGGGCTACATAGCTGGAGTTAGTGGCCTAGTCTCTTGACTCTGAAAACAGGACCCTGCTGATCCAACAATTTTCACAACTAATAAGAACAGCCTTCCAGAAATTCCCATGTAGTTTAAAGAAATTTACTTAGGGCCTGCAAAGGAACAATGAGACTTGCAGGCTCCCCTGTTCACCCAGGAAGGTGATCTTGGGAAGTGGGAATTCATAAAGCATTACTGCTTGCTGCTCCTACCATGCTAGCTGTCTCAGCAGGGGGTGCCAGGTTGTCATCTAAGATCCAGTATCTCGGTTCTAAATCCTCTGACTCTGGGGGAGTTAGGGATTCTAATGATTTGACTTTATAAGGCAATAACAACGCCCACAAAGAAGGGATACAACACTAAAAGTAGTGGGGCCTTATGAGTACGGCTTTGCCAGTCCTTGAACTTAGTAGTGGGCATCCGCATATAGCAGCTGGCTATTACAAGCACCAGCCTTGCACGTCTGAAGTGGACCCTCTTTGGTGCACAGGATTGAAGACAGCATCCAAGTCCATTTAGAAGGAAGGTCAGGGTAAAGGAGGACCCGCTGCATGGTAAGAAGTCATCTTTTGTCTGGTACCAGAATTCCCAGTGCTTGACTTGGGACAAATGGAGGCTGAAAGATGGGTTAGCTTTGACGACTCTCCCTTGATGGCTCCTGAGTATGGCTGGCTCTGATTACCCACCATGTGACAATCAAGGCATTTTCATTCTCTCAAACACCTCAGGGAAGTAGGCTTTTCACAGGAGGTGAAATGGAGGACCAAGGAGGTGAATAAAGCCTCTGAGTTTCCAGGGTCAGAATCTGGATAGAAGCTTGGCGACTATTCCCATGGTAACATGGATCTGTGATTCTAATCCAAGAAGCTATGTGACGGTATTGCTCTTCAAATTTGAAGACTCCTGCTCTCTGGTTGCCATGGCCTATAAGAGTTCATGAGGGAAGTGAGCCAACTACTTGCCCTTTGTTTAGGATGAGGCTGTCCTGGCTTTCTTTTCTTTTTTTTCTTTTCCTTCCTTCCTTCCTTCCTTCCTTCCTTCCTTCCTTCCTTCCTTCCTCCCTCCCTCCCTTCCTTTTCTTTCTTTCTTCTTTCCTTTCTTTTGCTCTTTCTTTCCAAGACAGTGTTTATCCATAGCTTTGCTTGTCCTGGAACTTGCTCTGTAGACCAGGCTGGCTTCGAATTCACAGAGATCCACCTGTCTCTGCCTCCTGAGTGCTGGGATTAATGGGGTGCACCACCACTGCCCAGCCCTACAGCCTTTTTAAATCAAGAGAGTTTAAATGAGAGGAATTAAAAGTTCATCCTCGGCTAGAAAAATCACAGCCCACCTGGGAAAAAAGCCATGGGTCCCTTTGGTTGGTTGAGCAAGGAAAGCCTTGCTCTGAATGGCTTCCTAGAAATGTCCTGAGTCCTGGTCCAACTGAACAGTTTCCAGCTCCTTCATTGCCCTGCCATCCATCATAAAGTAATTTAGATTAACCATAGGCTGAGGGCATAGTAAAGGCCATTGTGTTAATGCCCCCGCCTCATGGCTCTGGACCTTGTACAAAGAGAGATGTTTTTGGCCTCTTTCTTTCCTCTGATACTAGCATGACTCATGTTTTCCCCTCTTGGGGCCCTAGTGACCCATTCTTGTGTGATCATTAATGGAGGTGGGGAGACCGAAACTGCCTTCTTAGTGGAAAGGCAAGCCCCATCCTAAGCCCTTTATCCACTCAAAGACTCATTCAAAACTGTCCAGCCTCTGAGCCAGCCAGTCAGCCAGGCCACACTGCCTGAACTTTTATTCCGTGTAAAATGTGCCAAGTCAGGGCTCTGAGGGCGACAGGAATGAACGATGGAGGAAGTCGACAGACAGCTTAGGTGGGAAGAAGAGTCATGCACACATAACTTTAGTACAAAGCAGAACAGACTGTGCCTGAAGAGATGGGGGGGGGGGCGCTAAGATCACAGGTGTCAGGAACAAATATTTATGTAAATCCTCTTAAATCCCAAGCCATTTGAAATAAGGATCCAACACTATTTGAGCCTGGGAAGGTTGAAGGATGATTGAATAACCAAGCCTATTTCTTCCAGCTGAAAGTTCTACGGGAGCTTGGGAAACAGCATGAAGAGCCATGCTGCCGAGGAAATAGGGCTTCGCTGCATTGGTAAGCCATTAACCTCCAGAGTTGTTCTCACCAGACCCTCTGCAGGGCTCCAAGAGAAGGAGTGACCCTGGGGCTCACGGGGCTCCACCTGCCCTCCTCTCTCTCCTTCCTAACTTCCTTTAGGTAGTTCTTCAGAGATTTCTGGGACAGCAGCAGAGTAAATCCAGGTATCCTGGGCCCTCTTGTCTCTAGACTAGAGTATAAACGCAGTGTGGGAGGAGGAGGAGTGGTATGGGTCTTACATAGGAGGGGTAAATGAGGCCTTGCAGGACCAATTGCTTCCTCTCTCCGGATGAGCTGAGGATCTTTTTATGCCTGTAATGGATGCCTGCCCTGACCACAGAGGCCAGACTGTAAAGTGTGTATCTTTCTCCTCAGCTGGCTGAAGCCTGGCCCTCACCCAGCCTGGTCCCTCCAAGCGGCTCCCTGGCTTTGAGGAGACCCAGTGTTATCTCAAGAAGGAGAGGAACTTCAAACAGGAAGTCCAGCCGGTTATCTCTCTCTTCTGCCCTGAGTGGTAGTTCATTTAGTTGTGGTGTGATCGCTGATAAAGGATTAGCAGGTGGCTATCAGGTACACTGCTAGGGAGACCCTGATCTGACCATGCCCGCTTCCTCCCACAGCTGACCACACTTCTGGGAACCCAGACTCTCTCTCACCATTTTCTGTTGCAAGAGTCAATGCCCTAGATGACAAGCAGGGCTTTGACAAAGCAGGAAACACGGTACGAGGGCACACACACTCATGATCTTGCAGAGAGAGAACACTAAGAGCATTCGTATACTTTAAAAAGAGTGTGCGGGGAAGGGAGGAAAGTAGGAGATGGGGAGGAGTGGAAATTTTCAATAAAAACATAAATTTTTAAAAAAAAAGAGCGCAGAGGTAGCAAGGTGGCACATTAAATGGCAAGTGAGTGGCGTGACAAACACACCATTTATACGCACTTACCACTCTAAGATACCTAAAACACTTGAGCAAGAGCCGCTGGAGACCAAGGGCAGCAGTTCAGAGAGAAAAGGCTCCTTGTAACTTTGCCTGAGTTTGCTTGGGGGAATGGGATGAAAGAAGATGGAGTAGCAGCTCCCACAAAAGACTAGCTGATGACACTGTGAACACCGCCGTCCCCTCATTTAAAGGCACCGAAGAGCTTGGTTTAAAGATCAAGTACCTTTTCTGGGAAGAGAAACACATTCAGCCACAGATCAGCCATTGACAACAGACACTGCACTCGTTTTTCGGTTTGGTCCTGAAAGGAGCCAGGAGAGTCCACTTAAAAAAAAAAACAAACAAACAAAAAAACAAAACAAAAAAAAAAAAACAGAACTCCAACAGTAACTGGGAAACACTGGGGAGCAGGAGCCCTTTTTTTTTTTTTTTTTTGAACAATGCATGCATCCTTGAAATAGATGAACCAGCAGCTTCAGAGGTGAGAAGAGCAGAGAAATAAGAAAAAGGCAGACAGGGTAAGCAAGGGGGTGCTCTCATGCCGCTGGCATTCCAGGACATGGCGCGTGGTTAATTTTACTCTTCTTTGTGTAATAATAAACCAGTATGTTCTCAAGTGTCACTTTTTCACTCCCGAGACATGCCCAACTCAGCACAGTCTGGGAAGGGGGTTCAAAGAAGCCAGAGAGCACACTCCAGGCAGAGGCCAACAAGTCCAAGACCTCCCGGAGTGTAGGAATAGGATCCCAATGACTGTTTTGATATCAGGAAAGCTGCCAAGGAACAGCCTGAGTGAAAAACCCAGTCAAGAGGAAATGAATTTCCAGGTTGTTAGGAGAGATATTCGTTACACAAGCGAGCGATTTCCGATCATGAGGGCAGTTAAACATTGTGTGTGATTTGGGACCACTCCTATCAGTGTGGGCTGCCTTTAGCCTTTTCTTACTGAAGGGAGAAAGACTAGACTGGTTATGTGGAGCAACTGTCAAATAGCTAGGCTTCTGGAGTCAGGCAAACCTCGAGTTAGATTTTTTTTTTCTTAACATTTTGGGAAAACCATGTCAATCCTCTACACTGGTTTTCTTGTCTGTAAAATAGAACAACCTCACACTTTAGCACAGTCTTGGCATATAGTAAATTCAAAATGGTTAACTGATATCTAAACAGAAATGGTGACCTAAAAGGCTGTGTCTGTATTGGTGTTCCTAGGGGGAGACACACACACACACGTTATAGTTTCTTGTCCACGCTGACTTCAACTCCCTGTCTCCTTATGCAGCTGAAAATAGCGTTGATTGAACTTCTGATCTTTCTGCCTCTACTCCCCAAGCATTCAGGTCAAAGAATGGCCACTACTGCCAAGCCTGTTTCATATGGTGCTGGGAATCAGTGAAGACCTTTGCTGCATGCCAGGCATTAACCAAAGTGCATTTTCTTAAAAAAAAATGTATTACGGTAATTTATCCCCCCCACCCCCATGCCTGCCATTTGGGTTCTGGGACTTTAACAAGTGATTAGGATTAGCAGCAAGTGCCTTTACCCACTAAGCTATGTCACTGGGTCACCCAAGTGCATTTTCTACCATGGATATGAATTTAATTTCAACAAGTTGTCTTTTCAAGGTCAAAACTTTTCCAGATTCTTTCCCAAAGTTTAATTTGCCTGAAGATCTTGGGTAAGTTTCTATTTGTAAGGTTCTATCAACAGAACAATCTGGAAAAGAAATCTATAGTAATAGATTTTACTTTACTTGTAAGAATCTGGGGTAGGCCTGGCAGTGATGCGCACGCCTTTAATCTCAGCACTCGGGAGACAGAGGCAGTCACATCTATGTGAGTTCGAGACCAGCCTGGTCTGCAGAGCAAGTTTCAGGACAGGCTCCAAAGATACACTTTCTCTCTCTCTAAGAGAAAGGGAGAGAGAGAGAGAGAGAGAGAGAGAGAGAGAGAGAGAGAGAGAGAGAGAGAGAGAGAGAAAATATAGGGTAGAGTGGTGGGGTGGAAGAAAACTAAGCACTCACTGTATGCCACTGCTAGAGGAGACCTCAGTCCTCACGCACACAGACTGGGGCTAATTTCCTGAACTTACAGATTGCTTAGGAGATTTCAACAGCCACTTTCTAATTCAGAACCTCCCAACGTTCTTTGGGATACAAAGTACTTCAAGCTGGATGTTCACTTTAACCCTTGTGCTAGCCTACATCTTCCCGTATCCCTGCTACCATAATGTGATTATTTATACTACTCCCAAATAACTGGGAAATGCTCTCCTCATTCTGCACCTTCCAATTCTTTAGAATTTCAGGGCTCATCTGGATGAGTAGATGTGGGGAGTTGGGCACCTTTTCTTATTCTTCTCTTAAGCTATCATCTATGGCTTTCAGAACACAACGGGCAGATGTGAAGAATGTGTTTTGCATGCAGAAAGCAATGAAAGCATTTGTACGACATTATCAAAAAGAGGGCTGGGGGTTTATGGCAATTCACACCAAAATGCTGAGTTACAAAACTTTTGTCTTTAGATTTTTTTCCATCACAAAACTGGGTGGGGTTTATAGTTCACTAGTACCATGTATATTTAGCATGCACAAAGCCCCACCTCAATATTCAGGGCCAATGAATAAAATTAAATTGCTACCCGTGTCTCATCTATGAACTACTTTTTGTATAGCCAAGGCTATGAGGTCAGTTCTTACAACTATTTAGTTTATTATCCAAACATGTGCCTTTATTTGTGAGACCCGATCTCACTGTGCAGTCAACACTGGATCTTCGTGCCGTGCCTCAGCCTCTTGAGTGCTGGGCTGACGAACAACTCACCCCGACTTTTTTTTTTTTTGAAAAACAGGACATTTTTATTTCATAAATAAATTCTAATCCAGTTTCCCAATCACGCAGTCTCATTCCCCTATTTCCTGGTTTAAGACTGTTTCCAGCATGGTTTGTCTCCTCAGTCACGGTCCAGAGGACTCTGAGAAGCCGTAGGAATATGCAGGCGCAGACTCGAAGCCCAGCTTCATCTCCAACGTCGTGGAACGGGACTGTACATCACGGGGCAGGGCCCTATGCTCCCCTACGCCACTAGGACAGAGCCCGGGGAGAGTGACCTCCCGGGATATCCACGTTGGAACCGACTTTTTTTTTTTTTAAAGATCCACTTGGTTATCAGTTACGTGCATGCAGCTGTCTGCGGAGCCAGACTAGGGTTCAGACCTCCTGGAGCAAAAGCTAGCGGCAGCTGGGAGCTCCCCAGCACGGATGCTGGGAACTGAACCTCTGCAAGAGCAGCAAGCTCTCTTAATCACCGAGCCATCTCTCCAGCCCGTGCTGACTTCTGAATCAGAGCTCATGTTTCCCGATATAAATCATGAGGTATGGTAGTCCTCGTGAAATGTGCCAGTCTTTAGGGGAACTCTTACTTGCCTTAGCCTGACCTTACACAGGGAATCCTCAAGAAGAGTGTTATAGTTCACTCCTCGTGTAGTGCTCCAGGAAGGGGCTTTAGTTCACAGCACAGGGTTCTGAAACATGTTTTACCTCGAGATTGCCCTGGGAACTAAGAACGCAGCCTCTTCCTCTAAATTGTTAGGTCAGACAATGTGTAAGCAGGGCAAACAGACCTTCCTGAACTCTGGTGCCACAGGCTCGCTGGTCTGGTTATTACAGGTGCTCTTTTGTTCATCCAATAACACACACGTGGAACTCACTTCCTCGAAGCCTGCTCTATTCTTAGCTTTTGGATAACTCTTTTTTGTTTTTAACAGCTGAAAGGAACCACCATCACTTGAAAAGACTGAAGAGTAATTCTTAGAATTTTTTCTGTTTAGTTCTTACTCGCAAGATCTGTTCTGTACAGTGGTCTCCTGGTTAAATTTTGTATGCCTCAGTATTTATTCAGATTGTTTGTGTAAAGACCGCCCATCTCCCTTTTCTTTTTCACAGTTGAATTATTCATACTGAAGAGTCACTAAAGAGAAACACCAGGCTACTCACAACAAGCCCACTCCTATAGCCTGAAGCACCTACTGTGTTAGCCTTTCATTTTAAGAGGTTAACACCCAGGATTGTTATCTGCCTCACTCACACTGATTTATATACCCTCCTCAATGAATGGGAAATTGTTTTAGATCAGAGGTGGAGAGATGAAGAAAACACAATTCTATCATTAAACCATTCATCAACAGTCATTCATTGCTTCTTTACTATATCCCAGGTACTAAAATAAGGAGTAGGATACAGTGGTTAGCAAACCAGTATGGCCTTATAGAACTTACTGAAACAGGTATATAAGAACAGTGCGCATTAGATTCACCACTGGGTATCACTCAGCACATAGCAGGCACTCCAAAGTTTGTTGAATGAATGAAAATGGCTAAATATATAAGCTTTGCTATGAGCTGGAAACAAACAAGGAAACTGTGGCAAGATAATATGGTAGAAATAGAGAAAAAATGCAAGGCATATCTAGGAAGAAGATAGAAGCAAGAAGAGTGAACCATGGCAAGACTGGAAACACAGCATTGCAGCTGGACAAATTGGGGAGAGAACATCTCAGGAGAAGGCATAATCTAGATGAGGGCCCTGAGTTTAAGCGAGAGCTTGGTATGTTTTAGCTGGAAGCCAAGTGTGGGGGGAGCGGGGAGGAGGGGGAATGTAAAGAGGTAAGTAATGAAGATCACTGAGACCAACGTAAGAGGTAAGCAGGGGTCTTGTAGGACTTTGTAATGGGGGGGGTGGTGATTTTACTCTAAATCAAATGGGAAGCGAATGAGAAGTGACATTGCCTTAAGCAGAGTCGCATGATTTGATTTGTATTTTCGTTTTTAAAAACACACTCTAACGATAGGACAATTAATTGTGAGCACAAGAGAGAATCCATGGTCTCTAGTTAGTTATGATCCAAGCGAAGGAATGATGGGAGTTTAGACTAAGGCTGTTGTGGTAAAAGCGAGTAGAGTCAAGATTATACACTGGAAATAGAAACAACAGACATGTTGACAGACTGGATGCAGGAAATGAGAAGAGGAATTAAGGATGACTTCCAGGTTTCTAGCTTAAGCAACTGGGTGGGAGGAGGTGCCATTTCCTAACATGAAGAACTGTGGGGGAGGAGAAGTCCTGGGGTATGGTGCTGTTTATTCTTAGCATGATTTTCTTGAAACGTCTGTGAGCTATGTAAGTGTAAATGTCAAGTAGGCAGTTGAATATCAATCTGGAGCTTTCTAATAGGAAGTTTATGACACAAGTCTTAGAAGTGGCACAAGGCTTAACACGTCCCAAGAAAAATTTCATGCCTTCCTGGGCTAGAGGAATCTTCAGAAATAAGTTGGCATTAGAACCAAAGGAAAGATGATTAAGGAGAACATTCCAGGAGTGGATTTGGAAAGGCAGAGGACAAAAACCCGAAGGTGCATTTAGAAATGGAAAGGCAGCTCATCGTGGATGGAAGAGAGCTTTGTATTTGGCTTGTTGGAAGATGAGTGTACAGAAGAGGGTGCCCCAGACAACATAGGGCTTGAGAACCACGCTAAAGAATTTGTATAACATTTTGTGGGCAAAAGTGAGTAATAGCCAGTTTTTGTTCAGAGACATGACCTGATACAATGTTAAGAGCTATTTAGTGATATTAAGAAGTGCCTACTGAGGAATGGGAATAGGAGATGAAGGAGGCCAATTAAGAATCGATTTCAATTGTCAAGAAGTGAGATAATAAGCACCTACATGCTAACTGACAAGTAAAGGGAAATATTTGTAAGGAGATTTATGTTAACCTCAGAGGAAAGCCAGGAGGAGGCACCTCTGTTTTCTTCATTGTTAGTACCTGTTTTGATACTAGATCACGGCTTCTGGTAAGGATGGGCAATACTCCAGTCTTTCCACAGTGATATTTAACATGAATTCAAGGTGTACAAGACTGCTTATCTATGATGGGTCACCTTTCAAAGTGTTTTGTCTGGAACTAGAGAATCCTTTTATTGCAGTGAGGTCACAGAATGTATCGGAGGGCAGAGTACCAGAGTAGCCTCTGAGGTTAGCTGACAGTGTGCCATGTTTCCAGAAGGAAACACCAAGGAAGGCTGCTGACATACAGGTAGGGGGTCTTGTAGGACATTTGTAAAAGGTTTGAATTTTACCATAAGTGTCTGTATGGTATCAAGGCAACCAGATAAGAAAGCAAAGGCTCTGCTACTGGAGCAGATAGACTAACACAGGCGAGTGCCGCTGGAAAAAAAATTGTGAGTTCAAAGCCATGGGCAGACAGGACACGAACCAGGGAGTTAAGTTTTCAATCTTTTCCCCTCTAGAGCTCCATTATCTGCCTCCCCCGACACATCCAACAAACGGCTACACAGGCTGAACTTTCCATTCACTGAAATTCCTCCTCGCCTGGACTCCCATTCATAGTATTCGGATTTGTGTTAAACCCCACCCTTCCCCGTCCCCATCTGACAAACAAGTATCACTGAGAAAATAATTGCATGTGATCCTTCTCTTGTTAATAAGCCCATTGAGAAAACCGAGGTCTTAGATATACTGGTGCAAATGTCGGAAACGGAAGTTAATAATACAGCCTGCTAGAGCTGCGGTGAGATAGAGTGGTAGGAGCTCAGGTATGTTTGGGTACCATTCTAATGGGGAAGCCTGGCTATGGCTTCATCATATTCTCCACAGACTCCCAGCAACATTTATTTATGATGGGCCTCCCTTCAAAGGAGATAAGGTATCCTTGGGACAGTCCTCTGAAATAAATCTACTGAGGAAAACAGAATGACTACCCCAAGTGTTTTGTTTATACTAGGGAATCCTTTTACTGCTGGTGGATTCTGCCTTCCTGTTATTATTCCTATCCTCTACATCCTAGTTTTCAATGCAGACATACACACATACATAGGTGTATTGTGTGTATGTATATATATATATACATGTATGTATACTTATATGTGTATATAATATATATTATATACCATTCACTGTTCAGCGACCCTTCAGGAGTACTTGCAGACTATATACTACATAAATATAATAAAGCAATGGATTCATAAAATACCTTATTTTCATGAGTATCACTCTGAATAGCCTAGAAATTATGCAGTTACACTACAAGGGATAGCAACTAAATCTTTCTAATCTAAAATATTTTTTGATACCTGGAATTTAACAATGTAGTGATACATAAATTGTGATCCTCATATATTTATTTTCACATATCTATTATTAAAATAATAATACCGTGGGGAATTGGTGAGTTGGTTGGTAGGTTCCTTTTATGCAAACCTACCAGTCTTACCAAACACATTTTTCACATTGTGGATTTTTGCACATTTGTTTGTGCTGTCTCTCCAGAGGTAGTGTTCAACTCAACAGAAAGTATAAATGTAAAATGACTTTAGACTTTCATAAATGTCTCATTTGACACCCAAACTCAAGCCTACTTGTTAGCTTTCAAAACAATTTATTTTGCAACGTAAGAAGAACGAGAATGTAATAGAAAATTTGAAAAGGGCAGGAAGATAGGAAGAAGGAAAACTATCAACCATAATCCTACCACTTAAGCAACAACCGTCATTAAGAGCGTTGCTATGCTCACTCTTTAACCTTCATTAGGTCCCACTTATGGTGCACTGCCTTCCTTTAAGTTGCTCGCCTCTGTCTTCCATGTCACGCTTCTACCACTCAGGCACACCATACCCTTCTTTGTATAGTTAGCTAACGTGCTGTGACTCGTGCTTCCAGCTAGACTGTTAGAACCTGGCGGGGCTGGCAGCATGACTTTTCCCACCAGGTGCATTGGACCCAACATTTGCTGACTGATTTAACCTAAATGAAGACGAACCATCAGCAGAACACGAAATAGGCCACGTATCTAGAACATGAAAATTAGTGCTTTCCAGTCACCTAACTTGGTGACTATTGCTTTTCTGTTCCTGGACTCTTAAAAGGCTATTTAATGGGCCTCTTTCTTCACACCCACACTGAATGCGAAGTACACTGATTAAGAACCAGGACTTATTCAAAGACTTTCAATATAAGGCATAAAGGTGAAAGGGAAAGGAGGAGGCTGGGGGAGGGATAGGACGGGAAGAAGAAGCAGCAGCAGCTGGGGGAGACATATAGTACACAGGCAGTAAAGAGAAAAGAAAGCCAGCAGAGGATATATAGTCTGGTGCTCAATCCAGTATGTGATTTGCCTCCAGCACTGTGTACAGGATCCCATCCACTTGTTCTGAGTCATACCCGATCTCACGAAGCTCCAAGTGAGGGAGGACAGAAGTAAGGAGATAGCTGACGTGGATACGTAGCCGCGTAAGCTTTGCCAAAGCCCTGTATGATGGAGTGAGGGGGTAGGAGAAGAGATGACAGGAAGTCATTAGGCAACAGAATAATACGAAGTCCCTTCACAATGGGCCTATAGGTCCTAATAATTAGCTCTCCATTAGGTAGGAAGAAGGCAGACAGAACCATGCCATCAAACACGGGGAGACTGGCTGCGGCTTTCTAAGGAATAATTACTCAATCCGTGGTGGTCAATGGATTAAGACTTTCTCCCCTGTCTATGACCAGTAAACTGGGGTTCTTAGTGGATAATTCCCCTTAGTACTCACAAGGTGATAACTAAACCCTAGTAATTAACCTTTCTAGGTCATCTCCCTCTGTGTTCCGGTAGGATATTTGGGCCTTCTGCAATACTTCCAGGTGTGTCTCTGTCTCTTTCAGTTTCTCTTTTAGTTCTTGCTTCTCCTCTTTGGTTCTTTCTAGCTCCGCTTTCAGAATCTGGAATTCAGCTTGGCGATAACCCATGTGCTTCTTGCTCCAGTATAAGCCTTCAGTCTCCTGGGTACTATAGGTCACCAATTCATGTTGAGCTTTCTTAAATTCAGAATGCCAGTGATTCTTCTCCTGTTCCAGCTCCTCTACCTGCATTCCAAGAAAGACAAAGTCAGTGATCCATACAACCAAAAGTTAGAGTATCCCGAACCGTTTCTACTAAATCTATCCTGTGGTTCTATTATTTATAATGCTTTATTATACTTATGCAAATCTCTTGTCAAACCTAAAATACAGAGGGGAAGCCTATTAGGGTCCTCTCAATCTGAGACATACCACAGACTGGTTTAACGGCATATCAGTACCTCAGTCCAGTGTTTCTCAACCTGTGGGTCATGACCCAACGGGATTTCAAATGATCGTTTCATAGGGATCACCTAAGACCATCAGAAAGCATGGTATTTACAATATGATTCATAACAATAGCAAAATTAGAGTTATGAAGTAATAAAACAATTTTATAGTTAGGGGTTGCCACAACATAATGAACTATATTAAAAGGTTGCAGCATTAGGAAGGTTGAGAAGCACTGCCCTTGTCCCTTGGTTACAATGACCTCTCCTTATCCCTACTGGTAAGGCATTGCCCAAACCTTTTGCTGGAACAGATTCCTTTCAGCCAAGACACGCTCCAATTTTTCTGTGGTTCTCTTCAATTCTTCCAGTTCTTTCTGGTTCTTTATCTTTGGCATGTTCCGACTTCCACTCTCCTGGTAGCCTTTTCCTTTCCCTGCAGTAGCTGTGGCAGGGGCCACAGAAGAATAAGGATTCAGGTTCCAAGGTTCCGCTGCTGCCTTTCTTCTGCCTACAAACTCCTCCCGGTTGAAAGGGATTAACTGGATGGGAGCTCCTGAATCTGCAAGTCCCTTCGCAACTCCGACCACCGCTACAAAAGGCCCTTTATTCGTGTCTCTATCCTCGCTGCTCCGGTTAGATTCTTCTGCTACCAATCTTGGCATCTGATCTTCTAATTCTTCAGGAAGCAGGGACTCCTGGTCTTGGTCCTGAGACCCTAGACAAAGTGCTGGAGCTTCCCTGTTGTGGCCTGTGCTCTTGTTTGCTTCTGGGTATTCTGGTAAGAGGTATGGTGGCGTGCTTCTCTCAGAACTGGATTTCTCAGGGCTGTCCTCTCCTCCTAGGTCAGCAATAGCGGCCTCTCCCCTCCTGTAAGGACTGGACATGGAGTAATCTATAGGAGATGGTGTCGTATCATTTTGGAACCTCCTTCGTTTCTCCACAGGCTCCTCACTTAGGATCAATTTGTATTTACTGCAGAAAGAAGAAATAAAATTGTAAGCTGTCACAGTATAGGTTAAGAATATTCTTACTCTACAAATCCCCTCTTCAAGGCGCACATTCTTTCAGGGTAGGACTATTATTACCACGGCCAAGAGATGCTTTCTTCCTGAGAGTGTACTGGATGCTGTCCCTAGCGTGTCAATGTTAACAGATGATGTGGGACTTTTACTAGGAAGCCCCTTGTGGAGATTGTTAGGTCACAGGCTGGGGGTGGGGGGAGCGTTGTGTTATCCTCAGAAGGGATTTGGGTAGCACTCGTGGGACCCTGAGTTAGTTCTCAGGAAAATCAGATGCTGTAAAAGATGTAATGGCTTGCTCTTGCACACAACCCTAATACTATGATCCCACCCACCATAAGGCTTTTACCAGAGCCAAGATGAAAGCAGCAACACCGTGCCCTTGAATCTCTAGTCCTGTGAGCTGAACAAACATTTTGTTTCTTGTAAAGTTACTCGATCTAACACATTTTGTTACATCAAGTAGTACAACAACTCAGCCCCCTCCCCAAGCCTCAACCCCTTCACTCGTGCAACTGGATGAATTGAGAGCTGGGGCTAGGAGAGAAATAAAGTTGGTAGGTTTTAAGAGTTAGCATAAAATAGCCCTGTTAGAAGAAAATAGGAGGGGACTGACCTTGGTAAAATGTTTTCAAAATGAATTTTAAACCACCCTAACTGTCAAGCTTCCTAAAAAACAAATAGAGGAAGACAAACAAAAACTAAACACACACACACACACACCACACACACACAGAATCTCTTAACACAGATGGAATAAAAGGTCATTTAAAAAAGCCTAGCGGTGTATGCAGAAAAGAAAGCCAGCTCGTTAATTTTAAAGTATCAACCCTCCAGTATCAAAGACTTAGCATGTTTTTATATTGCAATAGTACTCCACACAATTCCTTGCCAGCCAAGTGGATTATGTCTATTGCCCACTATTCCCTTGTAAAAGTTAATTAAAACACAAGGCCCTGATTAGAAACAAAGAAAGTAAACCAATCAGATCAAGTTATTTCCCCATTATGACCAACACCTTCACTTGGTCAGGCCCAAACTGGAGCTCCCTTTGTTCTTCAGGGAAAGCCAGATTCCACGGCCTCAAATCACCTTCCCTTTCTGGCTACTACAAGCACTAATGTGTTGTGGAATATTAATTTAAGATGTATTACATTTGTTTATGCTGTGGAACATTTGTTTAATGATGCAAAGATGTGTTTCATTCTTTTCCGTTGCATTTGTTTAAGTCTGTGAAGCTGAGTTACCTTGCCTGTCTAAAATACTTGATTTGTCTAAGAAATAGCTGAGTGGCCAATAGCAAGGCAGGAGAAAGGATAAGTGGGGCTGGCAGGCAGAGAGAATAAATATAAAGAGAAAAAGAGAGAAACGGTAGCAAAAGAGAGGAAGGAGCGAGGACACTAGGGGCTAGTCCCTGAGCTACACAGCCAGCCACAGTGTAAGAGTGAAAGAAAGATATACAGAAGTAAGAAAAGGGAAAAGTCCAGAGGCAATAGGTAGATGGGATAATTTAAGTTAAGGAAATCTGGCTAGAAATAAGCCAAGCTAAGACCAGACATGCATAGAAAGAATAAGCCCCCGTGTGTGATTTATGTGGGAGCTGAGTGGTAGGCCCCCAAAGAGTAAAGAGTAAAAAAACAAACAACTACACTAACGGGTAAAGAATCTAACAAAACAGTTGGTGCCAGAGAAATCCATAGTGATCTTCAATAGGCAGAAAGATTGGAAAGCCATTTCCCTTCTTGTAATCGCCCCCTCTCCAGGTGACCAAGACATGCCAAGGTAAAAAATCAGCTGTTGAACTTTGGGTGAGAAAGGATCAGGCATGTAACTAGCGTCCTCAGAGGACCTCAAGGCCACCCATGTCTGTGGCTTCGGGGGGGCAACTGTGAGACCTCTCAATCTTAACCTCTGAGGACACTCTGAGTTTCTTGGAATCCAAACGGGCCTGCCATCTTAACAGCTCCTGTGATATCCTTTTAGCAGTTTGTATAATACTACGCAGAAAGAAACGCTGGGCACAGTGGTGCATGCCTCTAATCTCGGCCCTTAGGAAGCTGACGCAGGAAGATTGATGGAACTTTGAAGCCAGCCTGGGCTACAGGCCTGTCAGGGAAGGCTACACACTGAAGCTGTCTTAAAAAAAAAAAAAAAAGAACAAAGACAAAAACAAGTTTTGTGAAAGTAAATAAAGTTGTATTATTTGTCTGATCTTCATTTGCCCAACTCTAAGGGCTCTGTTCATAACAATTTCTGATTTGACTATGATCTTTCCTCTTAGGAATCTCAGACTGTTGGCTCCAACCTACGGGCACCCCCCCCCATTCTCCTAAGTCCTAACCCCAATACTGACTTTAGAACTGCTTAGCACACCTTTCTTCCTGGAGGTACCAATGGTATCTCCAACTTGGTGTGTATAAAACTGACTCCTGACATGCTCCTTCAAACATGTTTCTTCTCTCCTGTTTCTTACTGGTGTTAACGTCATCCAACTGGTGGAAATTTTTAGAGTTTTATGTGGTGACTTACACTCTCAACATGCTGGTTAGGCTGCAGCGGCTTCCTATGACCTCCCCCCCCCCCCCCCGCCAGCTCATTCACTGTGGTAATCTCCTAAAGCCAGGCTTCAACATATTTAATTCCTTTTTTAAAACTTTTTATGTGTTGCTGCCTCTAACATAAAAGTCTAAATGTCTTAACTGGACAATCAAATCTTCCCATGCCAAAACACAAGGAACCTCTATGCTAGGTAGTGTGTTAAGCCTTATCTGATTCTCTCAATTGGAAGGCAGGCAGGAATATTATCTTAACTGCTTTAAGGGATGGTCAGGAAAAGGTTGTAATTGACTGCAGCTGCTGAGTGGCAGAGCTGGGATATATAATTTGGCCCTAGCTTTATCTTCCATTACTAGACAAACACCAGACAAACTCAATTGCTGGGTGATTTCTTATTGTGATCCATTTGGCCACAACAACTCTCTCTTTTCTAGCATTACACATTTAAAGCCTGCTTGCATGGTACTTTGACCTTCTGTAATACTGCATGTGTAGATGCACATGCATACTGCATGTGAAGGCCAGTGGTCAGCATCAGGTGCGGTTCTGCAAGACTCATCTACCTTGTTTTCTGAGACAGGGTTTTCACTGTGACTCGGGCTTGTGACCAGGCAAGGTTAGCGGGAGGGAGAGCAGGTCCCCAGGGACTCTTCTGTCTCTGTATCCCCAGTGACAGGATTACAAGCAGGCACTGCTGAATCTGGCTTGTTATGTGGGTGCTGTGGATGGAACCGGGGGCTTTGCGCTTGAGTAATAAGCACTTTATCAAGTGAGCTATCTCCCCAGGATCGCTTGGAGCAATCTTAACATTCTTTTATAAGATGTGTTACCATCTATGGGATAAGAGTGTACATGTATGTGTGCGCTTCATACTTGAGTACAGAATTAGCACCTCCTTGACAGAGAGCACGTAATGTGGTAGAAACAGAGGAACAAAACTTTCATGTAAGTGGAAATCAAAATAGGATTATTATCCCAGGTGGTGGTGACCCACGTATTTAACCTCAGCACTCGGGAGGCAGAGGCAGGCGGATCTCTGAGTTTAAGACCAGCCTGGTCTACAGAGCGAGTTCCAGAACAACCAGGGCTACACAGAAAAAAAAAACACACAACAAAAACAGAACTCTGGATTTCTGTTATTTATTCTATATTTCTCCAGAAACTCTGGTTCTGCCCTCTAGGAATCAATCCTAATACGGGACCTATACCTGCTTCTTGGGTAAAGATTAATTGTAGGTTTTATATGCTTGGAATTCAACAACATTGTTTTCTTTTCATTTTCTCTTTTTTACCACATTATCTGTTGTTACTTTATATTTTAAATCATCTTCTAAGCCTTTTACATTTTCTGACCCAGCTACACAAACCATCCTTCTGCTACTCCAAATGCTTCCTGCAGCACTTCTCTCTGGCTGTGAGTTGGCTACTTCATAAAGAACATGCAGAAGACTATATTGAAATTAGAATAGTTTAGTTTTGGACATTCATTACCTTGTTTTTGACTCTGTTTAAGACACCACGATAGGCAAAAATAAGAATCAAAACTGTGGCTTCTGTACAGTGTGTATGCACTCATTTGTGACAACCTCTTTTTAAAATGCTGTGCATTTACCCATTTAGAGTATGCATGTCTATCAACGGCAACTCTCTGCTTCAGACTTTGAACAGCTGGGATAACAAGCCCGGCTTTTCTTACCTGATCTCTATTATTTAGTGTGTTTCCAACATTTATCCAAGGTGTATCCGTATATTATTGTCTCGCTGGTGTTGATATGGTTTGAGTATGTACCCCAATAATTTACATGTAAAAATCTAATCCCCCTTGTGAGATACAAAATATGGAAACTCAATTAAAGTATTCTGGAGGTAGGGTCTTTGGGAGGTGATTAGGGTTAGATAAAGCCATTAGGGGAAAGCTCTAATGATTACTAGTGAGGGTCATCAGAACATAGGGAGAAACAGAAAATCAGGTGATACAGAAGAGGACAGTGGCAAGGGAAAGGGACTGACAGAGACTGACAACATATAGAACACATATGCAGACACAGATGTGTGCTCCGTCTCTTGCCATGTGATGCCCTGCACTGTCTCAGCACTCTGCCAGCAAGAAGGCCTTCCTTCTCCAGAGCTAGGGATGTGCTAGTTAGAGTTAAAGCTTCCAGAACTAAATTAAATACATCTGATTTTCCATAGGGTTACACACCCTAGAGCATTTCATTATAGTAAGAAAAAGTTCATTATCACCAGTCCTTTACATGGCTAAGTAATATTCCATTGTATAACTCTTTAACTTTAAATATTTTATTTTTGAGAATATTATAAAATGTACTTTGATCATATTCATCCCCTCTCCCAACTCCTCCCCTTCCTACTTTTCCTCTTCTCCTTAGCTCCCTAATTTTGAGTCTTTTTCCTCTCACTTTTCACCCTCATCAAGTACAGTTCATGTTACTAGACTAGTCTTGAGAGTGGGCCTACCCTGGAGTGTGGCTGACCTACCAGGGGCCACATCATTAAAGAAAACAGGACCATCTCATCAGATACAAAAAAGACCTTTGACAAAACCCAACATCCCTTCATGATGGAGTTTTATCACCAAGGGATGTTGGATTTTGTCAAATTTCTTTTTTTTTAATCTAAAAACTCCCAGAGAATTTAGGGATTCAAAGTCATTATCTCAACATATTAAAGATTCAACCACAAATTTCTTACATGTGATAAATATATTCAGCAAAGAAAGTATCAGGAAACAAAATCAACTCTCTCTCTCTCTCTCTCACACACACACACACACACACACACAGAGACACACAGACAGAGACAGAGACACACAGAGAGAGAAGAGACACAGAGAGAGCAACCTTTCTATATATAAACAAATAAACAACAAACATATTCAGAAGAAAATTAGGGAAACAATCCCATTCATAATAGCCTCGGAAAATTAAAATGCCTTGGAATAAGTCTAAGGAAGTGAAAGTCATATAATAAAAACTGTAAGACAATAAAGAAAGAAATTGATGAGGATATTATATATTTTCTATCAGCTTCTCAGATGATGGGAATTTCAGCTGCTTTTACCCTCTGTCTACTGTAAACAATGCTGCTATGAACACATGTACAGTTTCTGTATGAATACACATTCTCACTTTTCTAGAATATATATTTTGAAGTGGAATTACTGGATCATAAACTATTTGAAAACATTAAGCACTCCCAGACTTTTCTACTGAAGCAACTGCAATATTTTGCATTTATATCAATACACAAAAGTTCTGCTTGCGCCACATCCATCACCAACGCAAATTATCTGCCTTATTGAAGATAGCAATCTTATTGGCTGTGAAGTAAAAGCTCATTTTGGTTTTGATTTGTAGATCCTTGATGTTACTGATACTAAGCTTCCTTTCATTTGCTTATTCGTCATCTGTGTATCTTCACTGGCCCATTAAGCTGTTTCATTAGTGAGTTGTAACAGGCTTTATATAGTCTGGATTCCAACCCTTTATTACATACAACTTTTCTAAAGTGGTCTCCCTCAACTCTATGGGTAGTTGGTTTTACTTTATTGTTGCTGCTGCTATTATTTTTGGTGACAGGGTTTCACTACAACTCAAGCTAGCCTTGAAATCCCAGTTCTTCTTCCTACCGTATCATCAAGGTTCTTTGCACCTCTTTTTTGTTTTGTTTTTGTTCTTGAGGCAGGGTTTCTTTGTGTAACAGTTTTTGCTATCCTGGAAATCATACTGTAGACCAGGCTGGCCTGGAACTCACAGAGATGTCTCTGTCTCCCGAGTGCTGAGATTAAAGGTGTACACCACCACTGCCTGGCTCCTTTTGTTCTTAAAGATTTATTATGTATTTTCAGTCATGTATGAGAATTTGCCTGCACGTATTTATGTACATACACTGCATGTGTGCCTAGTACCAGCAAAGGCCAGCAGAGGGTTTCAGACTCACTGAAACTGGAGTTAGAGGTTGTTGTGGGTGCTGGGAACT
This sequence comes from Alexandromys fortis, assembly GCF_014885135.2. Taxonomy (NCBI): domain Eukaryota; kingdom Metazoa; phylum Chordata; class Mammalia; order Rodentia; family Cricetidae; genus Alexandromys; species Alexandromys fortis. Next base: position 370,164 of record NW_026068105.1, read on the forward strand.
GAACTTGGGTTCTTTGGAAAAGTAGCAAGTGCTCTTAATCACTGAGCCGCCTCCTCTGAGCTTCTCAAATCTTTTATTTTTTTTACAGCTATCAATTAAACTATTTTTCATCATCCCTTCCATTTTTGGTGCTATATCCAAGAAACTATCGCCTAGTCCAAGGTTATAAAATGTTACTCTTTATTTTAAAGGTTTCACACGTAGCTGTTACACTTAGATCTGAAAGCTCCTGTCAGTTACATGTGTATAGTGCGGGGTTAGGGATTCATCCTCATTTTGTTGCATTTAAATCTATTGAGCATAAATGTAAGGTTATGTGTTTCTTTTCTTTTCCACTGAAGTGTGTGCCTAACCTTATACCACTACTACGCTGTCCTGACTACTGTGGATCATTAAAGGCGAGGGAGACTCTAACTTCCTTCTCTTTCAAGATTGTTGTACTGATTCTATGTCCCAGAATTTCCATGTGAATTTTAGGAAGGCACTGCTAACTACTGCAACAGAGACATCTGGTGTTTTGAAAGAGCTTATACTGCATCTGTAGACCAGTTTGAGATTACTGCGATATTTTTTTAAAGTAACAAACCCTCTGGTAACAGAAATGACAGATGTCTTTCTATTCATTTAGGTTACCTTTAATTCAACAATATTTTGTTTTTCTTCGTGTATAGATATTATTTATACCAAGTCTGTTAAACTTATTCTAAATATTTTTAAGCTATCATAAATATAATTGCTTTGTGTTTTTTTTCTTAATTATTTTGGCTCTTTCAAAAATGTAAATTTTGGTCTTGATTCTTTTTTAATGCTTTGCTATTCTCCATTTCAGTTCCACTTTAATCTTTAACCATTTCCTTCCTTCTGTTTGGTTATGCTTAATGATTTTTTGTGTGTTTTTTTGTTTTGTTTGTTTGTTTGTTTGAGACAGGGTTTCTCTGAGTAACAGCCCTGGCTGTCCTGGAACTAGCTCTTGTAGACGAGGCTGGCCTTGAACTCACAGAGATTCACCCACCACGGCCCAGCATAGTGATTTTCTTATTATGCCGTCACAATAGGCTTTTTCATTATGAAATGTCTCTTTTTAGATCTAGAATATTTTTTAATGCACATAATTTTAAACTGTCTTGTTTTGTAGTGCAGGCTGACCTCAAAGTGATAGCGATCCTCCTGTGCCATCCTCCTGAGTGCTAGGATTACAGGTGTACACCACCACATTTGGCATTAGAATATATTTTATCTGGTGCCAGAATAACTGTCTAGGTCTATTAATTTGCTGTTTATACGGTATGCAGTTTCTCCTTTACTTTTGACTCATTTGTAGATTTGAATCTAAAGTGTCTCCTCTGGCTGACATATCTAGACTTTTAAAGGAAATCCAATGTAACCACATCTGCCTTTTGACTGAACTGTCTAACGCAGATACACTGTGTTCATTACTGATATGGTAGAGTTTATAATGGCTATTTAGATTTTGTTTTCCATTTGTGTTATGCCTTCTTAGCTCTCTGTTTCTCCAGTATTATTCCTTTTCTATGTTATGTAGATACTTTTAGTAGAATATTTACAGGTCTAAGAAGTTATTATTTTATCTTTTATTTTTCCAGCTGATTACTTATTTTGCATATGTAAGTATGCATATGTACACAAGCATGTGCTACACACAGCCTCTATACTCTCTCCTTTCATCCTCTAGATTCCAGGGATCAAGCTTCAGGTTGTAAGGCTTGGGGTCGGGTGCCTTTACCTGCTGAACCATCTAGTTAGTCCAAAATTATTTCACCAATTATTACTTTTTTACAATATTACATCATTTGATGAAATCTATAAGAAGAAAACAGAGCAAGTAAAAAATTTCAAGACAGGCTTTTCTCTGTGTAGCCCTGCCTGGCTGTCCTCTGTAGACCAGGCTGGCCTCAAATTCAGAGATGCACCTGCCTCTACCTGAGTGCTGGGATTAAAGGCGTGGTCTACAACCACCTGGCACAAGTACAATTTTCTTATATTGTCGCTGCTTAATTTTTGCTGTCTTCATTTCTGACTATGCATCAAAGGTCCTCTCTGTACTGTTACTCCAGTACAGCCTTGCTATACCATTCCCTGCCTTTGTGTTTACTATTGTCAAAAATATTTATATTTATATACAAAATAAGTTCAATGATAAAGTTCTATATACATGTAATTACATATAAATGTCTTAAGTAATCATTCCTTAAATTGGTCAATAGAATGAAGAATGACATTATATTTTTTGTAGTTCTTTACACAATTATCTTTATCAGCACTCAGATTATTGTCTAATTTCATAAGAAATTACTAAAAGACGGCTCTTGTCCTGCAAAACATCCTTTAGTATTTCTTATATGGCAGGTCTGCTATATAAGATTATAAATATACACACACACATACATTCTTACAGATTTAGTGTATAAATTTACACACCAAAGAATAAATTTATAGCATTTAATGTCTTAAAGATAATTTTACTGGAATTAAGCTTTTGGTTGACAGTCTTTTTTCTAGCACCTTAAATACTTCATCTTTCTTTAGTCTGTTTCACATTGTTATAATAGAGTACCCAAGAGTGGGTATCTTATTAGGAAAGGGGTAATTATTTGAGGTCATAGTTCTGGATGCTGTTAAAATCAGGTAGCTGATTTAGTTGGCTTCTGGAGAAAGTCTCACTACAGCCTGACTCATGGCAGAAAGTAGAAGAACATGCAAAAGACAGAGACCTTCATGATGCTCACACCTCTTAATAGTCTGATGAATACTGGTACACTAGCAATTAAATATCAAGCCAAGTTTGGCTGGGGACAAACCATATCCAAGTCACAGTAGCATTCCAATGCCTTCTGTTCGCCATTGATTTTTATGAGAAATCGCCTGTTAATCTTAATGAGACCTGCTAGCACAAGGCCGTTCACTTTTACTCTCTGTACTTCTCCAGTTATTTTTTTTAAAAAGCATTTTATATTTTATTTGTTTGTGGCTTGGAAGCTGCCACCAAAATTTAAGCAGTCTGTTTTTTTGTAACACACTCATTTACTAATAGCTTAGATCGTCCCTTTTTAGTCACCTCCAAGAGAGCACATATATATATATATATTCCAAATGATCAGGGATGTAATTTTATCTTTAAACCTGGCCTCTTAGGAATCTAAATGCAGCTTGGGTATTGGTTTCAAGTTCACCTTCTGTCCTATTCTGTTTGTTTCTTAGTGGGTGCCAGTTTGTGTTTATGCAGACCCTTGCTGACACCCAGAATAAACTGCCATCTCAAGAAACGTGCCTCGATTGTCTTTCTCTCTTTCCATTACCAAAATTCTGACTATTTTATTTTTTTGCAAGTTTTTTCATGGAGTTACAAGCACCCTCTTAATTAGTATCTATCATAATCTATGGCCTATTTTATTTCTGACAGTGTCCTTAGGCATGAAATTCTTGATACTTTGCTCTAGATAAGTCAGTTCCTTTAGGTAGAGCTATGGAGTTCAACCTTAATGCTTGCCTTTTTCTCAAAGCTGAACAACTTATGCAAAAAGTAGAAGTAAAGACAATGGCCTGTTTCTTCCAGAGATGAATCTCTTCATTATGGATGAGGACTGGGGTGAATCTGCACTTGCTCCATCCACAATGAGCCTTTGATCTATGAGCAATCTTGAGCTGGGGCAATGGAGGCCGAGTTTTGTCAGCTTGCTTTGCCTGAGTGATTGCCTCCGCCCTACAAGTTAGGGAAGATAAAGGTGGATGGGAGAAGAGAGACCCAGTCCTTTTGGGTCAATCTCTATTTACCTTCCACAATACAAAACTGGGGGAAATGGAAGCAGTCAGAGGCTTGCTCCTCCGTGGTGAAACGAGTTTTCCTGGGCAGAAGTATCTTTTAAAATACAAACTCATCAGCTCTTGTCATAACTTAGTCACAATATATACATAAACTACAATCACTAATTGTTTCCTTTGCTGACACACTTATGCCTATTTTAGTCCTTAGTTTGTAGCACTTGTAATGGAACTTGCATACACTGGAGATATTCAGTCACTGATTATTCCATCATCTTGATCCCCCATTACCCTAAAAGAATAGATTTCATAGAGCAGAATGAATGAACAGAAGTAAATTACTTTCTTTACCAGAAGTAAGCTGTTATCCCATAAAAGGTTATGCCTGACAGCTTACATCCTAGGTGAATCTATTCTTCGTTGTATTGGAATTCCAATCTCCCCGTTTTAGATGCGGAAGACTATTCACAATGTCATTTCCAAATAACCTGCATGGAGGGCCCTTCTAAACCTACACCAGCATGACTTCTTAAAGGTCTCCTGAACAGACTAGGCTTTATTTTGTATAGTTATTAAGCAGGACTACAAAACTCAAAGGCTTGTATTATGTTTTAGGTTTTTGATAATGAAGGAAAGCTTTGTAACTCTTGGTTAAACCTATTACTTCATTCATACCCTTTTGTCAGAAACTCTATTTTATTAAACCTGCGAACTTTTCCATTTCCCACTTCCAGACAAAAGCCCTGCTAATACGCTACTCTATCTCAACAAACTTGAATGGTTCTATATGTGCAGCCTTAAATAGTGTAATTATTATCATTTGCTAATTTTACCATAAGATACAGTATTAGCAGCATTGGGTATCATTTAGCTCCTAAAAGAATTTTACTCAACAAAATAGAATTACACATAAATTTTCAAAGCACTCTACAGCATAAACCTTATATTCCACAAAGACCCATACAAACTCTTTTAGCTTTTTCTAAAAGCTAACAAGGTATGCCACCCAATGGATGTAGTACAGTACTGCACCCAAAACATATATACTGTACTATCCCAAATACCATTCGTAATCCCCCTGAGGTTTCCATAAGCCACCACAGAGTTACCAAACAAATGTAGGCAGAAAAAGAAAAGTGGTCATTAAAATGTAAGAATTTGAAAACATGGTATGAAAATAGCCAGACGACCAAGAAAGAGAAGTAATATTTACTGTGCACCCCTTCAAGCCTGCAATGAATGATGAAAAACTAATGAAAGCAATAGGGGAGAGTTAGGATCAAATTACAGAGACCAGGGTGGACTATTGTTTTCTACCCCCTTGCTACAAAATTCAATTTTCTAAATTGCTCTTTCAATCTGACTGGGATTTAAACATTGCTTCCTGAGTACTGACCACGTTCCAAGCAAGGCTTGGGAAGCTTTCCCATAGACTGTCGTTTACTTCTTCTAATAGCTTTATGTCCAAAAGTTCACTTTCTCTTGAGGCCACCTGCTCATGTTCAGGAGATCTAACAATTTTTGTATTAGCTACACAGCTTAATTGTGTGTGGAAGAATCACAGTACAGGGGACTCGCAAACTTGTACAAGTCTTTGTTTATGAGACTGAAAGACTTACCTAAGAAGAACTGAGACAGCAAAGCTATATCACTAGCGGGAGAGGTTAGCTGACCCTTAGGAAATAGTCTATGGCCTCTGCCCTATGCTATGTTACGAAAGGGGCACTGAGAAACTCACAACTGTTTTGTAAGAATCACATTAATGACGACTGTAGACATTTCTACTATTTGAGAGCAATTCTCTGTTTGCCCTTCACAAACGAAAACAGCAAGGAAGAGAAATGCAAGGTGTGGCAATTAGGAGTACTGTGTTCATTGCTAGTGGCAATACAGGGGCTGCTGTATGTTTTAGTACCTCAGAGACGCCTAAGAAAATTCATAGTTATCCTCCTTCCTATTACATGGACTAACAACATTGACGAGGTAGTAGTAAACGAAGTGAAGCCCAAGAACAAACTTTTTTCCAGACAGGATCTCACTGTGTAACCTGGCTGGCCTGGAATCCACTATGCAGACAAGGCTGTGCTCAAACACATGGGAGCCTCTGCCTCGTGGACACTGGGATTAAAGACTTGTACCACCATGTCATGCAAGAAAAAGCTTTTGGGGATGACTTATTTTCTAGTAAACAGTGTATGATCATGAGGGACACATTTCTACTAGTTAATTTTACACAGAGCCAACACATCATAGACCTATGAATCCTCTGTAGATGTTAATATTAATGAAGTATAGGGACAATGATTTTCTATATAGCATTACCTTATTTATATAGCACTTAATACTTTTCAAAGACTTCAGTAGAAAACACAAGACAGTGACCATTTCAAAAATATATAGGCTCGACATAGCATTTATAAGAAGGAAAAACTAGGGGGTGCATGCAAGACACAATTCTATCAATCCCAAACTATATTTTCATGAATGAACTTCATGTGTTAAGAAAAAAACTTACCTGGAATGGTGGTACACGCCATTAGTACTAGCACTTGAAAGGAAGAGGGAGGTGGATCTCTTTGTGAGTGTGAAGTCAGACAACACATGCACATACATACATTACATATATAGTTTATATAATAGGTATTATAAGTGACATCAAATTACTCTACAGGAAAACAGACTCTGAGACTTATTTTTGAAAGCAAATGATGGTTTTAGTCACCTGGAAAACTGAAAAATACTGGAATCCAGCGACTTCAGTTGAAGAGGTGATTTGTTTTCTTCTCCACCGGATGAAAGAAGGCTCGGGCTATTGATTTGCTCATATCCAATCATCTTGTCATTTAGTTCAGTCATCTCTGGTGTAGTAGTAATCTTTGGTGGATTACTGAGGACCTAACAAAAAAGAAATAGTTCATAAAAATCCCAACTTTGAGCAAAATACCAAAAGATGTGTCAATTCTTCTGATGCTAGGAAAGAATGCTTGACCAAATAAACAGAACAAACAGTGCACAGCAATGTACACTAGAACACTGACCCCAAACACAGTCGGTCACTAATTATCAGCTAGACACCAACAGACTCTTCCCAACTCTTGTATTGGTTACTAGACCTATCCCACCCACAAGACAAACCCAGGTCCCAATCGCTGTCTATTTCGCTCTCGCGACCCAGGTGAAGGTTGGGCTTTCATCCTTCCGAGCTCTGTGTCGAAAACGTGGGTGGAGAGGAAAAGCATTGCAGCAAGTATCTGCTGGTTTAGGAGAGACACATGCCAGAGGCTATCACATGTTCACAGTGCACACAACAGAGACATGCACCTGGGATCTGGTTGGAGAGCCAGCATATGAAGAAAATATGAGTAATTAGGGTGAAAGAATAAAGGGAAGGCAAACTGAATGAGGATAGGGCAGTCCTGGAAATCCCGGTCTCTGTACAGACATAGGATATGAACCGTGGTTACTCACATGCCTCGGTTTGAGTAGGGTACGTGAAGAAGCGTTATTAGTGTTAAACTGCCTCTCTCCTCACTAGTCTGACCTGCCCGACTGGGAAAGTAAGTGTATCTAACATGCGACTAGCAGATCTCTGGGAGATAGGGTCGAGAGGGAAATCATGCAGAAAGGCAAGGAGGGGTGGGAGAGATATATGGGTGCTATGGTGGCTGTCAGGAAAGGAGTGTCCCTGAAAGGACGGCCAACCTTATTGCACCCTTCAGCGTCCGGAGCTGGGCAACCATGTCCGAGAGACAGTGCTCCTGAAAATTCAAAACAGCAGAGTCTTTATAAAGCCAGCCAGCCTGAAAGCAGGGATGGGCGGGGGCGGGGAGGCACAAAGAACCAACCCTTCTTCCCAAGAGAAAAGAGTTAGGAATGATCCCTGAATCCCAAATGAAAGGAGACCGGAAAACCAGACACTCAAGAGCAGCAGCTTATGAAGATGGCACACAACTGCTAATGACACAACGGTGTCATTCCCATTGCCCAGAATCGGGACGGATCCAAGTCTGGAAAATAAATGACGTCATTCTTCTGTTCCAGTGATCTGAACAGCAACGACGGAAGATCAACACAAAACCCAAAGAGCCAATCCGAAGAAGAGAGCACGAGAAGAAACCCTCAGCATTGCTGGGCAGTGATCTTCAACCTGAATCCTGTGGGGGCGGAAAACGGTGTGAGAAGAGGAAAAATGGACCTGACTCTCACCTGGTGCTTGTCACTTTCCATAGGCTGCTGCTTCTTCTCAACAGTTTCATCTCTAGAAGATAAAAGTGCTATTTAGATTCTGGAGGCCAACGTAGGGGGACTGCAAGCTCAAAGCCATCCTGGTCTACAGAGTGAGTTACAGGTAAGTCTAGACTGTGTACTGAGACTGTCTGTAAATAATGTGATATTTAGTGCACTCATGAAGTTCAGAGAAACTGGGCTATATTCCTGAATTATGCTACTGGAGAGATTTCAAACTCTCGCTCCGTGTCTGTGCATACGTGTGCGTGCGCGTGTGCGTCAGTGTACAGAGCAGGGAGGAGACTGACCAAGCAGACTAGGACAAGTTGAGGCATTCTGAAGGTGACAGAAGGAAGAACGGGCAGAGCACACAGGCGAGGGGGCAAGCGCGGAGCCCTGCAGAGCTATCTCCCTCCTCAAGCCTTTGTCTTGTGACAGGGAGAGTGGTTCCTCGGCTATAGGAAGCAGAGCACCGCCTCACGTATACTCAACTGTTGCTTAGCCTTGCTCAGGTATAAGTCTTCAGTGCGTTCTTGTTCTTCTGGAACAGAGCATCGCCTGTGGTACAGACAGGAAGTCATCTTTCGGAAGCAAAACATGGTTCGAGCTTTTACTCTTTACCTCCTTTAAGGGCAACTTAATGATAGAGCAGCTTGATTGGGTAACCTTCTCCAGTTTGGATCCCATTCACACCACACAAACTAGCTATACTATAGCACTGGGAAGGGAATCTCAGGAGGAAGAACCAAAGGCACGAACAAATTTATTCGGTGGCCACAAGTAATGCAAAAAAACCCTGATAAACAGGAGTATCAGTTGGCAATTGCATTATATTCATTTTGCAAGGGAGTAAAGCAGATTAGAAGGATCTTTCCTGGCCTAACTGTTAATAGATAAAAGACAGCATAGTCCAAAGAGGAAAGCATTAATGAAGAAACTTCTAGAAGTCATTTTCATAACCTGACCACTCAGTCTCATTTCCTGTCCACAGGCACATGTGGAGACCCTGGAGGTGTGCTTCCAAATTACACACCTAGCCTTCACTCACATACTTTCTTCCCCTTTGGACATTTTCTCTAAAAAGCATACTCTGTGGGACTACCTTCTATTTACCAGCATGTGGTCCGTGAAAAGAAGAGTAGGTAAGAGATCACAGCTGGATGGAAGCAGACTGACTTGTTAGGAACACACGTAACTACTGAGTTATATCGGGCACTGTTGAGACATTGCCTGCTCTAAGGAACATATGGCACACTAGGAACACAAAGAAGCAAACAAACAGCACTGACTGTACAGCAGATCCTATTTACATGGACCCTACAGAGACACAGGAAAGCTACTGACTCAATGTGCAATGTAAGGAACCTAGTCTTAAAGAACAAAGGCTCCTGTAGAATCAAACATAAATAAGAAACAAACTCCCGAAAAATACCCCCAAGTACAAAATGGCATAGGAACAAAAGTCAAGAATCAAATGCTGTGGGAGGTCAGAGTGAAATCATCGAAAATTGCTATTAAGAGGAAAAGCTGCTACAAAAGAGTTCAGCTCCTTAGACTGTTATGATTTGAAATGGAACATGGGATACAGAAAGTCATTTCAATCAAGAGAAACAACACTATCAGAGTCATGGAGGGGAGAGGAGCCATGGCATCTGTAGGGAATAGTGCCTTGTAGGAGTTTGGTAAAGTACAATGAAAAATAAGGTTAGCTATATAGTTTAAATGGGGCCAGCCAGCACAGGGGGCTTGAATGCCAGGCTAAAGAAGACAGATTTGATATGAAGTGGTTCTGTGGAATAGGAAGACAAATCAGGAGTCATCAAAAGAATACTGAGTCCTAGAAATTACCTGTACTTTGGATGGGGATTATAGTAACAAAACCATCTGGCAGGTAATGTGGATGGATCCACCTTCCCAGGAAGTTTTCTCCATTTAAGACATTCATCACACTGTACCCATGTCTGGTCGGGAATCTTCCTGGGTGAGGAAAAACAGAAATGTTATTGTATAGATCCTAGCTCTGGACTTTGTCCTACATTTAAAAGGTATGTCCTAAAAATGAAAACAAAACTTTTATGTGGAAAAAATGCCTAGAAATTGTATAATCTTGATGTCTGAAATGTGTATATTGAGAGAAATCTAGATAACTATATCAGATGTGAATACAAAACATACTGATCTACAATTATTTGTAGAGGATAATAATATTTATTCTAGAATATTTTTTTGAGAAAATAATAGGTTAGTTAGTTTTACCTCTGAGATTTATTAACTTGAGAAAAGTATGTGTATCATACATTGCTATAAAGAAATAAAGCTCACCCAATTGTTTTATTTCCTTGTCCAGTCACTGAACAAATTTTAAATGTATTTACAGGAGGCACAGAGGAAGCATTGTCATCAAAATCTCTCCCCTACTTGCGAGCACACTCCGAATTTCTCTCACTGTCATCAAAATCTTTTCCCCACTTCCCTGAACGCTTTTGCTTTCTCTTTTCGCTTTCACAACCTGCCCTTTGGGCTTAGGGATGTAGCTCAGTGTGCAGCTTGCTAGCATGCACAAGGTTCTGAGTTTGACTCCAGCATCACATCACGTGTTTATAATGCCGCAATCACATTACTGTGTTTCTATTCCCAACATCCATCACAAAAGGCAATGTACTTTGATTAAATTTCCTAACTATAAATGATGGCCCCAACAATTGGTCAAAATGATTAAGATAACTCATCCAGGGCTGACCTCTCCAAATGCATATCCACCCTCATCAATTCCAGAAGTGTGCAACCAAATCACTTGTAGATGAAAGTGAATTCATTTCCCCGTGGAAGAGAGTAGTGCGGATGTAGCCGGAGGTATAAATAGTGTGCAGAGTTGTACCGGAGAGCACCAAGGCTGATGAGCACACAGGGAGGAGAGAGGCACCTCCGGCCCACTTTACTTCCAGGGCGAGTTTTGTGTATCCCGCACATTACAGCTCTTCTACTAGACTGTTCAATGAACTGGTATGCTTCTATTATGACTTCTTTTAGTCATTTTTCATTGTATTAAGTCCTGCTTTTTTTATTACTAGTTTTAAAATAACGTTATCCCATTATGAAAAACTATAAAATAGAGAACTATATAAAGAAGAAAATAAAAGGTACTTGTGCCACTCAAATACTCTTTTTTTTTTTAAAAAAAAAATCTATTTAGCCAAGTTTTCGCAGACTTTTGGACCTCCCTATTGCTCTAGGTTGCTCCAGACTTGCAACCTTGAAGCTCTATGCTCAGGCCTGACCTCTGCTGTCTGCTACTTTCACACAGCTACAAAGCCGGAGCCCTTGGAAAGCAGTTTCAGCAGAAGTGGAGGAGGAGAGGAAAGGTTGTGTTAGCTTTGTTTTAGATGCATTTGCACAGAAGAACATCTTGCAAAAAGATGCCTGTATTACTCTTGAGGACAAGAACTCTAAGAGGCAGCAGCTACAAACAGACCACGGTGAATCCTTCAACCCAGGCAGAAAGAAGGGCTGTTGAGCTTCTGCCTGCAGCAAATACAAAGTTAAAGGATATATATATTGCCCTTGCTATATCCCTCCAGAAGAGTGTAGCTTCAAGAACCTGGGTGCTTAATTTGAACCTTAGCTCTACTGTATTCTACTTGGCTAATCCTGTGCAAAAGGTGTAAGTTCTTTGTGTGCTGGGCTTTCTATTTGCCAAGAAATAATACCTGTATACTGAGAGTTCTGTGGATTACTGAATAAATTATTACATGAAAGGAACTAAGAATAGTGTCTGGAACTTAAGTAATATTCAATAAATAATCTCTATTATTAAAATTCTGCTGCTAGAGAAGCACTTAAAGAAATGTTCAATATCCTTAGCCATTAGGGAAATGCAAATCAAAACTACTTGGAGATTTCATCTTATACCCATCAGAACGGCAAAAATCAAAAACACAAATGATAGCTGATGCTGGAGAGAATGTGGAGCAAAGGGAACATTCCTGGTAGGAATGTAAACTTGCACAGCCACTTTGGAAATCAATATGGCGGTTTCTCAATCTACCTCAAGACCCACCTATATATACCACTCTTGGGAATGTACACAAAGGATACTCAATTATACCACAAGGACATTCATTTGTTCAACTATATTCATAGCAGCTTTATTCGTAATAGCCAGAACCTAGAAACAACGTGAATGGTCCTCAACTGAAAAATAGATTTAAAAAAATGTGGTACATTCATACAATAGAGTATTTACTCAGCTGTTAAAAACTACATCAGGAAATCTGAAGGCAAATTGATGGAGCTAGAAAAAAATCATCCTGGTATGTACTAACTCATAAGTGGATATTAGCTGTAGAGCAAAGGATAACTATGCTACAATCCACACACCCAGAGAGGCTAAGTAACAAGGAGGGCCCAAGGGGGAATTCATGGATCTCCCTGAGAAAGGGAAACAGAAGAGATCTCCTGGGTGGGCTGGAGGCAGGTGGGGATGGAAACTTGAGGGACTGGGTTTGGGAGTGGATGGGGAGATAGTATTGAAAGAGATGAATGGAAAGGGGGGCTTTTGGGGATCAGGTAGAAACGTGATATAAGGGAAACTCCCAAAAATCTACAAGGATGGATGACCCCAGCTAAGACTCCTAGCAATAGTGGAGAGGATGGCCTTCTGCTATTGATGACTACCCCTATTGTCATCAGAAAGCATTCATCCAGTAACTGATGGGAAGAGATGCAGAGACCCACAGCCCAACATTAGACTGAGCTCGGGAATCCTGCTGAAGAGAGGGAGGAAGGATTGGAGGAGCCAGAGGGTCAAGGACATCACAAGAAAACCCATAGAGTCAACTATCCTGGGTCATAAGTACTCACAGAGTCTGAACCAACAACCAGGGAACTTGCATGGGATCGATCTAGGTTCTCTACATATATGTGACAGTTGTGTAGCTTGTTGTACTTCTTGGACTCCTGCATGGGATCGATCTAGGTCCTCTACATATATGTGACAGTTGTGTAGCTTGTTCTACTTCTGGAACTCCTAACAGAGGGAGAAGAGGCTGTCTCTAATGCTTTGGCTGGCTCTTGGAAACCTATTCCTCATACTGATTGCCTTGCCCAGTCTTAATTTAATACAAAAGGAGATGCTTAGTCTTACAGCAACTTAATATGCCATGCTTTGTTGATACCCATGTGAGGCCTGCACCTTTCTGAACAGAAACAGGAGTGGATTGAGTTGCAGGGTGAAGAAGAGGTGAGAGGATAGGAGGGAGGGGGAAACTGGATGCAAAATAAATTAATTAAATAATAATTTTAAAAGGAAAAAAATCTGCTGTTAGATCTTACATGCCCCAGCAATATATGAACTTCTGTCTCACTACATTAATCAGTGCTAATTTGAAAGAACAAATATCATTTAATCTTAATTAATTTTTTGGCAAAAATGGCGGATTGAAATCAGTTGAAATTTTTAGAATAATGTAGAAATATACATACAGCATTCAGACTGCATTTGAAACAGAATTTTGCACCAAACATTAATCTAGTAATTTCCATTTTAAAACGTAGACGCCTCCCCTCATATGAGAAGGGCAGTGTAATCTCTACCACGTTGATATCTAGCTTGGTGATGTTATAACTAACTGTGTGTATGTTGTTATGCAGTCTGTCTTCTGGGCTGTCGTTTTGATTTGAAAGTCCCAATCGTCTACCACCCACCACTGCTAATAATACATATCCCCTCACATCATCACAGCTCTCTGAGATCTCAAATCTACTGTTTACTGCTCCCCTACATATTCGTCAGCCTGCCTCCTGACTTCATTCCTTAGCCGGTCCTGAATGCGGGTCTCATCCTTACACATACATACAACTCCCTTGGGCATTCACTCCTCAGTCCACTAACTGTATGTATGTTGTTATGCAGTCTGTCTTTTTGGCTGATCTGTTTCACCATATCCACAAGGAATAAACTCTGCTTTTCCTCTAATATGTTTCGTTCTGTATTTCTGCTCTGAAATACCTGTTTAGTCACAATAAAATGTAGCAAGAATAAAGAGGAAGCAAGTTTGTTAGCATGTCTGAACACCAACCCTATGCCATGCACTGTTCTAAAATCATGGAGTCTAACTCAGTACAGAGGTGAAGTGACTCACTGGAGTGCACTCAACGATCAAGGAGCAGGTCTAGACTTTCCACTGAGGACTGTCTGATTTAAATGGCCATAATCCCCCACTGTCTTAGTCTCTCCTAAATTGACAGCATTAAGCCCTTCACATCTATTATCCAAACCATATACATCTTAAAACAGAATGAAGAGGTAAAATGATGTAATTAGTACCTGTGCTTTCCCTATTGCGTTAATCAACCTTCCTGATGTGAAAAACACTACATTATCCTTGTTTCTTCCATTTGATGGAAGGACATTACCCTTAATGCTTTCACATTCTATATTTTATTACTGATGGTACTGGCCTGGATGCAGGTAAGTTCTCAAAATTCTCTTGAGATGTTTTTTCCTTCCAATAAGCATTGAGCTTCTGAGCAAGCGCACTTATTGTCGACCTGAAAGAAAATGCAAGGAGTATGTCAAGGTCCAGCATTTGAATAATTTTTTATCTCTCAGAAGATCCTGTTGAACAGAACACAGCAACTTAGAATAGTCAGCATAATTTTGAATACCTACAACTTAAAAAACTAATAAAGGGTCAACTGCCTTTGATACATCCTATAATAAAACCACAATGAAAACTATACCCAAAAAATATCATAATGTTACCATCATAATTATTGATAGTCTCTGGCTGTGAAGTTAAAATGGTTGTAAGATCCAAAAAAGTAGAATGGTCTAGATGTTTTCAAGTCTTATAGAATCATGGAATGAGTATGCTGTTGTCATTAGAGACTATGACAGAATGAGGACAGAGACAAATACTGATGAATTAATAAATTTTCAGATGATTATAGGGACATAACTCAGGATCAAATAGAAAAATTAGAGGCTCATACACAAAAACTTATCTATTAAAAATCAATCAAACATTAGCTTGATCTGTCATTATAGTTCATCTGCAGATACTAACCACAGCAGCACAGTAGTAACATGGAAAATGTTTCTTCAACGTTTTTCTACAACGCTGCTGTTAGAAGCTGAATCTGAGTTTGCTTTCTTATCTGATGAATAATTTCTATTAAGTTCTATTTCCCAAGATTACAACTTAATGCAAATGTACACATACTTGGAACACTATACACTTGAGAAATTTCAAGCCTCTTTCCACCCTTGGGATCATTACTTGGCATGCTTGCGGATCTCTTCTTCCATACACCGCTTCCTTACTGCCACCTTACCCATTTCAGTTAGATTTTCACTACATCCACAAGACTAAAATCACATAGGCATGTTCCTAGATTAATTCATCCCTTTCCTACTACCCATGCTTTCACCACTCTGTTAACAGCCTTCCCTCCAGTCATATTACATGTTCTCTTTCCTCTTCAAGGTCTACTTGATAGAGAAAATGTGATGGGATCCTGGGAAGGTAAGTAGAAGGCATGTGGAATCGGTCTCCTTGCCTAGATAGCAACTGCACTGGCACAATCTGCCTGATCACAGAGAACTAAGACTAACAGGGAAAATGTTTCCTTGGCATTTTACTGCACAGCTGTTATAAGAACCTGAAACAAATCCAGTTAATATTTAACAATCAGTATTTTGGAACACTTAGGTGGTAATTGTGGTTAATTTTGGTCCATTTCTCTTTTTAGTATTCTCCACTTCTAGTGCCATGACAGAGAATCCTTCAGGTGTTCCCCAAGTCACTTATAAGAACCATGATAGGGAAAAGGGTTCCTATCCTTCAAGGATAGTGGCCCGTGTTCTCAGTGCTACTATTTTAGATCACACAATGGGCAAGTGGCCTTTTCTGTTATATTCTCCATGATTACAAGTTTCTCCTCTAACTGAAATGATGTCCAGGACGTTCAAAGTGATAAAACTTTATTTTCACCTCTTCATATTTTTTCTTGTTTGGGGAGCCAGATGTTAAAAATGAAGATATTAAAAAAAGCATACACACATATGTATATACATAGCATATGCATTCATACATATACACAACCACACATATATGCATATATAGAAAATTAGAACGTCACTTTGAATTTCCAGGGAAAACACAGGTTCAGAAAACAAGTGAGACAATCTTAAGTTTACATTCTACCAAGTCTCTGGTACAGAGATAGCTTACCACACCACTGGCATCAAATAAACAAAAACAACACAGCAAATCCTAGGAAAGGGGGAAAACCTAATTTCCAGAATTATTGTTATAAAAATCACAGTGCATACAAAGAAACTAGAAAATATGGTATGATCAAAGAAAAATGAAATCCAAATAAACAGTCACTGAAAAAGTTCTGGGTTAAAGATGAAAAAAAAAAAAAAACCAAGGAAGGTGTGAATAAAGTCAAGTTCAAAGAGGTTTTGAAAAAAAATGGTAATAGCAAAAAGGAGACAGAAAACTTTTTAAAAGGAACTGAAATAAAATGTAGAACAGACCATTCACTTGGTAGATTCAAAAGTGGTGTAGTGATGAGATTAGCAGGCCTACTTTTCATCCCGCCCAGCTCCCGCACGGCTATCTTTATACCCGAAATAACAACACACAAATTATACTCATTTAAACAATTCCTGGCCCATTAGTTCTATCCGCTTATTGGCTAACTCTCACATCTTGATTAACCCATTTCTAATAATCTGTGTACCACCACAAAGTGGTGGCTTACTGGTAAGATTCTAACCACCGTCTATCTTGGGTAGGAGAATCATGGCGTCTGACTCACTTCCCTTCTTCCCAGAATTCTGTTCTGTCTACTTTACCCACCTATGTTTTGACCTATCATGCCAAGCAGTTTCTTTATTAATTAACCAATGAAAGCAACACATAGAAAGAAGACCCACCTACATCAAAGTGGGACAGAAAGACGAATCTGGGAACTTTAAGAAATTACTAAAATTGATGACCAATAAGAAAGAAAACTGGATTAAAACCGGTCTCGCTGAACATAGCAGACAATGAGGACTACTGAGACCTCAAGAACAATGGCAATGGGTTTTTGATCCTACTGCACGTATTGGCTTTGTGGGAGCCTAGGCAGTTTGGATGCTCACCTTACTAGACCTGGATGGAGGTGGGTGGTCCTTGGACTTCCCACAGGGCAGGGAACCCTGATTGTTCTTTGGACTAACGAGGGAGGGGGACTTGATTGGGGGAGGGGGAGGGAAAGGGGAGGGGGTGGTGGGGAAGAGACAGAAATCGTTAAGAAAGAAAGAAAGAAAGAAAGAAAGAAAGAAAGAAAGAAAGAAAGAAAGAAAACTGTAGATGGAAACAAAGCCTGAAGGACATGTGAGGCACCACCAGTGGTCCATCGTAGGCACTGTAGAAGTCTAAAGCCAAAAGAAAGAGACAGAGGCATCTTATATGTAGCCTCTATGATAACTCGTGGAAAATAGCTAGATTGTGTATATAAAAGGAAACAAGAAAAGAATTTAAGCAATCCACTATAAAACATCACCTAAACATAAAACACAGCAATGTGGGAAATGAGAGAGGCTATGAAACACACTGCCAAATGACAGAAGTCTTCCCTTACCAATGATCACTTTAAATCCAAATGGCATCAACCCAAATTCACAAATATGATGCAATATGATATGACAAAAAGAATACAGGTCCTTCGATTTGGTTCAGTGGGTAAAACATGCTATCAATCTTCAGGTCCCAAGCCTGCATATGCTCACACATGTGTGCACATACACATAAATATTTTTAAAAATTCAATAGGAAAGAATATGGCAGATTGTGGTGCCTAGAAACAGAGTACTACTAGAAAAAAACAACTAAAGATGAAGAAGTTTCTTTGGAACTGAAATTTAGCAGCCTGGGACATTTCGGGGGATCAGGAGTTCAAGGTTGTCTTTGGGTATATAGTGATCTTGAGGCTACACAAGACCCTGTCTAAAAACAGAATAAAAGGAAAATAAAGAAATCTGGCAAAGGTTTGAGAAACACGCCAGAGCCTAAATCGCATCAAGCAGACTGGCAATCGATATCTGGATGGATGTTAACTAAACTGATGAGGGCTCAGGAGAAAGTGGAGAAGCATGGGAGAGAAGAAGCTAGAGATTGCCTTAAAGAATGTCTAAATCACTGTAAACAGAGTTAGAAAGACAGATGGTAAAGCCACTCTAATCAAGGCTCAGGGAAAATGACCCCACACGTTACTGGAAAATCGGAAATATGATCCTAGCTACATAGTGACAGAAAGCTTAGCAGAAACATGTCCTGTACATCCACGGAGCACAGAGCTTGTACCTGCTGAACTTGTACATCTGGCTGAGGAGACCTCCAGAAAAACTGCTCAAGTTGTGTCCTCTGGCTGGTAATGGAAAAGGCAGGAAAGCAAAGATACATGAAAAGAACTAATAATGAGAAAGGAATCAGAATTTGACCATCTGGAATGTTCTCAGGCAGTCAAAATTACGAAAGATATTAAAATGTACAGATTCGTTGTTAGGGCTGTGAGCTCTGTGACTGAAGAGTAGGGTTGGACAATCATTAGCTACTATGGCAGTCAGATCAAAAGGTCACAATATCCAGTCACATACGAGGCTCTTTGGGAATATGAAGCATGTGACTCACAGACCTTCACAACCATCTCAGCTGAGGCCAAGAAGAGAAATCAGATTGTCTAGGGAAGATCAGTCAAGAGCCTCTTGTTAAATTGAATGAATATTCATCACATCCGTGGAAGACCTACAAGATTTTTGAGATGGCGGGAGCACAAACACTTTCATCTCCAACTGAAATGAATAAATGGGGGAGAATATATAATGAAAGAATCCTAGTGAATTTCTAAAACTATATACCTATAAGTAATGTTATAAGACGGAGCAGGCTGTAATTAAGATTACATATGCATACATGCATACAAAAGTGTATGTATCAATGACTATTGACACAAGAAGTCATGAATTTGAAAGAGCAAAGAGGAGTATATGGGTCTGGAGAGAGGAAAGGGAAAATGCTACAATTATATTATCATCACAAAAAAATTAATAACTAAAAAGACTCTAATGAAGATAAAATTGACAAAACTACTCTGCTGTAAAAATATACTAGTCTTCATGAACAGATAATTTTGAGAGTCGAACCATAGCCCTGAAGGCATAGTTTTAGTGATGGGGGCAGTATTATAAGTCCCACAAAATTATGTCTTGTGTTTGCTATTTAATGGAATTTGCCTAGCTGGACTTATGAAATTGCTTGGTGCCTGTAACTCTTTTTTTTTTCTTTTCTATTTAAACCCCACTTGACACAGAACTTTTATATAACTGGTGTCCTGTGCATCTCCTGCTATTATATTTTAGCATTAAAGTGTGTATGTGTGTGTGTGAGGGAGAGAGGGGGGAGGGGGAGAGGGAGAGGGAGAGGAACAGAGGGACAGAGAGACAGATGGAGGGGGAGAGAGAGACTCGGAGGAGGCGATGTGATTACAGAAAAAGAAAGGATTTTAGCCCACTGAGATCTGAGTCAAGACTTCTAACATACTTTTGAGCTGATGACATTTAGTTAAGACTTTAGACTCTTAAAATTTTGATGATGTTGGGGTGGAATAGGGCAATCACTTTCTGAATGTGAGAAATAAATCTTGAAGCACCAGAGGACAGACTGATAAATATAATAATAGTCTTTCAAAGATGTCTAGGTCCCATCCCTAAAGTCTGTGAATAACTTAGGTTATACACAGTAAAATCTGTGACTATCTTATGTTATACACAGTAAGAGAGTTACTGCTACTCACTGACTCTCCTTAAAGTAGGAAAAGCTTCTAAATGATACAGTGAAATTACGGGCCTTCAAGTGTGGAAGAGTGAGGCAGAGGAGTCAGAATCCGAGGAGGCAATGTGATTATGGAAGCAGGGTTACCGGAATGATGCAACGCGAGGAGGATGCAACTCATCACTGCTGACTTTGAAGCTGGAGAAGAGGGCCTTGGGCCAAGGAATGCTGGCAGTCTCTAAAGTTGGAAAGAAAAGGAATCGGACTCTTCCCTAGAGTCTCCAGAAAGGAAGACGGCCTGCCAACACCTTGATTTTAGCCCAGTGAGATCTGAGTCAAGCCTTCTAACCTACAGAACTCTAACACAGTAAATTAGTGTTATATTAAGCCACTAAATTTACGGTAAATTTTTACAATAGAAGATGCTTTCCGCTGCTTGCAGACAGAAGTTGAGCATACTGTTCTTCCCTAAAATGTAAATTATTGTCTGATTCCTCTGAATCCATTAGCTATAACTTGGCACATAGTTCAGATATACGGTTCTAAGAAAAGTGTGTGCTAACTATAGCCTGAACTCACTGCTTTTTTTTTTTTTTTGTGAACAAAACTGTCCTGGAACAATACTCGCTCCTTTACTTTCTGTCAATGTATAATTTCATACTATGACAGAATTAAAAAGTTGGGTAAGAGACCGTGTGTGGCCTACAAAAGCCCAAATATTTCTCTCTGGCCTTCTCAGAAAATACTTGATAGTCTCTGCTTTAGGACATGGCCCTACATTATCCATTTTGTTTGATTTTCTTCACTCTAGTATATCACCTCATCTCCACTTCCCCTTCAGAGTTCTTGTCATGCCACAACTCTATACTAGAATTCCCTTCCTTTTCTGCATCCTCTATCCTTTTAATTGTTTATTATTTATTTATACATGTGGGTGTTTCCTTTGCACGCATGTATGTACACCACATCTGTCCCTTGTGCCCATGGAGGCCAGAAGTAGCTGCTGGATTCCCAGGAGCTATAGTTACAGGCAGTTGTGAGCCATCATGTGGGTGCTGGGAATCAAATCTGGGTCACCTGGAAGAGCAGCCAGAGCTCTTAGCCACAGAACCATCTCTCTACAGTTCTAGTCTTGTACCTTTTAGGGAATATCTCTTGTGTCTGTTTGCATTTTTTTGAGACAGGGTTTCTCCGTGTAGCCTTGACTGTCCTGAAATTAGCTCCATAGACCAGGCTGGTCATGAACTCATAGACCCACTTAAGGCTATCTTAAGTCACATCATCTACCTAAAACTTTCCTTATCTGTCTCATCAGAGCATTTTCCCTGCACAGCACCAAAGAGGTCTATGAGCCATTTTACTGCTATTTAGTTGTTTTTAATGTGTGGTGATGATCTATTATTACAAACAGAATGCAAAGCCCTTAAGCAACTCTGCTTTGAAATTCTTTGGAAGATTCTACAAAACTTAGTCACTGTGTTATGTGTTAATGGCTTGCTCAGTTAATATGCTTTGGTTGCATTTTTTAAGGTGAAATTGACTCTAAAAATGTTTTAAGCTTCAACCATGATATTTATAGCTAAAATCTAATATCCAGATGGTTCATAGTGATGTATTAAGATTATTTCTTTGTAGATATTCTAGTAGTATAATAACATATTTCCTTTATCATTTCTACTTTTGAATCTATAATAGTCACAGGAATTTGTGACAGCAATATTTTCTAATCTTCTCAAATTCAGATTTTTGACAGGGACAAAGGAAATGGAGGTTCTTATTATGTAGATGAGGCTGCCCAAGAACTCATTCTGTAGCCCAGGTTGGCCTTGAATTCACAATCCCATTGCCATAGACCCTGGGTGTTGGGATTAGCAGTCTATGCCCCCATATTTGTTTTCAAATTCCCATGATTTTATCTAAAATCTTTCTTATTTTGTATGAAGTTTACATAAAGGTCAATAGGGCTGGGGATATAACTCAGTAATAGATTTGTGCTTATATATGTATGATGTGGGACAGCCTTCTGTATGCTGTAAATGTGTTGCCTTTATTGGCTGAAGAATAAAGATGCTTTGGCCTATGGCAAGGCAGAATACAGCTAGGCACAAAATCCCAGCAGAGACAGAAGAAGAAAGAAGAAAAAAAAAAGACGAAAGAAGGTGGAGTGGAGGACAGCTGCCCAAGAAGAAAGCTAAAGGTAAAAAGCTACAAGCCTTGTGGTAAATATAGAACAGTAGAAATGGGTTAATTTAAGTTGTAAGAGCTAGTTTATATTAAGCCTACGCCAACAGTCCAACCAGTTTGTAATTAATATTAAACCCCAGAGTGATTATTTGGGATCTAGTGTGCGGGAGAGAAACTTCCAGTTACGTATGTGGGTTTAGTTCCCAGCATAAAGGCATAGGGCATGATGATTCGGTCTTTTCATCATAACACTTGTGAGCTGCAGGGCCGAAGCACAAGAATTCAAAGCTATCTTCAGCTACATAGTGAATTTGAGGCAAGCATGAACTATATAAGACATATAAACTATATGAGATCTTTAATTGGGCTAGATAAAGGAGTCAGTGGTTAAGTGTAGTTGCTGCTCTTGGAGAAGGACCCAGGTTCTGTTATCAGCTTCCATACAGCAGCTCACAACTGTCTACAACATCAGTTCCAGGGGACTTGTTCTCTTCTGCCGTGCACCATCACTGGGCACACATATGATACACTTCTACACACACAGGAAATATACACATAAAAGAAAAATAAATATTTTAAAAAGAGATAGCACAAAGCTCTATGTATGTTAGTGCTGTCATTCTGTTTGCAGTAACGATGAAATTATGGAAGCAGAAATCCTACATGCTTATAGAATGCCTGTATGTGAACTCTCTACGATCACCTCAAATTCATCATACAAAAACTAGGCATCCAAAGCCAAATGTCTAATGTATTCAAAAGAAAAAATATAGATTTTTATGGTTGGTACATTGGCAACAATAATATGGAAAGCTGCTAAAACATTTTAATGTCTAACATTTGAACTTCCCAGATATTATTTAGGGAATTATCATAAATTCATCACTTTCACTCAAAAGAAAGAATATCTGGTTTCATTAAACCAATGTTATTTCTAAACTTTCACATTTAGGAGACAAGTCTTGGTTAAAGGTCTTCATTACGGGTCAGACTCACATTTAAATGATTAATTTATTTGGCTCCAGAGCACACTGTTGCCATAACCACTGATAAGCCTGAGCGACTAAAACCCAATTGTGCTGAAATTAATTTGGAATTGCCATTCAAATTTCTATCTCTTTGTCAAATCCTGCATCTCAAATTCTTGCAGTCTCAATTAAATGAAGGAACATTTAATTAATTTTGTTGTAGCTTGGAGCACAGAAAACATTTCTGAGAAATGATTTTTTTCCTCCCACTCTTAGAAAAAAATACTGCTGGGATTTTAAATTGAATGATACTCAATGTTCTCCCATCTTCTCTTTCTTCACATCCCAAGAACATCCCTGGCTTTTCTGTGCCATTACCCATACTCTACTTTGCTCACAACAGTGGTTCTCAACCTGGACTCGCAACCCCTTTGACAAACTATCTCCAAAACTATTCACATTATGTTTCATAACAGTAGCAAAATTACAGTTATGAAGTAGTGGTGAAATAATGTTATGGTTGGGGTCACCACAGCATGAGGAACTGTATTAAAGGGTCGCAGCATCAGGAAGGTTGAGGGCCACTGCTCTAGAGTACCCTTCTCCTTAGTTCACTGAGAAAACACCAGTTTTTCCTTTAAATTTAAGCTCAAATCTAATTTGTTTTGTGAAGCTTCCCTTGATTTTCTTTAGGCATATTTAAAAGTTTTCCTCAGCCAGGCAGTGGTGGCGCATGCACGTGGATCTCTGTGAGTTTGAGGCTCGCCTGGTCTACAGAGTGAGTTCCAGGACAACCAGGGGCACACAGAGGAATACTATCTTGAAAAACAATAAACAAACAAAGATTCTCTTCAGCTTGCATATACACATTAGTTATTTATGTGTATTTAAGTTTCACATTTTCATATACCACATGTGTGCATAACAATCAAGGATTCTAATTTTTCATCCTATGTCCTTTACCTAACACATAAGAGGCATCAGATCTAGGGTCTCCTGCATGCTAAGCTAGCATTCTACTATCGAGCTGTATCTTAAACCCCAAACCTATTTTCAGCCCGATTTTAACAATTCCTTTCTTTAATTCCCAAAATATCCCTATTAGTTTAATGTAAATGTCAAGTTCCTTTCTGATCTTGAGCTATGTTGTCGTCCCCAGATGCTTCCATGAGAGCACAGCTGTCTTCCTTGTTCTAACACGTCTGAAAGTGTTCGCTGGCGTCTAGAAAACTGATGGGCAAATTTCAATTTCTCGCCCCAAAATGTGCTGTTAATGAAAGACAAGGTCCTTCACTTTACCAGAAATAGTTTGTCAAAATACTTCTATATTTGGTAATTTCTAAAGGTAAAATGAGAAAGAGCAAACTCATCTCTAATCTTGGAAAATATATTTGAAGAAGCCATTGTGAGTTAACGTCTCCGTCTGGCTTTTAGCGGCGCTTTAGAAAGTGCAGAGAGCAGAACAGTACCTGAGTGATTTATCAGAAACATCTGAGGTTGAGAGTGACTCACCGGTACTCCTTGGTATACTCAAAGTCTTGTTTGTTGTAGGCAGGTTTTAGGAAATTGCACTCAATGACTCCAATTACTCCCACACCTTCTCCACAAGTTGGCTTAGAAGAAAATGTTAATTTCAACACATTACTATTGACAGCCCAGAGGCATTTCCTTTTGATTTCAAAAAAATAATGGAAAAGGTTACACAGTATTCATGGGTAAGGAAAGGCCATGAAGATGTTGAGGAACACTTAGAATAGATTGGATCCTGACCAGTGCAACAGCAAACATTTTCTTTTCTTTTTCTTTTTTTATCCGTTGAAAATAAGACTTTTTCATGTAATATATCCCAGTTATGATTTCCCCTCCCTCTACTCTTCCCAGTCCTTCAGTTCTCCTCCACCTCCCCGCCTATCCGGATCCACCCCCTTTCTGTTTCTCAGATTGTTCAAACAATGATTCACAGATCCCTAGAATTCCTCAGCTCTAGTAACTACCTATACTTCATCCACGCAATTTCACTTGTCATGTGTCTCATATTCTAAGACTGCCAAGAGGTTCACTGGAATAAAGAACTTTCACTACTAAAAAAGCAAGACCATATACTAATGCTCTGCAGAACTGAAATGAAGCCTTCTCCAGAAACTAGAGGTGTGGTGTAATCAGCACACCGAATCTTATAACATAGGGCGTTTCCACACATAGACAAGGCACCAAGGAACTCCCAGAGTCAGAGGTGAAGTGCAAGAGATTTTTAAAGTGTTAAAGTTTTAAAGTGTGCTTTCCTCTTTCCTGACACATAACCAGAAGTTGTTTAAAGATGATGTAACAGGAAAAACCAAGGCCTCACAGTCAGCTCTCCTGGGGCTTAGACAACTGTCCTACCATGTCACACAAAGCAGTGTGACATCCACTGTGTATCAGCCACCTGATCTTCAGACCAAGAATGAAACAGTTGCTTGCGGAAATCACTACTCTAAATGATCATTAAAGCATCAAAGATAATGGTAGCATTTGTAGTATTTGGCTTAGGTAATATTTCGTATCATTTATCACAATCAATCCCTTTTAACCTTCCAAACTTAAAGGAAGATAAATAAAACTTTTTCCACTTTTCTAGCATAGAAATTGAACTTCAAAGGAATTACTTGATTTACCCAGGGATATGCTTTATAGATAGGGCACAAATCTTGATTTCCAACCACTAAATGTTATGAACCTTCCAATATACCTTTACTGTCTCCACAAGATAATAATTAGAGCTATTTGACACGTTAATAAGCTGATACACACGGTGGGACTGAATTCTACTCTTTAAGAATAGATACCTAGTTGGCCTGTCAGCACCTGAGAAATAACAGTTTTTTTTTTTTCACACAGGACTCCTTGTCTATTGATGCAGAGCTTCAGCATCAGAATCTAATAACTGACATGACATGGGGCTGAAAACCATTAATGAATCTGTCTTCCCTGCGATTCTCTTCCCATTCTTCGCAGGCCTCTATGACAAAGTGACAGTAACCACTCACCTTTAACTGGCAGCCCACCTTCTCAAAGGCCTTAATAAGGCGGTTGTTATGATACATCATTACTCCAAACTGGTTATGGTATTTGCAAGAGAATCCAAACGTGATTTTCACCTGCTTATTCTGAGAAGAAAATCATTAAGGAGACAAATACTAGAGGTTTCAGGAAAAAAGAAAAGTATTATAAAAACAAAAGTTCCACCAAATATCTCTACATGTAAATCAATGTAAACCTTCAAGAAGGTATTTAAAAACACAAGCAATCGCTTGTTCTACCTTTTTATTTTTTTGAGACAGGAACAGCCTGGCTATTCTGGAACTTGCTCTGTAGACCAGGCTGGCGTCGAACTCACAGAGATCCTCCTGCCTCTGCCTCCCGAGTGCTGGAATCAAAGGCGTGTGCCACCAGTGCTTGCTCTACTTTTTCGACTACTTTTGTGAGCTAGCTATACCATCTCTTTCTTGCACAATAAACTGAATCTCTGAAAGCATGAGCTAAAATAACCCTTTCTTTCCTTAGTTTCTCTTACTATCTGTCACAGAAATAAAAACCAAATACCTTACACAGTCTCTGTAAATGACAAGCTATGTACATCAATACCATATGATAAATGGATTAGATAGGATGGGAAATGTGATACAACTGGTAAACCTAGTACTCTAATATTTGACTCAGAACATATCAAGTTTTTGGGTTCTAGGAACTCAAGACAAACTTCAAATAGGATCTTATTCCAAAACAAAAGAAAAAGAAATAAATAAAGTTTTCTACTTTCCCAAATCAATCAAAATTCTCACACCACAAAACTGACATTTTAAAGATAGTGATTGTCAAATTTATTTATTTTTTTTTTTGCTGTACACATTTAAAATTGTGAGGAATGGGCCGAGGGTACCCTGTGGGAAATGTACGGAATTTGTATGTAGAGCACAGAGAAGAGCGATACGGCTTTTCTGATGACCGAAGAGGAAATAAATCAGGGAAATAGTTCCAGTGCTTGGGATTTCATTTCCATCACGCCAACAGTGATGCTGTTTAGCTGGAACTGTAGTGTGATAAATAGCTGAATTCACAGGAGAGGGGCTGAGAAAATCCAGAAAAGAAGCACTGAAGTCGGCCTGAGAGAAACCCCCAACAGGAAGAATCCACGCTCGGGAAAGGGACATATCGTAAAATAGAAGCAGAAAAACATGCAGTTGGAAGGACTCTGCTAAATGCACAGCACTACAGTCCTAACCTACACAAGGTGAAGTTATAAATGACGATCTCACTTGCTAGCCCTGACTCTAAGTTGAGTTTACTTAGGGCTTTAAGAGAAAACTTCCTAGTAGAGAAGGTATGTGTTTCCAAAAAGGAAAAAAAATCCACTGTGAGTACACAGTTTATTTTAAATGAACAATTTCTAATTGTGGCAGTAAGAAAAAAGACCAAGGAAAATAATGTCTTGATTTGAAAAATGCAGAGAACATGTCTATAGGGCCAAGAGTTGTATTTCTGGTTACTAGAAAATAAAAAAAACAAGTTTTCATAAACACTTGATTTCTCTGCCTTCTGAAGACTATTTCCCCCACCAACACCAATGACGATGGTTAATTAGCATAACTCATCGCAAGAATGTCCCTAGTATGTGACATCCACTTGCAGGGCAATGAGGTGTAGAAAATGAGCAAGCGCTCTTCTGGATGGCTGTCATTATGAAAAGTTCCCAGGAAGTCCATGCCGAGCTTGAGAGTGATTCATCTCCTCCTAGAAATAACTTTAATTTCCACTCACTAATTCGCATCCAAGTCTAAATCTGGACCTAGTACAACATAAACTGTAAGCTGAACAATGCCAACTAAAACTTTTTAATCAAACGTGATGAGAGTGACTATGGATGGGCTTCTCAAATCTGACTGCCTACTGGCATACAGAGAGGATTTAAAAACAAATATAGATAATAAAAAAGATTTCAAAATGAGGGGTGGCAGCAAATGATTGCGATCTTAGCACTCCAGAGGCTGAGGCAGAAGGATCACCTCAAGTTTGAGGCCAGCCTGTGCTGCACAATGAGTTCCAGGCCAGTATGGAATACTGTGAGAGGCCCTGTCTTCAGATAAATAAATAAGTAAATCAATATTAGATTTTAAAATATAACTGAGCCACAGTCTTCAAACTCATTATGACTTTTATTTCATAATCTGTCAGTTTCTGATAAAGCTGGTGCACCAACACTTAAAAAATTATTCCTTCAATGGTAAGGTTTCAGCCCACAATTTTGACTGTTTTAGCACACAACTTTGAATCGGAATAAGGCAGGGTTGTGGCTGCATACCAATAGAGAGATTTGAAGAATGAAGACGTCAACTGCAAGGAAGGATACGGTGAAGGGAGACGTATACACATCGTGCTCCACATTGGCAAGGCTCTTAGCAATCATCTGGGTAGTCACCTTCTTTTGCCGCAGAAAAATCTTCATCCGCGGCTTCATATATAGAACACTACAAAATGCCTATAGATTTGTGAAAGGCAAATTGTTATGTATATCACCAACTCTACAGATATCTCCCCAAATCATCACCAGCCAACTGGGCCCAGGCTTGCAAATACTTGGCTGAGTTTCTATACATTTTCACAATGCATTAGCTACCATTCCAAGACGGAAGTAGCTATATTCACGAACTGCTTCAGCGTAGACGGTGAAAAGAAATCCCAGCAGAGCATCATCTCTACACACCTGCGCTTCAATTCTGTTATACGATATTTTCACGTTACAGGAAATCGTACTTCTCACGGCTGAAGGACTATTCTCACTCACCCGTAGGGAATACTCTGTTTCTGGCGGCTTGGAGGGAACACCACCAATCTCCCTTTCTTCAGCATCGAAGTCTGATACTAGGATATCATATTGATCTGTATCAAAGTCCAGCTCAGACTTTCCATCTTTGTTTCTAAGTAAAATAGACAAGTACCAATTTAAAGAACTGGCTCCAGCGGGCTCGCGGGGGCAGGGGATGCATTAAGAACTCAACACAAGTGAAATATAAGTCAATACTCAGGTATATGGTGCTTTTTCTGACTGCCACTCCAAAGGAACTATGAACTATGCAATTTGAGGACCACACAGTAATTAAGTTGTTCCTGTTCTGAATCAATCTACCCTGTTTCACAGTGCTGCTGATGCCAGGTTCATAAGGAAAGACAAGAAGTGGTGTTAAATATCTGGGATCTGATGAGTAGAACGGATGTCAGCTACCCTCAAAGCAAGATCTTAAATACCAGCTTTCTGACTGCTGCCAAAGAAGTCACTAAATAGCACTTGTTCCAACTTAATGATCATATCCACCCAAGTCAATTTCTGCTGGCTTCAGCAGCAGAATAGGAACTAATAAGATGCCAGCATTTCCCCCAGATCTAGTTCTGTATCTCCCCACCCCCAAGACAGGGTCTCACTATGTATTTCAGACTGACCTAGAACTTACTTTTATAGACCAGGCTGGCCTCAAACTCTGAGAAATCCATCAACCTCTTCTGAAGGGCTGTGATTAAAAGCATGCACCATCATGATGCCTGGCCTAGCACTAGGACTTAAATGGCTAAAAGGCAACACACACACACACACACACACACACACACACACACACAGAGAGAGAGAGAGAGAGAGAGAGAGAGAGAGAGAGAGAGAGACCTACTACTACTGCTACTACAGAACACTACTTATTTTCTAGTCTCTAAAATATGGAATGATAGTACACATATAAGAACACTGGCATCCCTTTCATATGGACATTTCTTACTCTCAATCTTTTTTGGGGTACTTAGCTTTCTAAGTACTTGAAAGGCTACTTCCCTCCCCCTCCAAGACATGGGCAAGCTCTCCATTCAATAGCAGGGGGAAAACCATAAAGAATCATTTTTGTTCCTGAAAATAAAAAAAAAACTTTCTAAATTTGTTTTTTAAAAGACGGATTACAGAGACAATCGCTGTTTTAAAACAATACTTTTTGAAATTCATTCTGTGGAACAGTAGTTCCTGGAGATATTCTTAATTAAGAAAAAAAGAAATAAAAGTTATGTGAACAAATAAAATTGAGACACAACTCTTAGCTTATAGAGGCACCTCAGGCTCTAACGTTAACCCCCTTCACATTCAAATTCAAGCTCAGAGTTGCTATAGGCTGAAAACTTAGCTCCACTCTCAAAGCTGACCAGGGACCACTGTGGCATCCAGCCTGTATAAAGCCCACACCACATTAAAATTGGATCCTGGATTTTTCAGTATATCTGTGATTCTTACTATCCTAGAACACTCTAGTACAGACACTCTGAGAAAGGCCCCTATCTTCCCTGCCCCTTGCCTTTGCAAACCAAGAAAAAAGGTCTGGAAAAACCTTTTTGTTTTTTAAAAAAAATGGATATACTAATACCATATTATCTTAAATATTAGCACATGAATGTGTCTAAAGTCTTTCAAGAAAGCAATACCATAGGCTTTAAGGCAGCTTTTCTCAACATTATTTAACCATGCAAATAATTTTAATTATAACTAAGGAACAATGCACAAAGGGAAAGTGTGTTTAATATGTGTAAATCATTGAAAATACTACATCAGAACAGTCCCTGGTTATTATACACATCATATCATTAAGCTTTTCTCAATAGGACATATGAGCTCTCCTTACCTTTTATTTTTAATTATAATTACACTGTTGGTATAAACCAGTATTCTTTTAAGACACACACACACACACACACATATATAGCTAAGAAGTTAGAAAAGTGCTTGACATATAGGGAAAAAATGAACATATTTGTGAATTGTTCTATTAAACACATAATCATTCAATGCTATATTAAAAGCTATTAGGGTTGTGTGTTTACACTTTAATGCACTCTTAAATGTATCCTATTTGCCATGCCAAAATTAAAAAATGCATCATAAATTTTTTCTTAATTGTTGTATTATCTTTAAAGTTACGATCTTAATACAGCTTCATTACAGTAAAAACGACCTGCTTCAAAGATTGTCTATTCCAGATGCATAAATACAGAATTTCTTCTTTTCATGCTATCACTTAAAAACTAAGTATTTCATTATAATCTTTCTTATTAATTCATTTTAATTGGTGAATGCATAGAATAACCATCATCTGCCAATCTTAAAGCAATGTCAATAAACATGGAATGGAAGTGTAAAGGATTCTGCAGATGTCACAGTAATGCCGTGTTGTATTATCATGATCATTAGTGGCTACAACCTCAGGCTATGCATGTTTTCATCTTATATACGCACCATTTGATCACCGAGAACCACTATTTCAACAGAATCAAGGAAGTTACAGAGAGCTAACTTTCTCACTATGTATCTAATCTAATCTAGGAAATAACTTCTCAAAATGTACTTTATCATACAATGCTGGCTTATTAGAATCTAACACCCCTGGAATACCATACCTCCGGACATTCCAAATGAGAACACGGGTGCCTTTTTTGCCTGGAATGGCATCAAACTGGGATAGCAGGTCTTTTTCACTGTTGAAAATTGAATAGTTCAAGATGGCTTCTAGGCTGGGCAAAGAATCTTCAGTAACAACCATTTTTTGTAAAAATAAATCAGTCAAAGAAAATATCTTATGAGGATGATATCAAGAAGAGTCATAATGAAACTGGCTGGGTCACAGAAAGGGACATGAGAAAAAGGAGGGCTAGCTGAGAAGAGGAAGAGGATCAGTGGGAGGGGCCAAGAGAGGGTGGGGTAAATATGATCCAACACAGTATATACACAAGAATTTGACGAGACACATTATTATACAGTTATACAAACTAATAAGTACTATAAAGAGGGCCTTTGGGGTTTCATGTAGACACAAAATCGACATGAAAGGGACAGGCATTACTGCTACAAGAAAAAGGAAGTGGAGAGTTGAGAACAGCTGTTTGTTGAAACATGAAAATCAGTTATACTTGCTGAATACAGCTGCAAAGATGCGAAGGAAACAAAGAAAGTGCTTCGTCTGACCAAAAAAAAAAAAAAAAAAAAAAAAAAGGCCGAAGGCCAAAATTTTAACTATCTGAAAGCAGCTGAGTCCCATTCTTCCTGCTGTATTCTTCCATCAGAAATGAGAGTCCATCCAGGTACGGACAAATGAACCATTCTGCTAGCAGGATAATCTGGGAAGTAGGACATTGCAAGAAGCATAACCACAAATGCAGTTAGCCCTTATGGAGCAAAGGCCCCGAGAACTTTACCACAGAACAGTGTCTAGCAAAAAAGTAATTGTATAAATCAAACTTAACAGTGAGAATTTGAACACATAAAACAATTAAACTTCTGCTAATGGTCCAGTATTTTAAAAAATATTTTAGCTACGTTCCAGATGTCTGAATAGCTTTTTAAATATAAAAACATTTGAAATAGTAAATATCAAGTAACCGCTGGATTTGACCCATAGAAGAGGTTCCACCAAAACAGTCAAACTAATATTTAATCAATTACTCTCCATTTATAGGAAGGATATTGCTTTGCTGGCTGAATGGGACAATTGGTACAATAACTGCCTGGGCCTGGATACACTCCAGGTAGGTCTGTGACAGAAGTCCAACAGTGAGGGTACCCCCATTCTTGGTGAAGACAAGAGCATCTTTTCCTAGGCGCATGGAGCCCGACTTGAAACCATTACCAAAGACCCCGATGGGACACTGGCTCTTCTTTATTACTTTATCTGTAAAGCCAAAGCTGAAATTACAGAAGAAAAAAGAAATGAGCAAGGTAAAAAGCATCCTAGAATAGTTCGCAGAGAGAATGTTTAGCTTGCACATGCGGAACAGCAACAAGTTCTGTTTTCACTCCCTTTGGTACTTCCAGGCAAAACATAGGAAATTACGATTGAGCTATGATACCAATTTTCCAGTGTGGCTTGTGTGTACTTAAATATTAAATAGTTCTATATGCCAGAGTCACACTTTGTAAATGAAATGCTCCCATTGGCTAACATAACAGCAGGAGCCAGGGAAGGCCCTGTGCAGCTGCTTTTCTTGTTTAGATGAATCGGGCTGACTGCTCTGAGTTGTGGCTGTATGAAGAGAGTTGTTACCTGGAGAGGGTCATAAAAGTATCAGTGGTGCTAAGTGAGGTACTTACACTAAGCGCCTTCTCGTCTGGTCACATCATTCGCCAAAAATCTAAAAGAGATCATTTATCTTGACAATTCCAACTCCCCACCCAAAGGATAACCCTCCTAATTCTAAGCCTCTGTTTCATCGGCTGGGACAGTTCACTGGAACACTGCCAAGGGACAAAAATAGGTAGTCCTGCCTGGGAATATCTGCAGACAGCTGCAGTATAAAGTCTCTCTTGTTCTATTAAAGGCCTCTCACTGAGTCACCTCAGCAAACTCTGCAGCCCCTTGTCATCAGCCTACTCCGAGAGTCAAAATCCTTCCCTTTCTTATGTTTTCCATTTAGGTACTCAGATACACATCCAAATGACAGAATACAAAGTATTTAAACATTAACACCTACAAAATGAGCTTCCTCTTGTATCCTCCAGCACCACAAAGAAATGCTAATTTTGAGAACTGTCTATCTCCAGATTACCCAATTTCACAAAGATGTACACTGCCATTAGCTTACTATTCATTGATGCCCTATGACTTGTGCATTATGATAAGCACTGGAGACGCAAATGGTAATACGACCCATATGATTCTTGCCCTCATAGCTGATGATAGCCAACAGGACTTCATGTATTAGCTGCTTCTCCAGTATCAATGAAAGAGACACTAGCTCCATATGGCACAACCGAGCAGGCTGCTTCTGGCTTTACTCTTTCCAGTGGGAGAAGGGTTCAGCTACCTGATTTCCATTTCCAGAGGACTGTGCTTTTGTGTTTACTACCCAATAAAAGGGACCAGCCTTCAATTTTCTGTTAAAGGATGTTATGTAACAGTGTACTGATGTTCCCTAGGTCTCTGTGCATCCTACAAATAAATCTAATGTGAGCTGAAAGCAATTTTCAGGGAAGTGGTCCTCCAAAAAGAGAACACTGAGTTAATGTTATGTTTGGGCCTTAATGATTCCAGGAAGAACGGCTTATAAACTGCTAAGATTCTGATATTTTTATCTTTAATTTTAAACTGATTCTAGGATTTATTTTGAGAACAGGAATGTACTGTTCCTTATCTGTCCTCCGGATCTAATGACACATCTAAAATTCAGGGCTCTTCATAAACAGGCCTGCCACACAAAATGAATTTGTATGGTCATTTGGATTTTTTTTTAATATCACAAAACTTTACATTAGGTAGTCAAGGGAAAGTGGTACAACAGGCAATCAGTCTGTCTCTTATTTTCTAGTCTCCTCTACTTTTTGTCACCTATTACCCCCCAATGTACACAGGTATTAGATATTGTAAGGAGAACAGATGGCAATATAAGGGTGAAAAGGTAAGTAACAGGCCTGAGTCAAAACCAGGATGGAAAAGGATAAAAGAAAGGCGAAGAGACAAGGAAGCTTTAGACTTGGTTCTGTTACTAACATTTCCATGTGCTGTTTCAACTAAGGTCCCACGTTAAGCATTCTATTTAACTGCAAATACCTAAGACAAGAGCGCTCACCATACTTAATAACAGAAATGTATCAGGTTGTATAGCTTTATATAGCTAAAATAATTTCAGAAGAGCTATCTTGGCTTAGATGGCTCATCTTCACTAAGTTGTTAATCTTGTTCTATCCTCTCTTGTAACAAATACTATTGTCTATACACCAAGGGACTTGAAGACTGGTACTCTCGATGGAATACAATAATATAGCAATTTTCTCTCAAATACCCTTAAGATGTCAGGAATCTAGATTCTAGAGAGATGAATTTAAGTTGGTTTGCTAGCCGGGTGGTGGCGCACGCCTTTAATCCCAGCACTCGAGGGCAGAGGCAGGCAGATCTCTGTGAGTTCAAGGCCAGCCTGGTCTACAAATGCTAGTTCTAGGATAGGCTCCAAAGCTACAGAGAAACCCTGTCCCAAAAAAACAAAAATAGATAGATAGATAGATATAGATAGATAGATAGATAGATAGATAGATAGATAGATAGATAGATAGATAAAATTTGGCTGCTGACCAATGAAACACGCCTTAGCAAAACTCCAGGGAAATACACAAGTAAGCATTTGTGGGCTTGTTTCCTAGGCATAGTGGTGATCTAACTTGTACTATAAGTGACTGAAAGACTGACAAGCAAGCCAGACAGTGGTGGTGCACACCTTTAATCCCAGCATTCGGGAGGCAGAGGCAGGCAGATCTCTGTGAGTTCGAGGCCATCCTGGTCTACAAAAGCTAGTTCCAGGACAGGCTCCAAAGCTACAGAGAAACCCTGTCTCAAAACAAAACAAAACAAAACAAGACTGACAAGCAGGCTGTTACTCTCTGGCTGCTGTCTTGGAGCAGACAGACCTACTATGCTCTGTGATTCTGAGTGAGTGGAGGCAGCAAAGGCCTTCGATCTGACTTCGTGCTTCTTTTTAATCCTTGACCTTTGGAAAAGGCTTCCCATCTTCCTGGGAAAGGCTGCTGAATGGATATATACTGATTCCCATACTATCCAGGAAGCCAAAAAGGACAGAACAGTAGGACTTAAAAAAAACTGAATGAAAGATTTTCTTTGATTTAGTTTTGTTCTTCCCCTTGAGGTGCCTTCACATGCCAGGCAAATGCTCACTTACTCAGAGGAACTACCTATTCAGCCCAGACTTTCCTTTTGTAGCTTACTTTTCATGGGTTTCTGTGTTTATGAAAGAAGCTGCTCCTTCAGTTTTGCACCCTAGTTTATCAGCCTGAAAACAGGAAGAGTAGCAATAATGAGTCACGAAAACAGGCTCAGGATACCGATAAATGTCAGAGGGCAAACAGAATGCCTATAGGCTTAATACTTTCACATGCTTTGCACAATGACTTCTAGTATTTTTCCAAATATAAAATAAATGTAGCACAAAATGAAAAACAGAAAAAATACCTTACACAGTAATATATCAAAACTACCTCTAAAGTTTACATTTTTTTTCCTTCAAAAACTGTGGTGGGCTAGGGCTGTGGAGACCAGCTAGAGCAGTACTTGCTGGCTGTGTACAACATATTGCTAGAAAAACAATTGTGGGAAGTGAAGTCTTGGGTGGAATAGATTAGACTAAATGATCTCCTTTAAATAAACGATATACTTTAGCTAGTGTGCATTTACTCTGAGATAAAATCACAAGAAAAATCCAGTATACACACTACATAAAGTACTCATTAGCACAGTTTCCTAAAATTAAGTTTTAAATATAAAAAAAAATGTGCTCCATGAAAATCAATGGGAAATATATCTGGTGTGGTGGGGAAAAAATGTTATGGCTATGTAAGGTCCTGTTTTGGCTTCTTTGGGTGAGGCCAAAATTTTGAATGGGTGATACTGATCCTTCATATTTTACCTGAAATGTCGTTTTGTGAGCCATCAAGATGTCTCAAGTAGGCAAAGGTACTTCCACCAAGCCTGAAGGCCTGAGTTCAATCCCCCAAACACATGATGGAACAAGAGAGCAAACTATTCAAAGTTGTCCTCTGAATTCCACATACAGGCTTTCCAACACACACACACAGAGACATACACACGCACGCACATACACACACACAAGGTATTTCTTTGTGTAGCTTTTTTTTAACTTCATAGGCTAGATTCATTTCCTTCTGCTAAATGGACTCAAAATTTGTACTCTTTCTTACCACTTACCTCTGGGTGAAAGAGCTTAGCCAGCTTCCCTTTTCCACTATACTGTCGACACTTGTAGAGCAAAGATTATATCTGCCTAGGTTACCACTGGCATTTGAAATAAGGCTTTGCTTCTGATTCATTCATTCATTCATTCATTCATTCGGTAGGAATTTATTGAATGAATGAGTGATTATTCTTGAAAGTATTTTATTTTTACTTTATGTAAATAGGTATTTTGCCTGCATGCATTTCTGCACATCGCATGCATACAGTGCCCATGGAGGAAAAAACAGGGTGTCAAACTCCCTAGAACTGGAGTTACAGACATGTGTGAGTCACCATGTGGATGCTGGGAATTGATCCCAAGTCCTCTAGAAAAAGAGCCAGTGCTCTTAAACATTGAAGCATCTCTCAGGGCCCTGAAATTATTTTTAAATCATCCTCTTCTTCCCTTCTTTCTTATAACTATCAACTTTCATATAAATAGATGACAGAAAAAATGGAAGGTGTTTCTATATTTGCTGGACCTACTGTTTGGTGCTCACATAACTGGGATAAGGTGTTGTGGGAGGAAGTCAGTAAGTAAGGTGATCAGTGAGAGCTAGGGAGGGGGCTCGGTGAGTAAGCCGCTTGATGAGTGAGCAAGAGCACCTGAGTTCAGGTCTCCAGCACCCACATAAAAGCCTACACTCAACAAAGCATACCTATAACCCCATCATCGAGGAGGTGGAAACAGAGGGATTATCTGGGGATTGCTGGCATGCTAGTCTAGATGAAAGTAAAACCCCAGGTTCAATGGGGAAAAGAAGGGGGGGCGGTAGAGTAATTGAGGACAACATCTGACAACAACCTCTGGCTTTCACAACACGGGCATGCATGTACACACAGATACACAAACATGCACATACACACAAACACATACAAAAAACAGGTGACCAGCAATTTCAGAGAAATGTTGTAATGCAGAATTAGACATAAATATTAATAGTTCTATCCTATGTCGATTGTCTTCTTTTTAGCATGTACTATTAATTCTAAGAATAAAACTGATGTTTTGAATTAGAAAATCAAATCAAGTCTCTACCTCCACATTTACCACATACTGGACATACTTGGTCTCACTTCTAGAGATTTCCCTTGAGTTTTTGTTGGTTCTGTCTTATTTTGGCAAAACTCTGTAGCACAGACAAGCCTAGAACTCTCAATATGCCTAGCTTCTTCTCCCAAATTCTGGGATCACAGGCATGCACTTCCATACCTGGCACTCAAACATTCTTCTAAATGAGACTAAGAGAGTAAGGGCTGGAGAGGTGGCTCACTGGTTAAGAGAGTAAGGGCTGGAGAGGTGGCTCACTGGTTAAGAGAGTAAGGGCTGGAGAGGTGGCTCACTGGTTAAGCACACCAGTTGTTTTTCCAAAGGACCTGGGTTCAATTCCCAGAACACATATGGCAGCTCAGAGCTTTCTGTAGGTCCAGTTCCAGGGGATCTGGGACACTATATGTACACAAAACATGCATATACATAAAACAAAATATTTTTTAAAGAAAGAGAGATTAAGGTAAAAGATACACAGACTGCTGAGTAGCAAAATATAACCTCTTACTTTGACCAAATTTCATTTTTGTTTCTTTGAGGAAAAAGGGATTTCCTACAAACATCTACTAATTCAAAACACTTTCCAATAAAACTACAAGACAATGAATTTGTTTTCCAATTTTAGGATTCTGAGCCCTTTCACTCCTGGTCAGCACTGCTCCATTGTTACCCACGCTTTACATGCTCCAGTTCAGGAAGCACACTGAGAGTTAACAACCACATCTGCTCAAAAGGAAAAAAAAAGAAGGAAAGGGTTGAAGAAACACCCATCTTGCACCAAGTGATATGGGGAGACAATAAAGCACAAACATTCACCACCACAAACGTTGAAAAATAAGTAAACGAACTCAGTATGTCAGTGGGAATTTATCTTCAGCTTCACTGG
The DNA here is from genome assembly GCF_014885135.2 of Alexandromys fortis. Lineage (NCBI taxonomy): Eukaryota > Metazoa > Chordata > Mammalia > Rodentia > Cricetidae > Alexandromys > Alexandromys fortis. Next base: position 408,878 of record NW_026068105.1, read on the forward strand.
TCAGAAAATACCCTTTCTTAACTCCACAGCTCTATGGTAAACCTTCCAAGACTATGTATGTGAAGCCTTTAATTCACCTTGCATGGGGTTTCCTTATGCTCAAGCACTTCACAGTTCTGACCCATGAGTCATCCCAACTCCAGTACTTAGGCCTTAAGAAGAAGTTTAGGTGAATTATGAACTGGAGAAAGGGATCAGATAAATGAAGAAATTCAGGGTTTTATTTAGAACATTTTCTCTTCTTGAACTGCCAGGCCTTGCTCCCTACCCTTTCTTACCTTGTTAAATTTGAGCCATCCTTCACATCTCAATGTGAACAGCATTCTAACTAGGAGGCTTTCAGAGACCTCTGAGATCCCATGTATCCCATGCTTTTCTATTTTTAAGCTTAGAGTCTTTTATTATGGTTACTTGCCTCAATCATCTGAATTGGCAGCTAGATTCTAAGTTCCTTGCAGGTAGAAATACTGTCTGCTTCACAGTCAGAGTCCTCACACTAAGATATGCTTCATAAGTATCCATAGTGTAAAGAGAGATAAGTTAAAATACTACAGACAAGTTATCGAGCTGCAAATAAAGTTTGTGAAATCAAGATAAAGACATCGAATAGAGACGTTTTTACCTGAGCATTCGGTGTAGTTTGTGAGGCGTCATCCCACATCCATCATCAGTAAATGTCAAACAAGGCTTATTCTTGACCTCCTCAACATCTATAAAGACTGTCCTGGCAGATACATCTGGGTCTACAGCATTATCTGCAAAAAGGAGAAATCGATAATCTACCAAAACCTCCAGTTCAGTACCAAGACATATAAATCTGTCTTTAATTCCTTCCTATGAAAGTCCCAGGAGGTAATGATGGAAACAATAACAGTGGTGTGCTTACTGAGTTACAGAGAACAGTGGACTTGATGGCAGACGGAGCCATGAAGCTGATTTCTAGGTTTCACAGAATGGATGATCCTGCAGTCTGATTTTCTCCTTATAAAAGTCAGGGTCTATGGGAAAATGGGCTATTTGCAAAGCATTTTTCTCTGATTTGGCTTTCCTACCTCTTGCCTCTAAGACACTTTACAGCTCACAAACACAGTGAAAGGTGGATAGAGTGAACAAATTGAGCCAGCACTTTGGGTAAAAAGAATGGATGTTATGTACATTACAGTTTCTTTGTAAAAAGGAATTATCTTTTGCTTTTTGATATCCTCTGGAACACGGGTATTGATGTGGTGGTGCACACCTTTAATCCCAGCACTAAAGGGACAGAGGCAGGATGATCGCTGTGAGTTCAAGGCCAGTCTGGTCTACGTAGCAAACTCCAGGACAGTCATAGATATCAGAAATACATAGTAGAGAGTCTCTCCCTCTCTCTCTCAAACACACACACACACACACACACACACGTATTTTTGCTATCCCTGTTTATAGTTATAAAGACCTTAAGGAGTCACAGGTTGAAATTAAAACATTTAATTGTCTACTTAAATCCTAGCAATGGCAACAAGCCTGTTTTGAGAGAAACAGTGATTCCGCTGTTTTTCTCTGTGTTAAATGTGAGGATTTCTAGCCCTTGAAATGGAGATCCAAATTAATGTAAAAAAAACTTCATAGAAACTTCCATGATTCCTCCTGAAGCATATCTTCACAAACAGCGAATTATTTTCAAACTTAACCATATTAAATATGTCATGTCCTCTATGCCAGAGACTACCACTATCTGAAAGGCCACATCGATTGCCATGGGCACCAGTTTACACAGTCATTAACTGGTGTGGATTACTAGTCTCAGAAGGCTTCACTAGTTCTGTTAGAAGTGTATTCTATACAAATGGTGGATAGTACTATTGCTTGGCTATGGCTTGTGCCCTAAAGGCTGCCTTTGGTGGGATGAAGAGATGGCAGGACCTTTAAGAAGCAAAGTCTAATACAATATAATTAGGTCACTGAGGATGCTGCCTTGGAAGGGACAGATACTGTCAAATTTGAAAGGACTGGATTACTTTCTACTAAAATGAGTTGTTTTAATCCAAGGCCACCCTGTGTGTTTGGCTCCTTCTGTACATGTCGAGCTCTGTTTTGACTTCTCTGGCACATTGTGATGCCTTGTGATGCAGCTAGGGGGCCCTTCCAGGAAGGCTGGCATGATGCCATTTGGAAATTCCAGGAGCCAGAATCATGATTCAAATAAACTTCTTTATTTACAATGCATTTATGCTTGGGCATTTTGTTAGAGCGACACAAAATGGACTTCTATAGCTAGGTACCTACATCATTTCAATTTCTACTAGGTTTTTTAAGCAACAGAGATCTTCCTTTCTATATATCCTTCCCTGTCTTGCTGACATTCTATATGACTTTACTGATACCATAGAGTTGGCCTGAGATAGCCATGTGGGGTCCTGATCAATATCATTGAACAAATCATGTCATTTCTCCATTGGGAACATCTCTTAGAATCAAGAAAAGTATTACACTTACTCAAAATACACATTTTTACAATATAATTATCAGTATCAGTTACAGCCACTTGGATGTGTGGAAAGTCTGCCAAATAAAACGAGAGTCAGATTAATTTCAAGCGATACGACAGTGTTGCCAGTCATTGATAAAACTGTTACTGGCTACAATCTGAAAAAAATCTGACAGCCCCAGAAAGGGGTTACGAGGTCTAGTACAGTGGATTTGTAAGATCCAAGGAGGCCCTAAGCCCCATGTAAACGTGGCATTAGTACCGGGGCTATATTTGAGCAGAAGTCACACGTTGATAAGCAAAGGAAGCATTACCAGAAATGCAGTTCTTTACTTTGTAAGAGGCAGTTTTTTTTTTTCTTAACCATCAGGAAGACCTAGCATTTTACATCTGTCAGCATTCAGGAAATTTTACTTGGCATGCAGGCTCTTATCAGTCACTCCTGCTGGTAGACAGCCAAAGCCATTGAGACCAATACAACTTGTCAACCAGCTGGATAGCATTTATGCATGGAAAATGATGACTATCAAGGACCTTTTCTAATACTTTATGGACATTCCCAGTTCAAACACACAACGCACCCTGATTCCAATTACACACATGTACACTGGGACGTGAAATGAATCAATTTATGGGCCTCAACAAAATCACTTCTCTTTTCTCTCTATTCAAAGTTTGGGCCAAACTTCACTAGGTTGTTTTTATTTGTTTGGTTGTTTTCTAGGAGTGGACCAAAGAACAAAGGCAATTCATGAGTTACATATCTGGAACAGTCACATATGAGTGGTGGCTTCATGAAGTACAGAGAATATGGGGCCCAGGAGAGGTCAGAGTCGGATAGTGCATCAGGGAAATTGAGATCAGTGGGCATGGACTGGCAAGCAAAGCTTTGCATTTAATTCCTGGCTCCATGTGGCCTTTTATGAGGCCTCAACAAATGATAGTTTAACAATATGATCAGTCCAATGGATGAACTTCTACGGTGCTGGCAAGGCAAGCAGTTTCAATCCTACCTCCTGTTGTTCAGCACGGTAAGAACTGGCCAAATGTGTAGCATATCCTATCACATCTCAGGGAATCCATCTTCTAGCCCAGTCCAGCCCATTCAGACCATGAACACATATAACGAGAGAACCCTAACTCCTTTACCTAGAGTTAGATGAGAGCTGTCCCATCTTCATCTGGATTCACAATCTACACACTAATACACTCTTACCTCTTCTCTCTTAGTTTGTGCCATCTCTTAGCGAGAGGGCCCTAGCTCCACCTTGCCTTTGGCTACCAAGTTACTTTAGCAAGAACATGAAAATCCTTACAGCCTAAGCGGTTCCACATTCACCCTCTACATGATTCCTTGTCCTTTTTTTTTTCTTTTTTCGTCTTATTTGGTTTTTCAAGACAGAGTTTCTCTGTAGCTTTGGAGCCTGTCCTGGAACTAGCTCTTGTGGACCAGGCTGGCCTCGAACTCACAGAGATCCGCCTGCCTCTGCCTCCCCAGTGCTGGGTTCCTTGTCTTCAAAAGAAAAGAGTTCTGTAAGTGAAGACTCATCCCTCATGGGAACTTGGTGGTACCTGGTGGTGGCGGTAGCAGGAAAGGAGGAGCCTAACAAATCTTTCAGTGAGAAGAGAGATAAGGAAGGAGAGCCTGCTTTGAAACTTCACAAGCCTCCATCTGTTCCTGCTTCAGTACGTGGAGATGTGCAAGGTTGCCAGGGAAAGGCTACTGCGCCACAAGGCAATTTGCAAGCAGATAGAAATATAAAAGTAAGGTAGGTCATTTTTGGTCACAAGGCTATTCTTTGCGCGCACACACACACATACACACACACACATGCCCAAAAATTCCAATGGCCAGTACAACTGGAGTTGTAGCTCCATAGAATACTTACCTAGTATGTGTGAAACTGTGAGTTTGGTATTTAAAAAGATGTTTTTCTGGAGCTGAAGAGATGGCACAGTGGTTAAGATCAATTGCTGCTCTTGCAGGGGATCCTGACTTGGCTTCCAGTACCCACTGGCACAACTGTCTACAATTCAAATTCCAAGGGATCTGATACCCTCTTCTAGCCTCCCTGGGAACTGTCCTCATTTGTGCGGGTACATTTACATACAAGGTAAAACATCCATACACATAAAAATAACAAATCTTTTTAAAGCTATTTTTAATCCATCCATCTTTCTGCTCTATACACTTCCAGGTTCTGTTACATCTTGCTTTTTCTGCTCTCATTGTCATTTTTCTTAACTTACAAGGGTTTATCCCCTCTCATCTGTATTATTGCAATCGCTTTCTAATAATCTTAAAAACCTACGTCTCTCTTCTCCAACTCCTCTCGGGTAAGATCAACCACCCCGAAGGAGCGCTCTAAGCACTAACTCTCCTTGTCAGGCTAGCAGGTCAAATGTCAAGCCTCCCAGCCACATCCTGGTTGCAGCTCACCTTTCTAACCTCATTTCCTACTTGGAATTTAAGCAAAATGACCCATGTTTGTGCCCTCAACCTGCCACTTACTTAGACATGTGACCTTAGAAATATACACTATCTCCAATCCTCCTTTTACTCGTCTTTGAAAAAAAAAACACTGCTCATTTCCAAGGATAAACTACAAGGATATGTTTGAAAGCTCTTTCTTAATCAGTTAAAAGCATGTGCTTTTCGACTGTTTATGAACTCGGTGCTCTAATTAAATTCAAGGACCAAGTAGACAGTCTTCACGCTTTTGCTCAACCACTTCTTCCTGTGAGTGGAATGTCGTCCCCCCACCCCACTCACCATATCCACATGCCCCAACCCTTCAGATCACTGCCCAAATGCCCCCTCCTCCACAAAACATTTTCTAAGCCCTCTGCTCCTGACCAGTGTGAGTCACTCCTCTTCTGTCTGTACTCCTACAGCCCTCGTGGGCATCTCTTCATACAGCGCTTGGGACATACTACATGGTTGTTCCAGAAGCTGATACATGTTTTGTCACACCTACTAATAACATGGATCTGGATTATATCCATTTTCTACCTAGCTCGGTGACTTTGTATACAGGATGTTTAATACATGTCCATCAAATAAGTGATCCCCTAAAAATTCAGAAGGAAAGAAAACTGTTGAAGGAAAAGACAAATGAAAGGTATGAATTCCCAGTAAACATTCTGATGTTCCTTTGCCCTATCAATATTTGTGCCTTGGTTTAAAAAAAAATCTGTCTTTGTGTGTGTGTGTGTGTGTGTGTGTGTGTGTGTACACATACGCGTATTTGAATTCATGATAGTCATCTTAGGCCAGGTCTTTTTTTTTTTTTTACCTCAGTGCTTTAAAAAAAATCATGATGTGAGGTGAGTGTAGTGGCGCATGCCTGTAATCCTAGCATTAGAAGGCAGGCACAGATAGATCTGTGTGCTAAAGGCTAGCCTGAGCTACACAGCAAGTTTCAGGTCAGTTGAGCTACACAGTGCGCCACTGTCTCAAAAAGAAAAGAAAAGAAAATCATATAAAGTTATTGTCATAGTTTAGTGGCAGAGCTCTTGCTTAGCATTTATGAGGTTCTGGGTTCAATTCCTCGCATCACCAAAAAAAGGGGATGGACAAATGATGTATTTCGGGATTACAATTTGAAAACATCCTTAAGTTTCCTCTCTTTTGTCTTTTTAAAATAGGCTACATGCACATAGATCTCATCCCACTACTCGAAGGCTCTCTGAAAGACAGAGTCGCCTCAGCCTGGAACTTCAAACTGCATCAATGCTACTCTCCTCCTGAACTTTCTAGACTGCAATCAGCAACCTATTATATAGCATTTTGGGTTATTGCCAAACTAATCATCAGAATTCTCCATCACCTTCCAAATAACTCTGCTGGCTCTTCCCCTCGCCCACCGACATCATTACAAAAACAAGTCTCATGGCATGGCCATAGCGGTGGCTTAAGTACTCACTGGGGTTCATTCACGTAGCTTTGAAGCCATTTTCAAGATTTTTGTTCTGTGCTAACTAGCCCCATAAATCTGTCTCCCTTCTTTGGGTTTCTGAAATATTTATAATGTGTCTGCTCTCCGTGCTGCTGAACTGTGTGCAGAACTGCTTTTCTTTTTTGCGTTCTGAGCCGAACGCCACTGCAGAAGCGGATGCAGCCAGCTCCAAGGAAGCAACTGAAAATGCTCCTTAAGCAAGCACCGGTGCACCCAGAGGTTAAGTCCTTAAGTCCTCCGGATTCATTCCAGCGGTGTGAGGGCGCTCGTGGACTACGAACCCAGCCCTCTGCAGTCTCAGGGAGCCAAATGCACTCGTGTCATCATCTCTTAAGAGATGTCCCATCATTCCTAGACTTTGTCTCTAAAGTTAACGAAGTCGGTTCCAGATCTTTCCAAGGAGTCTACACGGTCCTCTGTACTGTTCCTTTGCCAGCTTGGGGCCCTCTGTCGGCCGCCAGCCGCTGTCGAACCCAGGCGCCTCGGGGCCCGATATTTTTATGCATTGCTTTTTGATTATTTACTAAGAATCCTAAAGTGACTGGAACATCACGAACCAGACACAACGGCGCAGGAACCCTACCAAACTCTTCATACACACCTCGCTTCCTGGGCTTTCTGAGAAGGATCTAGTCCCCCTACCCCAGCCCCCGAGAGAACACGGTGGCCAAGGCCCCCCAACCCGTCCCGGGCGGACCCGCCCCACGCGCCTCGTGCATTCCTCTCGCGTCCACCGCACCACGCTGGCACCGCTGCCTCGGCTTGGGACCCCGCGGCCCGGCCCACCGTCGCCACTCACCTAGCAGCTCCGCGATGGCACTGAAGGGTCGCGTGTGACTGCTGGAGTTGCTCTGGAGGTAGCGGGGGCTCATCTGGGGGCGAGAAAAGGTCCCGTCCCGCGTGAGGCCTCGGCCCGCCGGGCCCACTCCATGCGCCCCCCGCAGCCCGGGGACCCGCGCACGCTCGCGCGAGTCCGTCCCCTCGGGGGGCCCCCGACCTACCGTGCTCAGGCGAATCCCGAAGGCCTGCGGGACACTGCCCGCTCGGGCCAGTCCGCCGCCCCGAGCGCCAGGGCCCGCGGGGGCCCCTCGGTACAGGAGCATTTTTTTGGCCGCCAGGATACTCGTTTGCCGCTGCCGGACCCTTCGGCCGGCTGTCCCACACTAGACCGCGCTGTCCCCGGACTCGCAGCTGGCAGTGGCCGTCCCGGACTGGCCCTCCCTGGTTCCCACTCGCAGCTGGCGGAGGCGGGGCGCACTGCAGCCACCTGTCCCCAGCGGGAGGGGGTGAAGCCGGCGGAGCCCAGCGTCTGCCCCGCCTTGTCAGCACCTCTCCTGACCCACCGACTGCCGGGGCTGCCCCACGGGCTGTACAGAAATATGGCGATCTCCTGACAGACGCTCCTCCATCCCCGCCCCTAATTAATTCTTGGCGTTTGCCATAGGCCAAGCGGCCGAGCGGGAAAAGCGCGAGGGGAGGGGGGGGATGGCGGTGCGTGGGGAGGGGCGGGAATGTGGCAAGAGGAGGGAGAGCGTGCATGGGATTTCTGGAGTCCCACTTAGGCTGCATGACTAACAGGCAGGATAAGACAAGTCTTTCAAGTTTGAAGGACTACAGTCTTGCTATCTATGAAGATAGGAAACTGAAGCTAAGGGAAGTCATTCCAATAGCGGCTTCGAAAGTGTATGGAAGCACCCGGAACTTTCTAGAATGCAATTGGCAAAATGCCTACCAATCCTTCAAGCATGCAGAGCGACTTTATAAAAGGAGAAACTGAATTGACTTACTGCGAAATAGGGCATCGATTAAGTTATAGAATGTGCATAAATTAATATGCAACTTTGTGTATCTGCAGGCTTGCAGCTGCACAGTGCATATACTACTTGTGTTGCTGCACAGAGCACACACCACTTGTGTCTGAAGGCCAGACACTGAAATCCCGTGTCTCTGTGGCTGGGGTGACAAGCTCGCACTACTGTGTCATGCTTGCCCTTTCCCCACTGAGCCATCTCCCCAGCCCCTAAGTAATGTGAAATTTTCATTTTAAAAAGTTTTTATTGCTGCACTCAATTATTTTGTGTGCGTTTGAGCACCTATGTTTGTGTCCTCATGTGGAGATCAACGCACAATTTGCAGAAGTAGGTTTTCACCTTCCACCATGTCATGTGGGTTTAGGGATGCAACTCAGGTTCTCAGGCCTGGTGGCAATCACCACTGAGTCATTTCACCCAGCCCAATATTCAACTTTAAAAGGACAAGCCTGTTGTAGATGAATCTACATTTACAGATGCTGTATTGGTCAACGAGGATGGTCAGCATGTTGGCTTCATATACTTATATTTTTTTCATATAATGAAAGAATAAAACCCAGGTCTTTCAAGGACACACCAGGCAAGTACCCTACCACCAAGCTGCATCCCTCATTTCTTTTTCTGCATGTGTGCATATGTGTGTGTAGGGGGTGAAAGCCCTACATTGCATGTCTTTTTCAATGAAGCTCACCAATTTAGCTAGACTGCCTAGTCAGTGAGTTCCAGGATCTACCCCCCCCCACTACCCCCACTACCTCAGCACTTTCAGGCGGGTGCTGGGGATATGAAGTCGGGTCCCCAGGCTTTGTATGGCAAGTGCTTTAAGCTTTATCGACTAAGCCACCTCTCCAGCCTCCCTTTGCGTGTGTGCATGTGTACATGTTTTCATGTGGGGAGGTTGCCTGTGTGTGTGTGTGTGTGTGTGTGTGTGAAAGCCAGAGGTCAACTCTACCTTGTTTTTTTTTTTTTGAGACAGGGTCTTCCAGTGGCCTAGAATTCACTGTGTAGGATGACTAGCCTGATTCTGTCTCTCGGGTGGTGGGACTACAAGAGGACGCCCACCCTGCTTGTTATAGAGCATGTGTTCCAAGGATTGAACTTAGGTCCTTATCCTGGCACAGCAAACACTTTCTTAACTGAGCTATTCGACAAACACCCCCCCACACACACACACACACACAGACACTTTTTTTGAGACAGACTCTTAGTTCTAAGCTCCGACAGGCCTTTATCTCTCTATCTTCCTTCCTCAGCCTGTGCTTGGAACACGGGGGAGGGCCTCCATGCCCTTTTGTTTGTGATGAAAATGTTTTTAAAAGTATAGTTATTTAGAATTGTATAGCACTTTATTGTACTCCCCAGACTCCCTTATTGTTTGGTAACATAGCAGAACTTCTTCCTTCTAACTGCACACCTGCTGCCCAACTTCTGCCGGTGCCTGCCTCTCTCAACTAGCAGTTCCTGTGGTCAGACATTGAAGGGGAATGTTCATTTTCGCTAGAGTGACTAGTACTGCAATAAACATGGAAGTGCAGATGTCTCTTCTGTAGTCACTTCATTTCCTTTGGAAACGTACCCAAGGTTGGGATTTCTAGACTCCGTTGTAACACTGTGTCTAAATTTTTAGAGGAAGCTCCATACACTTTTTTATAACGTGTGTGCTAATTTGCATTCCCGCCAACCGCTTACAAAGCTTTCCTTTTTCCCACACCCATACCAGCAATTGTTTTCTTGGTCATTTTGTCATTCTAACTGGAATGAGGTGTCCTTTGTGATATTCATTTCCGTTTTAGCTACACTGGGATTTTGGTGTACATGTATACTGAGATTGGACCTGGGGCATCACACCCCATCACACTACCACCGAACTACCTATTTCCAGCTTCCTTTTTACCTTTTCTTTTGAGATAGAGTGCCCAGGCTGGCTTTGAAATTACTTTGCAGTCCCAATAGGCTGAGCATGCAGTCACCCTTCCTTAATATTTGCAATAGCTGGAATTGCAGGCCCATGCCATCAAGGCCAATGAGTATTTTAAATTAACTTATGGGCTTTTTATGTATTTTTTTTTTGAGAAATCGACTTCCGCTGTAAGTTTTATGAAACTGGGTAAGTAGTTATATAGATAGCAAGCGATTGGTAGGGAAGAGACAATTCTTCCATGGTATAAAAATGCGCAAGTTGTCCAGGGCACTCTGGTGATACAGGTTTTGATGAGTAGTTGCCCACGCTGGAGTAATGTTTTTTTTTTTTTTTTGGCAAAGCAGCTGCCAGAATCACCCATGTTCCTCTAAGTAGCCCCTCACCCATGCCCCCAAAACCCATTGATTCATCAAACTGTATTTGAATGGAATAATTTCTTTGATCTGCTCTTGTTCTCTCTATCTGGCGCAAATAGAAAGAGACTCCACAAGTAAAGTCATGCAACACTGTGTGACATGGTACCTTTCATTGGGAAATCAAGTATATATGTATGCATTTACACATAGATCTATGTTCAGCATATTATCCAGTCAACTCAGTGTCCATGGGGCACTGGTTTCAGAACCCCAAAATACACCCAATTCTGTATACGCTCAAGTTCTGTGCATAAAATGATATGACAATTGCATATAACCTGCCCCTATTTTCTCATATACTTTAAATAATCTCTAGATTGCTTTTAATATGTAAAAATGTATATATTATGTAAATCAATGTTGTGCTGTACTGTTTGGAAAAAGTGACAAGAAAAAAATTGTGCCCATTCAGTTCAAAAATATTTTTAATCTGGGGTTGGTTAAATAAATATATATAATATATAATGTAAACTAACTAAATATATAAATATGCCTGGTCTACAGAGTGAGTTCCAGGATTCACTCCAAAGCTATACACATAGAAACCCTGTCTCAAAAACCAAATATATATATATACATATATATATATATATCCTGAGTAATATAAATATGTGTATAAGTGCAAGTAATTATATGTGTATAAAAATACATGTACATAATGAAATATATAATAAAATATACAAATATATGTATAGATACAGAACCCATAGGTACAAAAAGCTAATTGTAGACACACAATAAAAACAATATATAAATCCTTGTATTTCTATTTTTAAAACCTATCTTTTTCTTTAAAACTTTCAAAATACACAAAAGTACAGACAACAAAATGATTACTCTCTGTTGACATATTACTTAGGTGCAGAAACGATTAAGCTCACACAGCGACCCATACTCACAAATAAAATTAATACTTCTTTAAAAATGTCTATTTTAGAGATGCCTTAACAGGAATGCTTATGTCTGATGACATATTCAATCCCTTTTTCAGAGCAACGCAGGCCATCTGTTCCTCCGTAAGCAGAGCCCAGCATTTGTAAGGTCTTGTTCTCTTGGTTTTTATAGTCAAGCCTTGATCATCTCTCAACGGGCTCTCTAACTGCCTTCTTTTGAGATGTGTACTATGATCCTCCTGTTCTACTTGCTTCTGGGCATTGTGACTGTATTTTAATATTGTGGGATTTGGGGTCTGTGGCCTCATAAGCATTTAGAATCGTGATTGGCAACCGGGGTTCCACGCATTTCTGAGATGTCTCCAGCTCTCTATGTCAGAAGTGATCCCCAGAGGCAAGTGAACTGGGAAGAGTTCAGGACCTAGCGCTAGCTTTCCTGCCTCTAGGCAGCCCTAAACAAGACAGTAAATGAATCTACGCAAATTCTATCAGTGCTGCTCCATGGGGCAATCAAAGGGCCGTGACATGAAGTTCCACTGTGTCGCCCCCAAACAAGGCTTCTGTAGCAGCTGGCACATTAGTGAAGGAAGATGGATTCCAGAGTACTGGGCTATGGTGAAACCCGGGGGTTTGCTGCACTACACAGAACCAGAAAGTGCTTCTGCAGGATAGTGCAGAACCGTGGAGCATCCCCACTAGTTTCTGTCCTGGAGCTGAGCTGTAGGAATCAAGTCCAGTGTCCCCCTGCTCTGAACCTTTTATATGATCTTTGCTGTTCCATGCTGTCTGTTCATTTGGTCAAGGTTGAATGCCTTGCCCTGGAGGAATCACACACAGAAGCACTTGGCATTGTCACATTGGGTTCCAGGGTGTGCGTGAGTTTCTTCCATCGTGTCCTGACCTATTCTCGAAGGTCACATACCCCAAGTTCCTGGATGAACATGCTGAAGCCCGAAAGGTATCAAGGAGGGAGGTCAGCCAGGTGCCTTTGGAAAGCTGAGCAGAGGAAGGCACGGGTTCCTGTCCTACTCCTCCCTCCACTAAGCTGGCCTGCGATCTTAGAAACAGATAATCGTCCCAAGGAAGCACACCCAACCAGATCATGCAGGCTGAAGGATGCGGGACACTCTCAGGATAGACACCTTCAGGGAGTGAGAAAACAGTGTTGTTCGGAGAGAGGGAAGTGGAGCGAAGACGCAGCTTCAGTGACATTTCAGAAGGCTGCTTGGGCACTCCAAGAGTCATGATTTGGGACACAGAGCTGGACATTTAAACGCCATCTTTGAGCAGTCCCTGGATACAGGCTATCACCTGGGGATGATGCACACACCCTTAGGCACCTTTGGCTTGCTTCAAGCAAGGCTATTCCTGGAATCGGAATCATCATGTACTGTGACCACCAGCGTTCCCAGCAGCTGATGGGGGTTGAGTGTGTCAATAATAAAGTAAAGCAATTGTAAACATGGAGGAGGGGCTTTGGAGCTAGATTTCGGTTGGAATCCAGGAGTCATATGCTGTGAAATGTTAGAAAAGTCACGTATACTCTCTAACGCTATTTATTCATTGAGATGAATGGAATGATTGGTCTTCTCTGCGTGGTTGTTGGGAGAAGCAAGTAGGTAGGATAGGGGGGATGTCCCTGTAAAGCTTCACAGAACTTAACAATTCTTAGTTATTGTCCCTGACCCCAAACTACATCGTCCAAACAATGGTTTGAAGCCTAGTTTGTAATGAAGAAATGCAGTGTAAATTGGAATTGGTCATGCTAACTCGTAACTCTAGAAAAACTGAAGTTCCTTCAAAGGCTGCCCCATGCCAATGAAATCCCCAGTACATGTTCAAGCTGCCCCTGGCCTGCCCGTCTCTTGTTGTTCCATGCCTCTCAGTCCTAAGAACATAGATTACTTCATGTTCCCTCTGTCAGTCAACATCAGTCAACATCACATGGACATTCCAAGGAGGTGCATTCTCAGCCACCACGTGTGGGGCCAGCAGACCGAGTTCCTGTAGGTGGGTCCCAATTGTCACTGCTCTGGAACTCAGGGCTCATCATGGGTCACCGACTCTGGGGATAATTAGTGCCTCAGTTCCCTCCACCACTCTCTCATGAAGGACGAGCAAGACGTGACAGCAGACATTTAAAAAGAAAACAAGGACAATAACAGCAATACCAGAAAGGACAGGGCTTTTGCCACCAGGTCTTGGTTTTAATCTGTACTCTTTGCAACCACTGAGATCCAGGGGTAGGTTGCTGGCCCAGCCTGTGACCAGCTGGAACTTTTTCATGTGATGTAATCCTTGCCTCTGCACCAGTTCCCCCAAGTCCAGAGACCCTTGACCTTCATATCTCCCCCAGTACAGCCCTGAAGGCTGTGCTTCTCAACGTGTTTGCACCAGACCAACAGCACCCGCACCCCCTGGGGAAGTGTGTCACACAGCGCATTCTCAGACCCACCCCACACCATTTCAGGTGATTCTGATATGGGTCCGGGTTCAGGACTAGACGCTGGCTTTAGTTGCATAAGTGGCTCTAATTTGCTTGCTTTGAGGCAAGAGAGGGGGCTTTGAGACAATGTCTCCTGCAGTTCTAGATGCCTTGGAACTTGCTATACAACCAAGGATGACCCCGAAATGCAGATCCCCCCCCAGCTTCTACCTCCCAGGTGCTAGAGCTACAGTTGTGTACCACATACCAGGCTATAATTTGCTTCTTCCTCTTCACATTTTCTGGCAACATTTTCCGTACTACGCAGAAGAAATCACGGAAGACAGCAGCACACTGATGGAGAGGCTTTCTAATGCCACATTTCCTGATCAGAAGGCGCTCCTTTCCCACTTTCCTTCCGATTTATGCCCTGACCAGTGATTATGAATCAGGCTGGTGGCTGATCTGGCTTGATTTGCACTTAACGCTTGTGTCTCCAGTGGCTTGCTGCTACTGGAAAAAGCTTTGGCATCCCAAACAGAACATTTGGAATATAATGCAAACAACCATTTTGAACAGAGAGTTAAAGCAAATTCAGTACAGCCACTAGCTCGGCACGTTTTGCAGATTTGATTTTAACTCAACTTGCAAAAACCCAGGGAAAGCAAACAGATCACCAGAACAGAAAGAAGATCAAGGGCAGAGGTGAGCAAGTTCCACTCCCTAAACGACAGATCAATTAGAGATCTAAATGAATCGAGGGAGCTAAATTAGTGCTGTTACTTTACAGGAGAAAAAAGCCTGTGAAGTCCACCACACTTGGGCACAATTAAGCCTGGAACCCTCCCTGGGGAAGGAGGTCACTGGGGCACAGTAGGGCTGGCTAAGAGCCTAGGGAGGAAGCACAAGGGACATGAGGAAATTATGTGAAAAGTTCAGGAGGGCACACCAGGGCTGGGAGCTCTGGCCTAGGGGCTGGCAGTGTGAAATAGTAGAGGGAAGACAGCGTGGCAAATGGACTCGGGTCTGCTCTGGAGAAAGGCAAAAGGCTTGCAGGGAGAGGCTGGAGCCAGCAGTTTCTCCGTACCTGCCAATCCTGTGTGACGGCAATAAGAAAATATTCGATTGTAATGAAATTAGAAATTCCCTACCAGAAATGCCAGGCTGGGAGCTAACTGTGAGCCAGTCTGTAAATTCTGGCCCCTTATGCCAGGGGAGAGTCTTGTCTACCAAGGTAGGGAACTAGGACTCACAGCTCGATTTGCATGTCCATGTTTTCTGGCCTTTGCTTCAGCTTTTCTATAAATTGTAGCATTAATATGGGCAAGAAGTATACAGACTGAGATGTGAGGTTTTTTTTCCTTAATTTTGACCCAAACTATAAATTTACTCTCTTACTTACAACATGTTTAGTTGTTGGAAATCAAACAAAACTTTGCAGCTGCTAAGCGAGCACGCTCACTGAGCGAGTCCATATTGTCTAGTTTTCTCTTTTCCCTTCTGTTTGTTTGTTTTTCTAATATAAGCTTTTGTTCTGGAGTTCTCGGTGCTTTTGAATGCATGCCAACCTTCTAGTCTCATCTTCTAGAGTGCTAGGATTGCAGGCATGGGTCACCGTGACTGGTTCGTGTTTTCTTAACGTGGGTGAGCATTTATACTCAGAGCCAGACCTTATGGATGAGGGCTCCTCTAAGAGCCTCTTCCTCTCAATGTCCCCACACCCGAATTAAACGTAGCTGAGGCTTGTTTCTTCCTTTTTGCAGAGTTGACATGAAACTACAGCAGGGACTGAATTAAAATGAGTCTGTGCGAAAGAATTCTACTTGTGCTGGATGTGTATTTAAAGTGAGCCCCCTCTCTCCCTTCTCTTGGGACTTATTTGGAGACCAAGTAAGGTCCAAGGACTTGATCACTGGCTTTGAACAGAACATGTGTGCTCAAGAATTTTTTGTTTTCCTGTCATGACGATTTACGGCTGTGGTGTCAGAGTACTGTGGAGAAAAGCAGAGGGACAGTCTAACTACTTCGAGGGACAGGAAAAGGAGTGCCTGTGACTTCGGACCAGGCAGAAGTACCCTGTTGGCTCAGAATCTGTCTTTGGGAAACTTGGTGGCCCTTGGTCACCAGCTAGCCATGGGTGCCAGTCTTCATTGGATAATCAAGATTTTCTCCTGGCTGTGTGTCATTCAGAAGAAAAAAAAAACATTTGTCTTACTGGCATACAATGGCGTAGATGGTGTGTGTTGTGTGCGTGGCTTCACACAGGCAGGCTTGTTCCAGGTGAATGGGTATGTTTGGGGAGACACATGTAAATGGTAGACTAAGAAGGCTGTGTGCATTGTCAAAAACATCAAAGATTTTTAGATGTTATTATGTGAAATTTTTACCTAAAGGGAACCATGAACAAAGAAACAGTCCACAAAACAAGAAGAACTGTAAGCAAACATTGATCTCGAAAGACATGCATGCAGCAGTATTGCAGACCTTCTGTCTGCAACTTTGAAATGCATACAAAAATTAGATGGGTTGATATATGAATAGAAGAACACATGAACAAATGATGCCAGTATAGCAAATTACATATTTACAAGACATTTTTTTACTTATCAATTGCCTGATTCTTTAGACTTTTTAAAAGTTTGAAAATGGAGAATTGCACAAATGATATTGTTTTCAGCAGGAAGATGCTGAAATTAAGATCATTCTTAAAGATTGAATGTATTAGAATTCAATCTCATATCTATGTTAAATTCCTCCATTCTGATTTCTGGAATGGGGGAAAAGCTTGGGAAATCACAGATGTTGTAACAGCATCAAATTAGTGTCCTACCTTCTACTTCTGTGCTAGAGGTGGAATGTTTGTTGGAGAGGATGAACACATCGTTGGGTGTACGATACGTGGCTAATAATTGAGTCAAGGTGTTCCCTTCTCTACTATTTAGAATCGATGCTAAAGTTCAGATCCGCAGAACTTAGACACGAGTACACATTAGTGGACTCTGTCTCCTGCGCGGTGCTGGGGATCAACTCCAGTGTTTTTATATGCTGCCTCTGAGCAGCACCCGCACACTCTAGACATTTCTCATTTCTCATTCACTACATCGTTCTGTTAACTCTCTAAGCTCCTGCTGGGTAATAGTGTGAAGAAAACTGGCTTCCCACAGAATGCCACATTGATCCACCGCATCAAAACAGGAAATCACTTTCACATTGGTTGCTTAAGCAATGTACAATCACTCACAACAGAGAGGATAATCTCTGTGAAGATTAAAGGCCCCACCACATCAATAAATTTTTAGGTGCTCTTGATTAGGGAACAAAGCAACTGCAACCCATGTAAACGACAGAAAGTAAAAGATCTGGGTTTTCCATATAGGGGCCTGTCCTGATCCAGTAAAAACCTAGGATGATCCATATGCTAGATGATACAGATTCCCCATATCTTTGAGCAGGGGCCAAAACAAGAAAGCACTCTGCGGCCCCCTTACACTACCTTGTCATGCTGTTTGGAGCACGTGACCAATACACCCTATAGTGGTGAGGAAGTGGCTAAATTGAATTTATACCAAGCCTATGGGGATAATCACAATGTAGACCTTAAGGACTTAAGAAAGAGGGCATAGCACTTTCAAAGGATGATTATAAGCCTTTGACAAAAAAATGTGTGTGTGTGTGTGTGTGTGTGTGTGTGTTTGTGTGTGTTGGGGGCTGGTATAATTGGAGCAAATGAATGGGAGGAAAACAAATAAACGTGGGCCTACAGCTGTTTATTACGTCCTGACGTCAGTCATTCCCACCAAATACTATGTCAGATGGGCCTAGTAATAAGCTTTCATAAAGAAGGGGTGGATGTAGCACGACAAATGGAGACAAGTATCAGTTATAGCCAGTGGCCCAGAGTCAGGCCATCCACTATGGTTTTACCAGCATCTCTTCGAAGCACACACTTGTGGTATATAGGTATGATTTACTTCCGACCAGCAGACAGTGGAGGGAAATAGCCTGGACTTGGTCCATGGATGGACTATCAGGAGGTACAGGTGCAAGCTGGAAGTGAATGACAGCCATACTCTTCAGGGTGGCTTTGAAAGATAGTGATGAGCGACTCTGACTGGCCATTCATATGAGACCATCTTTGGGTCTGTGCAAGAGAGAAACTTCTCTATCTATCCCCGTCTCCCTTTCTCTTTCATTGGTGCTGAGTCAAAGATATTTCTTAACTATTGACCTGGTCACTAACAGCATCTAAGGTTGCTTCTTAGTTCAGAAGTACTTGTTTTTCTTTCACTTTTAAATTTGCAATATTTTTTTAACATCAGGGATATTACTGTATGTGTTACAGATACCTTCTTCTAATGCAGCCTTTATTCTTTTAACATTATTTAAAATATTTTTGGTAAGCCAGAGGCTGGGGAGGAGGGCTACGAACTGCTGTCTTCTAGTCATGATGTGACTATTGCACGCATGAGCTCATAGCTGCACACGACCTGCACAAGATCAAGCAGCCAAAATTCCAGCATTAGCAACGCTTCTTCCTTTTTCTTAGGTTACCAGCAGAAAGCCTGTGTTTCCTTATATCCCTCAGATAGAAAAGTCTAGTCCCACCACATTCATGGATTTTCTCACATACCCTGGTGCTGACTTCTGGGGGCTGGACCCTCAAAAGGTCAGCAATATAGCATAGATGGGGTAGATAACCTCTAAACCCCAATCCCTCCCGAGAAGCCATTGTCAGAGGATGGTTGCTAGGGGAAGGAGTTTCATTCTTTATTAAGGTTGTATCCCCTGGTACATCCCCTACGGTCCAGGTAATTCCAGAAACTCAAGCACACATGGGAAGCACTAACTACACTTAGTGGACTGTTAGAAAAACTTCATGAAGTTTAGAGGAGGATGTGCGTAGGTGGGCAGATATTAGGGCAGTTGGAGGGAGAAATGGTAGTAAATATGATCATATTTCATTTTATGTATGAAATTCTCAATAATAAATAAAAATTAAGGATCTTTTGAAAACCAAATAATTCAGTTTTAACTGAATATTTTATAGTCCTCCAATACCTATCAAAAATGATAACTTTTGTTTTTAGGCATGATATAGTAAGGGATAAAATCAAACTACAAGATAAAAAAATTGAGAACTTTTACCAAACCCTTTTTTGATTATAGGATTCACTAAAAAAAAGTTGAGGAGGAACTTTCTCCACTGTGTGTTTAAATGTGTTCCATATCATAGAATAGGTGTCAGCTACATATCAGATCAACAGTGCTTCCTCTTGGTGGAGGAAACCAGAGGAAGTGAGAACATGGCGTCATTATGGATATACTTCTGTTATTCTTATGAGAACGGCTTGCAGTTACGACTTTCCTTTAACCTGTTGATTTTTAAAGCCATGTCAAAAAGCCTTCAAAACTCAGGAGTAGCATAAAGCAGTTCTTGAGACATTCAGGAAGGCAGGCCTGTTTCTTGGCCAAGCCGTCCTTCTCAGCCTAGCTACAACATCAGGCATTTCCCCTAAATAAAAGGCAGCTTATCTTGGCTAGTGGTAGATGAGGCTTGTACCTATGGGACCATGAAATAGTTAACAGAGTTTCTATGTTGTTAAAATTTTGGTTCACACCAAAAATAGTTTATACAGGTTGTGTAACAGCTGCTGTTGGAATTATGTCTAATGGAAGGTTTTGATTCACACCAAAAACACTTACATGTGTTTTGAGTGGCTGAAACTTCTGGTTTCCTAGGAACTAACTATACAACTCTCCCCTGGGGACTCTGAAATCATCCTTCTTACTTTTTTGCCTGGTTCACTGCCTTGGAAACATTCAAAACAGATTGGCTGATCTGCTTCTAGGCATTGGGATTATGAGACTTGCTTGTCTTTTTATTTAGAAAAAATGTTTTTCTGATTATGCAAGTAATTACATGCTTACTGTAGAAAATTTGAAAAAGACAGAAAAGCATAAAAGAAATAAAATAAGAATCACTCATAACCCTACTTTTCAGAAGCAACCACTGTTAACCTCTTGGCACATTACCTTCCAGTATCATTTCCAGGCACGTTTTTTTTTTTTAAATAGAGTTGAGCTAATGTGGGATATGGAATTCTGTATACTGTTTTTATTATGTGGCATAATATATATAAACAATGTCTAATAAGTTATGCATTTATAATGTCTCATCTTCTTTAGATGACATTCCGATTTACTTGACAACTTCCATTTTAATAACATAAAGTTGTTTCTATTCTGAAGGTAACATCAAAGCTTCTCCATCGGGGAATACAACTACATGTGAGGGGATGAAGGGGTGGCTCACCAGATGAGAGTACTTTCTGCTCTTCCAGAGGACTTAACTTCCTCACACCCACATCAGTCGGCTCATAGCTGCATGTGACTCTAGATCCAGGGAGGTGCACACCTTCTTCTGGCCTCTGCAGGCACCTGCATACACGTGGTATGCACACACAGAAACACACATGAATAAAAACACATCATAAGGCCTTCTCACTGAAGGCACTACCCATATCTAAGGCTGAAGATGCTGCTGGCTAGCAGTTGTACTGTAATTAGAGACTTAAACAGTTTTTCTTTTTTATTTTATTTTTATTTTTTTAAATAAAAAAAACTATTTTTTTTTCACTTTACATACCAATCCAGGTCCCCATTCCGTCCTCTCCTCCCATTCCTTCCACTTACTCCCCAACCCCCACCCATGCCACAGAGAGGGTAAGGCACATTGCTTTGGGGAAGGTCCAAGGCCCTCCCTAATGTATCTAGGCTGAACAAGGCATACATCCAAAGAGAATGGGTTCCCAAAAAGCCAGGACTAGGAGTAGGGATAAATCCTGGTGCCACTGTAGTTAACACAGTACAAGTCCAGATATCTTAAGTCCCCCAACTAAGGAGGCTGACTTCCAGAAAATAGAGGACAAGGAAACAAATAGAATTATAGTTCCAGTGACAGAAAAAAATGCATATGCTATCTAAAGTCCAAATATAATGAGCTTCCCCAACAGTAACAACAATGATATCTTTATATAAAATGAAAATGTCAATGTATCTATTCTGGCATTGTGCTTTGTCCGAGGTGTTCAGTCAAAAACTGATACATAATTGTTTATTCTGGCTGAACTCTGCCAAAACAACCTTGTCTGGGCGAGCAGCCCGCTGCTAGATGTCCTAATGCCACACAAGACATCTCATTAAAATATTTTTCTTTTCAGTTAAATTGAGTGCCTTTTTACAGCTACAAGAGTTATGACAGTTGGGAAGATATATACTTTCTTATTCTGCTTTGATGTCCTTTTGAAACTTTTTGAATAACAAGACTGTAGTTGTGTTGTTTTTTGATTATTTAAAGGTTAAAATATAATTACATCACCCCCCCTTTGCTCTCCTCTCTCGAACCCCTCTCATGCCCCTCCCTTCAATCCCGCTCATATTCCTGCTCTCACTTCCTCTAAGACTGAAGTCTGTAGTTGTTCGAAATCAACGCTCTTCCCAAAGGTGTGACTATACAAAGAAAAACATGAAAGGAGGCTAGTAAAATGTTGCTAGTTTTTAGAAGTACAGACTGACTATAAACTATGCTATTCCGCAACCCTTGAGTGAGTACGCTCGGAATTTTCCATAAGACGAAGAAAGAAATGGAAGGAGAGAGAGAGAGTGAGAGAGTAAGAGTGAGATTTGGTGAGAGAGAGGGAAAGAGACTAAAGAAACTAAAAAGCATCTAGAAATGAAAAGAACAAATCCAAACAATCCATATGACTGTCATAGAAACAATAACATTTCACTTGGTTTTGAGTTAGAATTTTCTCACCTGTAAGCCATTTTCTAAAATAGTTAGGTAACTGCATAGCCAATTTTAAAGGCTACACTCAAATATGTGGTTTCTTGACCATAATATTTTAGCTGTGGTAAGCAGAAATCCTACCGACTCCTAAATAATTGAAGAACTCATATTGTGTTGACTTAGAAACTGTACTGCAATCAATCACTACCGCCTTACAGTTCTTGCAGAAAACAAAGGTAGGTGACAAACTTTACAGCTTCACAGAGGCCGGCCAGTCTTCCCACAGATAAAAGCACTACACAGAAAAACAGCTTTTCTAACAGCACACCCTCACCCCCATCCCCACCCCCATTTCCACCCCCAACCCCCATGCTGGCTGGGGACTTCCTTAGCAGAACCAGTTATTCTAGCCAGTTTTTCCAAGTCTGTCCCAGCCTCTGGCATATGATACCGTGATATTTCTCTCTGCTGATCTTTCTCCCCTCTAAAATGACAGCTATTTTGAAGTCAAGCCTCTGTCTCACCCAGTTTTTGTTTTGTTTTGTTTTGTTTTCAAAGTACCTAGGACAGTCCCTGGAAAGTCATAGGGAGCATAAATACATGGGACGTGAACAAAGGCATAAATACACAGAAGTCCCGAAACTGGAGCCTGGAAATGGATGGCTAATATCTGGGCTGGCTTCTAGGTTTTTAGCTCTTCCAGGCTTAAGAAAGTTCCTCAACCTCTGTGAGTCTCAGCTGTGAATTAACAATGCCAATGCCAAACTTTCCTCCTTCGCCACAATTATTGCAAAACTCCGAATCCACTGGAAGCGATGCATGTGAAGGTATTCCCGAAAGCGAAAGGAAAGAAGGCCATCTGTGTTGTGTTGAGAGAGACAGCTAGTGTTTGTGGTTGCTTTTCCTGGGTCCCTGTGAGACTGAAACGACCTGATGTATGTAAAACACTTGGCAAGGCACCTGGGACAAAGCAACCTTCTCAGAAATGCTGAATATTCTCTTGAATGGGAAAGGGTCCATGGCGGTGAGATTATCTAGGAGTTGGTATTGTGGACTAGATGATCTTTAAAATGACCATCTGACCTCTGATGTCATGATAGTCAATGTCTTCATGAGCCACATATATGCCATCCTAATCCACATATAGTCTCTTTACAGCCAGCTATTGCCTTCCCTGGCTCTGAGCATGGCCTTTCCCTGTATGTATACATGTGTATTGCCTATGAGAATATATATGTGTGCATATACTTGCATGTATCTGTCCATAAGTGGGATATGTTTATATGAATATATTGTATTGAGCCTGATGATAGTCACAACTGAAGTACCTCTATGTTTGTCTACTGAAATATTTGTGAGTCATTGTACATGTTTGCATGTATAAACTACATTCATAAATACATATACATAGTTAGATGAATATTTGTGTTCTTGTATCTCGACACAAGAACATGTATCTTGATAAAGTTTGATCACCCTGGCTGATTCGAATGCAGGGATGAACAGAAGCTGTAGTTCTCCTGGGTCCAGGGTTAGAGAAGGCCACAGGTCCATGCCACACTGTTAATTAACATGGCGCTGGGGTACTCGGTGGAACATTGTAAGGAAGGCTGGGCAGGCTTGGCTAGGAGGGGATGGATCTTCATGGCACGGAAGGCATAGCGGAGGCCACGGGGCGTGAAAAAGAGGACAAAGATTGGAACATTGGAATGTCAGGAAGTGTGGCCACAAGAAGGAGCAATTACAGGCTGGTGAGGAGCCTGTGCACAGAGAAACAAAAATGCTTTGCCCTGGGGCCTCCACTGAGGAATGTGGAGGAAAGGGGAAGAGCCACAGTGCCCAGGGGAATAAAGGGTCAAGGGTCATATCTGCAGCACTTATTAATTCCTCCAGAGTTCTCTCAGACTGGATCGCTCTGAGTCAAAAATCAACGCTAAAGAAAATGGCCTTGTCATGAAAGACACACGAAACAGCCGCATTTCCTTTTGACCGACTGTTGCACAGAAGGGCACAAGCAGAAGCAACAATGTTTCCGGAACCAGAGATTTAAACAGTCCAGTTCTCCTTTCCCCTAAGTTAGCCCATGGATGACTTCATTATGCTCACGGTATTTCAGAGAACCACAAACACTATGTAAAAGCTGAAGCCCTTATTGAACTGCCAACTCAAGATTTTTATCTGCTTCGCTTTAGATTTTTCAGGAGACTCAAGAGGAAGAGGACTATCCAGTGATGTAAGAAATCTTACATAGGCATTTTCTTACTGTCTCACTTGAGATGACGAGAAGGCCAGTGGAAGGCACTCTCTGAAAAAGGCTCATTTCTTCATCTCTCTCAAACCCCCTTTTCTTAAACAAATCCAAAACGTTGCTTTTTTTTTTTTTTTTAATCACCTGGGACTAGCAAATGGAGACATAGGCAAGCCCATTTCTAACAGAGTCAACTGGGTTCTGGGTCCATTGGCTCACAAACTATGTATGCTAGATTGCTTCTAAAAGATGACCACAAGCCACAGTGTCCTGTAGGTTCATTCAATATGACCAGGATGTTCCCATTCTCAAGTAGAAGGGGCTATTTTCCCTCTTTCCTTCTCTTTATTTCCCCTCTGTTATTTTGTGGAGACAGGGTCTCTCTATGTAACACTGGCTGTGCCGGAACTCAGGGCTGTAGACCAGGCTGGCCTCGAGCTTACAGAGACCCGCCTACCTCTGCCATCCGAGTGCTGGGATGAAAGGTGTGAGCCACCACACCAGGCACAAGAAGCTATTTTCAATGCAAGCCAGGCCTGGGATTGGTTTTGACAAATGGGATCAATAAGCAATGAGCTCAAACTAGATCTGAAAAGGCCTCAGTAGCTTCTGGTTTTGAACACTTTGGAAGTGTCCCTATGGAAAGAGAATCTACGGGGACAAAAACTGGGACATATTATCCAAGAACAGGGACCAAGAGGCAAGACCTGCGTGATGCTACTTTGACTCGTCTAATCCCTCAGATGATGTATGTGAGGCATTTTTTTAATTGTGTCACTTTAGATGGATAACACAGATAAACTGGTGAGATGGCACTCTCTGAAAAAGAGAGCATATGGCCCGAGTTTCTGAACCACAAGATGAGGCAAACGGACTTGATGTTGTCTTCCTCTGTTATGCAGTCATTGATAACTGTCTAGAAGAAAGAGTCCAAAACCAACCAATCGAGCACGAAGTTGACTCCTACAGGGTCTATACCAGCCACCCACTTTACAACAGTTGGTCAGACCGGCCCTGACAACTAAATAGAATGGCCTTTGTGCGTACTGCCTGTTTTTATTTTTTAAGCAATTTTGGATTTTTACAATGTTACGTGTGTGAGTGTTTTGCCAGAATGTATGTTTCTGCAGCAGGTGCATGCCTGGGGGCCTGCAGGGTCAGGGGAGGTCTTTGGATCGTCTGGAGTTGGAGTTCTGAATGGTTGTGAGTCACCATGCGGGTGCTAGGAATTGAACCTTGGTGTTCCGCAAGAGAAACAAGTGCTCTTTCTTAACTGCTGACTCATTTCTCCAGATCACCCTGCTTTCCCAAGTAATCAAAAACAAGTACTTAGGAGGCAAAGATCTCAAAAACCTTTGAAAGGCTCAGTTTAGTGACTTGAGCTTACAGTAAGTTACATACACGAAAGAGTCCCGCTCATCAAACTTCTTCAACAACCCTCTTTAAATAAATAATGCTGCTTCCATTTTACAGTTGTGAAACTTACGGTCCAATCCATCAGTCCAGCTATGAGTTAGCTGGGGAAAGCAGGCCGCTGAGACCGTGTATTTGAAGACCATTTCTTTTTTTTAATATTTTTTTATTTATTATTATGTATACAATATTCTGTCTGTGTATATGCCTGAAGGCCAGAAGAGGGCATCAGACCCCATTACAGATGGTTGTGAGCCACCATGTGGTTGCTGGGAATTGAACTCAAGACCTTTGGAAGAGCAGGCAATGCTCTTAACCTCTGAGCCATCTCTCCAGCCCCTGAAGACCATTTCTTGTCTATGGCTCCTTCCTTTCACTCGCTGCTTTCTGCTTGTCATGAAGCAAGCAGCTTTCGTCTCCCTCGCCTAACCATGGTGCTTCAGCCTACCACAGACTTGAAAATAGCAGAGACACTTAGGCATGGTTTTAAATCTGTGAAACAAGGAGTCAACATCTGCCCTCCATTACTTTATTACCTCAGCTACTTTGTCACAGAGACAAAAACGTAACACATGCACACCATTGCCTCATCCTCTCTTCGGGTTACACAGGCAGCTGATCATGGTTTTCAGGATGTACATACTATGTTCTGGTGAAGAGGCGAGAAAAGTATCAGGAAGGAAAAGTCTCATCCTCTCTTGTTCTGATCTCCAGTCCCATCACTCCAGGTGTCAAAGGGAAGATTCCCTATTCTACCTCCTAAATACGAACCCTACCCATAGTGACGTTGGTCTAGGAAGTGGTTGACGTACCATTTCTCTAAGAAGTCAGGCAGACTTCCAGTGCTAGGAGACATGCCTACGCACATCCGAGACAGCACCGCTTTCTAACTGTCAAATATTAGAAACTCTCAGGATGGCCATCACAGTTCAGAGAGACAAGTGGTGCTACGTTTGTATGCTAGAATACTGCACGGCAAGAGAAATGAACCAAACACAGGCATCTACAATAACACAGCTAAAATGTCTCAAAAATATGGAGGGAAAGAAGGTGGTCACAATAAAGTATATATAGCAAATTACAAGCATGTAAGTGTGAACCTATGTAAATCAAAATTGGATTGCTTAGGGATGCTTATGTAGAAGATAAGAAATTGTGTGGGAGAAGTAATGTCATGACTGGAATATAGTGATGATGGGGGGCATGGTGAGGATTATTGAGCTGTTCTTTTCTTGCCCTGGTCAGCCATCACGTAAGTGATAGCATTACAAACATTCTTTTGCCAAGTAGTTGTCTTCTGAATGTTTCCATTTTTTTTAATAGAATGATCACTAACTAAGAATTAGGATGGGGAAGAAGGTATAGAAGGCAGTAGATAAGGAAGGGAACGTGCTGAGAGAAGCTAGAAAGTAAATAAAATAAGGAAGTGTAGTATTATTTTCTTTTTCTTTTTTTTTGTTTTTTTTTTTTTTAAATGTGTAGCCCAGGCTGGCCTCGAACTCGTGATCCTCCTGCCTCTGCCTCCTTCAGCAAATCCTACCGGCGTGCGCCACCACTACCGGCTTTCTTTTTCTTTTCCTTCTTTGTCTGGGCGAGCAGGGTGGTGGTGGTGATGGTCGTAGGGTTTCTCTATGTAACAGCTCTGGCAGCCCCGAAACTCGAACTAACAGAGATGTGCCTGTCTCTGCCTCCCACGTATTGTAAAGGCGTGCACCAACCTCTGGCTTTAATGGCTATTCTTAACACTCAAATGTATTGTTATTTAATGTGTTATTAACCATAATTAAGACACAGCAATGTTGCATTATTTATGATTGTATAAATAATCATAAATAATATTGTATATTATTTATGATTGTATCTGGTACTTTAGAAAAGCTGATGCAGTTCATATTTACACAATATTATACAGCGATCATGTGGAGATTGTACTTTGTCCTCACGCCCCCCAATATTTTTGTTGGTTTTGGAGACAAGGACTTGTGTAGCACAAGTTGGCTTTGACATCACAGTCTTCCTGCCTCCTACTCCTGAATGCTGATATTACAGGCTTGTAACTCTACACCTGAATCCCCCCCCTCAACTTTTATCCCAAACATCTTTAGGGCTAAGCACTAAACGTTATCATTATTTAAACAACTATCCATGTTTTTTTTTACATCTCTGTTTTATTTCACGTTCTAAAAGTCATTTTTAAGACATCACATTGTCAGTATTTTAATTATTCATGCTGATATCACAGCATGAGCTATCAATATGCAGAAGTACTAGGGAATAATTGCAATCTTACATTTCACTCAGAAGAATTAAATAGCAAAAGGTGCCATATATACTATGCATACTTCTACCCTACTGCCTGCATTTTTATGTGAATCTATTTACAAAAATAATCATTTCTGTTATGACACATTTTAATTGTAGACCAACGTTCATTATTACAGAATTGTAAGTATCAAGCAATATCATGTAAATTAAAGTTTTCCTGCAGACAAATATTTAATCGGTGTAATTGTCTGGAGTCCTGGCTTGGTTCAGGCTGCCTGCAAAGTTCAGAGGGTGCTGTCTGCAATACCTTTTGTGGCCTTGCCACTTAGTTGAAAACTGACAGGTACTCTCAGTGAAAATAGTGGGGTTGGAACTTCTAGAAATTCTTCCTCCCATAAAAGCAGTGAGAATTCTGTCAAAAGAGGTCAAAGGACACGTGTTTAAAATTTAAGAATTTAACCGAAGATTTGTCATACTCCAAAGAGTGTGTATTCACAAGCTTGCTGGATTTGGTTGAGAACTGAGTGGCGCTGTGCTTTTAGCGTGGTGTTCCTCTCACTTGCCCTTCCCTCCGCCCCATGGGCGGCTTCAGAAGTAAGCATCTCTGCATCTCTTTGGAAATCAGTACCCTTAACAGCCAGTGGGACAGGCATGCGTTTTCAGTTTCTGCAAAGTTCCATATTCAGTTAACTGCCATGATTACCATGCCTGGAAGTTCCCTGGAAAATTACTTCCCCAAGGCCCATCTTTATTTGACTGGACTCAGAGTTTATTCAGTATGAAAAGCCTTTTCCCCAGAAGCATTGTCAAAAACAATCAGCAGCGATTGCTTAACACAGCAGCAGCTTGGGGCTGTGAGAACACTTGGGACAAAAACAAGCTGTCAAAAATCTTCAAATGGAAAGCCAGAGAATGAGATGTTCAAAGGTTTATTTTTTTTAAGTATCAACAAAATCCTTGGAATATGGAAGGTCATTTGCATGTATAAGGGCTGTGTGCCTGCTCCGAGCTGTGTATCTGATGTAGAAGAAACTCAAAGCAATAGAACCAATGTGAAAAAGAATTTACTAATAAATTTGCTTAGGCAATATGGAGCCACACAAGTGAAACTTAGCTGAAGGAGCTCTAGCTCCAGCACATCTCCAAAGATAAGCAGCGTACTAACTAGGCCTGTTAGAGATAAGGGAACCTTCAGGATGCTGGGATGTAAATGACAGTTCACCGGAAATGATAACCTTTAGGCCCCATTCCTGGGAGAAAGGAGACTTACACAACCAGTCATTAAACCCGTGTCCAGAGCTAAGATCATCAGGAAGCATAAAGAACCCAGTTCTCTTCCGCCAGGTGGGCAAGATGACCCTGGGCAACAATTGTTTAGCGTAGTTAAAATAATTCTGGTAAATGCAGTGTCTTTGCTGTGGAAGATTCCCATCTGCCCTAGTGGCCAGGCTTGCTGGGACCTGTCTCTCTTTAAATTGTTCAAATTCTAATCTGGAGCCCAAAAGGGAATTAAGTAATGGTGTTTGTGGAATGCATATACCAAAGGTGTACATAAGTTAGCAAAATATATTCGAGGCCAGCTCCTCTTTGAGCATTAGCCAAAGCTGGCTGGACATATAATATTAAAGAACTTTACCTTTTATGAATCTCTAAATGTGTGAAGGGATTTCTCACTAGGAAGGCCTATTCTTTTATTTCTTTTCCTTTGTTATGTTTTTGTGTTTGTTTTTGGAGACAGGGTTTCTCTGTAGCTTTGGAGCCTGTCCTGGAACTAGCTCTTTTAGACCAGGCTGGCCTCAAACTCACAGAGATCTGCCTGCCTCTGCCTCCCAAGTGCTGGGATTAAAGGCGTGTGCCACCGTTGTCTAGCAGAAGGCCTAATCTTTATAGATAACTCATTTACCCAGGAAAACCCAGAGAGGGATCTAACTTCTCAATCCTCGTTGACCATGAGCCTCACTCTGTATAAGTAGGGAAAGATGTCGAACACAGAAGTAGCAGTTGCCTCGAGGGCCAATGCACGTCCCAAGCTCTACACACAGCCCCTTGACAAAGGCTAGGAGTCTTGTTAATTTTAGACATTTAAAGAAATTGCTCTCCGAAAACTACTTGGCCAATAAATTGAAGGATCATGTTTTTCATTTGGTCATATATTACAAAGACGAAAGACTTAAAGTTTTTGGTCAGAAAAGTCACTGAGCAAACAGTAGATAGCAAGACCCACCAAGCCTTTTGGAGGTTGTCACAATATATTACTTCCAAAATTGTAAATTACATTATTGAAAACATTTGCCTTTCAAAAAAAGTTATGATACAGAAAAATAGCCCACATATATATCATGGTCAGTAATACATAGGCCAAAAAGGAAAAGAAGTAGTGAGAAGCTATCTTCAAAGAAGCCCAGACCATCAGAGTTAGACAAGAACCCTAAAAATTCCATTTGAAATACAGTAAGGGAACTAACAACTGGGCATCTGCGCCAACTGAAAGGGAAGAAGGAGTTGATTTTTGTTGCTGAAGTACAATGAATTTAGACCTGTATGGGAGGTACTTTGGATACAGAGAAAAATGAAGTATATGACAGAATTAGCAAGAAGTACGTCCTCATCAGGACTGTCAGCCCTCAAATAATGGCACAGGGACTTGTTAATTAATTATGAAAGCTTGGCCTACAGCTTGTTCCTAACTAGCTCTTATAACTGAAATTAACTCTTTTCTGTTCATCTACGTTCTATCACATGGCGTTACCCCTCTTTCTTGCACCTCCTGTTTCCTCTCCATGTCTCCTGGCATCCCTTGTGCCTAGATTCCTCTTCTTCTTCCTTTATCCCCCCAGAAAATCCACCTATACCTCCTACCTAGCTATCGGCCATTCAGCTTTTTATTAAACCAAGCACAGGGAAATATCTTTACACAGTGTACAAATACCCCACAACAACAGAATGCATTGATTGCAGCTCAGGACAAGATCTTAGTCTGTGAGTATGAGCCCAATTAGTCCAAATCCTGTCAATATTCATGTGGTCTGTTTGTGAAACAAGTAGGCATCAGCTAAGGCATTGGGAAACAACTGTCCATTCTTTTATGCAAACAATGTCAAAGATAGTCTGTCACCAGGAACTTGGGCACAGTGTGCTTTAGAATTCATGGAATTTTTTGCTTTGTGTATAGATAAAAATTAAAGCTCCGCAAAGTAAAGCTTGTAGTGCAGTATTTGTTAGAGTTGAGCCCACCATAAGAGACTTGAAGTAAACTTGGCTATTTAGAAAAAGGTGAAGAATGGTGATATCCTTCAGTATTTGTGCTGGATTATGTTGTTTAGTTTTATATGTTCTAGAGATTGCCATAGAGCAAAGACTAAAGATTTATGGAAGGTTATGGTTGAGGTCAGAAAAAAAGATAGTACAAAAAGATAAAGACCTTGTGCTGTCTGGAATAGCTTATTCTGAATTTGGAATGCATTAAAACACATTCCATATCAAAGTAATTCATGATGGAGTGGATTGTTAGTATCCCTCAAAATGGTATGTTCTAAAGATAGGATTTCTCCATTGTACAGTTCTCTCAAGATACAAAACACCACAATGACTGAACTCTCAGGATATTCATAATAACACATACAATTCCCAAAACACAGTTTTCCTCCTGTGGAAACTGTTCTAACATGCAAAGATAATGTCTGTCTGTTTGTATTCAAAACTGGTTCACACACACACACACACACACAACAACAACAACAATGACAATAACAAACAAATGAAAACCTGGTATAAAGCCTAGGAAATATGAACTAGATGGCTATAGCATTCAAGTTACCGCCTATCTCATAGATGCCAACAAGATGCAGATATGGATGTGAGTACTTACTGGAGTCATCGTTTCAATAGTCCATGCTACCCCAAACAGCTGAGAGAGTTTATTGTGATGAGAGCACAGTTCAAGATCTAACACATAGTGCATGTTTGGGAGTGACATGTTTTAGAAGTATAACATGGAGGAAGTCTGGGTAAAATAAGCATCTGAAATGAATACAAATTTTTGAAGCCTTCAATTCCCTGGGGACCTGTTGCTGGGGTTTGATCGGCTGAACTGGAAATTAAGTGGTGAGCTTGTCAAATGAATTCACACATTCAGATGTATTATTAATCTAAAAGAGGTAGTACTATACTGTATCAACATAGCATAAAGTAAAAATTAAAGAACTTGCAATATATAGATAAAACATAGATAAAGATGAAAAATGAGGGAGGAGGGTCTTCTGTCCATTTGTTAGTTTCATTGGTCAAATAAAGAAACTGCTTTGGCCTTTTGATAGGCCAGCCCTTAGGTGGGTGGAGTAGACAGAACAGAATTCCAGGAGAAAGAAAGCAGAGTCAGGCAGATGCCATGGAGCCAGCCGCCAGGTCAGACACGCTGAATCTTTCCCGGTAAGCCACAACACCGTGATGATACACAGATTACTAGATATGGGTTAAACGAATATGTAAGAGTTAGCCAATAAGAGGCTAGAGATATAATGGGACAGGCAGTGTTTAAACGAATACAGTTTCCATGTAATTATTTCGGGGGTAAGCTGGCAGGGATCCAGGCGGGAACGCAGCCTGCTGCTCCTTTTACAAAAAAAAAAAAAAAAAAAAAAAAAAAAAAAAAAAAAAAAAAAAAAAAAAA
>NW_026068105.1:441258-442639 GCF_014885135.2 Alexandromys fortis
CCAACAAAAAAAAAAAAAAAAAAAAAAAAAAAAAAAAAAAAAAAAAAAAAAAAAAAAAAAAAAGATATACCAACTTTTCCTTGAGAATCTGGAAGATATGGTAATTAGAAAAAAAAGTGTCAGTACTTTCCCAACTAAGATTCCAAGCAGTGGTGGAGAGGGTGCCTGAACTAGCCATCTACTCTAAGCAGATGGGTGACTTCCCTAGTTGCCATTAGAGATAGTCTATCCAGTAGCTGATGGAAGCAGAGGCAGAGATCCACAGACAAGCACTGTCTTACAGAAGAAAGGGAGGAGGTCTGGTACGAGCTAGGGGGGTCATGATGAGGGAAACCACAGAGACAGCTGACCTGTGCTTGAGGGAGCTCATGGACACTGGACCAACGGTCAGGGAACCTGAATGGGACTGACCTAGGCCCTCTGCATGTGTGTGACAATCCTGCAGTTTGGTCTCTTAGTAAGGCTTCTAATAGTGAGGGCAGGACCTCTCCTTGATGCTTAGCTGACTTTTGGTAACCTGTTCCCTGTGCTGGATTACCTTTGTTCTGTCTCAACTTGATGCGCCATGTTTTGCACAAGCCCATGTGAGGTCTGACCCTTTCTGAATGGAGATGGAGAAGGAGTGGATGGGGAGAGTGGTAGACAGAAAAGGGGAGGGACAAGGGAGAGATGAGGAAGGGAAAACTGGTTGGTATTTAAAATAAATGAAAAATGTAGTTTAAATAAAATAAAAAAGTCACTACTTAATAAAGATTCTGGTATCCCTGGGGAAAGTGAAACAGAACATCAAGAAATGCCTTAGATCACCAGGTTAAAATGCCTAAGAGTCTTCCGATTTCCCAAGATGCCTGGTGAAGAGGGAGCACCAAGGATGACATAAGGAAATCAAGCTACAGACTCTAGTTGTGGGCTTAAGAAGTTGGAGAAAAATAACCTTTACCTTGTATTTCATGTGTTCCTCCATATTTTCAAAAAAGAAATTTTAGTTTGCAACCTGAATATGACTATTTTGATTACTCGGATACTACGATTTGTTCATTCAAATCACTGAAAACAGTTGATAAGTTTGAAACTATAAATAGCAATAAGGTGATATTAATGACCAGTGGATTAAAGACCTCAATATCAGTCCAAACACACTGAACCTGATAGAAGAGAAAGTGGGAAGTACTCTACAACACGTGGGCACAGGAGACCACTTCCTACGTATAACCCCAGCAGCACAGACATTAAGGGCCTCGTTGAATAAATGGGACCTCCTGAGACTGAGAAGCTTCTGTAAAGCAAAGGACACTGTTGCTAAGACAGAAAGGCAACCCACTGACTGGGAGAAGATCTTCACCAACCCCACAACTGACAAAGGTCTGATCTCCAAAATATA
>NW_026068105.1:443257-524945 GCF_014885135.2 Alexandromys fortis
TTTGCAGGCAAATGGATGGAAATAGAAAACACTATCCTGAGTGAGGTAAGCCAGACCCAAAAAGAGGAACATGGGATGTACTCACTCATATTTGGTTTCTAGCCACAAATAAAGGACATTGAGCCTATAATTCGTGATCCTAGAGAAGCTAAATAAGAAGGTGAACCCAAAGAAAAACCTATAGTCATCCTCCTGAATATTAACCTTCATCAGGCGATGAAAGGAGACAGAGACAGAGACCCACATTGGAGTACCGGACTGAAATCTCAAGGTCCAAATCAGGAGCAGAAGGAGAGAGAGCACGAGCAAGGAACTCAGGACCGCAAGGGGTGCACCTACACACTGAGAAAATGGGGGTGTTCTATCGGGAACGCACCAAGGCCAGCTGGCCTGGGTCATAACCAAATTATTAGTAGCCAATGCCACAGATAGAGTTTTGAAAGCAGAAAGTGAATAGTGATATTTCATTTCTTATCAGAAATCATAAAGGGCAGAAGACATTAGAATGCCAGATTAAGTCACTGAGAGAACAGAGCTGAAATAAACAATTATATATCTAGCAAAAAGTATTCTTCAAAAATAAAGAAGAAATGAACACACTTTCAGAATAACAAAATAATAAAATAAGTGAGATAATTCTTGACTAGCAAATCTGTCCTATAAGAAATTCTAAGGTGAGCTGGAGAGAGTTCGGTGGTTAAGAGCACTTGTTTCTCTTGAAGATAACCTGTGTTTGGCTCACAGTAGCACAAAGATCTGTAACTCCAATTCTGGAAGATCCAGGACTCCCTTGCAGCCTGTATGAGTACTGTATGCAATCCAGGCAAAATACACATGCAGAAAATTATTTTTAAAGATTTATTTATTTATTATGTATGCAGTGTTCTCCATGCATGTATGCCTACACACCAGATGATGGCACCAGACCTCATTATAGACTGTGTGAGCCACCATGTGGGTGCTGGGAATTGAGTTCAGACCTCTGGAAGAGCAGCCAATGCTCTTAATCTCTGAGCCAGCTCTCCAGCCCAAGAAAAAAACATTTTAAAGCAATTTTTAAAGACATGCTGAGGGAATCCTTCAAATTAAAATGAAAAAAAAATAGTGAACAGTAATTTGAATAGATTTATTTTTGTTCTTGGCTCTTTCTTCCCATTTATTTAAAACATATCTTCATAAACTAGTAAGTGAGAAATTCACATTGGTAATACCAGTAATTAAAGGATACTTTGTGTGACAATAGTAGAATGAAACAAGGAAGAAAGTGGAGCTTTATAGAAGTATTTAAAAATAAACTACAGATCAATATTAATACAAATGAGGTTGTTACAAATTAAAATTTTAATTTTCTTTACTAGAACAAAGATGACTATCAATATAGTGGAAGGAGTCTACAAAATAGGAGAAAAGTTGAAAATTACATTTTTAGATAAAATAATCTAGTATGTATAATATATTATTAAGCCTTTATTCATTTATTTTTAGAATTTTATACATGATTACTGTGCTGCATCATTTCTACCACCTTCCTCTCTCCCCTGCAACTCATCCTGTGTGCCGTCTACTTCCCCCCCTCTCAAATGTTTGACACTTTTTCTTGAACTATTTGTTACATAGAAAGAGTATAGTATATAGTATATGTGTAGTATACATATTGAGTCCATTAATATTGCTTGCATATATGCACCTTAAAACAGCAATGAAAAGACAACTTGATTTTAAAATTTGGCAAAAGACTATAAAAGGCATTCTGTAGTTGTTTGTTATTTACTCTTTTGGCTCTTTGTTCTTTGGGGACCCCCACAATACAGCTCCCAAATAAGTAATACATGGAGGCTTATTGTTACTTATAAATGCCTGGCCTTAGCTTGGCTTATTTCTAGTCAGCCTTCCTTAATTTAAATTATCCCATCTACCTTTTGCCTCTAGGTTTTTTTCCTTGTCTTACTTCTGTATATCTTATTTTCACTCTTATTCCATGGCTGGCTGTGTGGCTGGGTAGCTGGCCCCTAGTGTTCTCTTCCTTGTTCTCTTGCTCCTCAATCCTTCTTCCCAGAGTTCTTCTATTTATTCTCCCTGCCTGGCAGCCCCGCCTGTCCTTTCTCGTGCCTTGCTATTGGTTGTTCAGTTCCTTATTAGACTAACAAGTGTTTTAGACAGGCAAAGTAGCACAGCTTCACAGAGTTAAACAAATGCAATATAAAAGAATGTAACAATCTTTGCATCAGTAAACAAATGTTCCACAGCATAACATAAATGTAACACGTCTTAAAATAATATTCTACAGCAACATTCCTCAATAGAAAATCCATAAATAATTTCCAGAAATAATCTTATTAACTAAAACAAGCCATGTTGATAAATAACTAGGAGTTTTACTATAACCCCTTGATATACTTAGATATTCCAGCACTATAAATAAATATGGACAGTGGAGTTATGAGTGGTATATATCAAAGTTACAATTAAAAATATTACAGACATTGTGGGTCTCTGTCTCTGTCTCCTTTCATCGCCTGATGAAGGTTAATATTTAGGAGGAAGCCTATATGATTTTCTTTGGGTTCTCCTTCTTATTTAGCTTCTCAAAGAACCTGAATTAAAGGAGACAGAGACAGAGACCCACAATGGAGCACCGGACTGAAATCTCAAGGTCCAAAGCAGAAGCAGAAGGAGAGAGAGCACAAGCAAGGAACTCAGGACCGCGAGGGGTGCACCCATACACTGAGACAATGGGGATGTTCTATCAGGAACTCACCAAGGCCAACTGGCCTGGGTCTGAAAAAGCCCGGGTTAAAACCGGTCTCGCTGAACATAGTGGACAATGAGGATTACTGAGACCTCAAGAACAATGGCAATGGGTTTTTGATCCTACTGTACCTATTGGTTTCGTAGGAGCCTAGGCAGTNATCAGTGACAGGAGAAAATATACTTTATATCATAATAAAATTAATAGCTAAAGGGTTGAACAGGGAAAATGGGGGTAACATGACTGAATTTTCCCAGACCTATTTTCTGGATCTAAATACCACTCTCGACTATTTATGTAATAAACTTGCAATGAAGTTAGTGATGATTACAGATGGATGACTATTGGGAGAATTTTATCTAGAAGGATAAATATATATAATCATCATTCAGGTGTTAAACAATAAGGCAATGATAGACTCACTGAAAATGTAATCTCAAATATGGAAGTCATTCTTTTCCTTCTTTGATCTACTGTTGGTGGTCATGGCGGTGCTGGTATTTGTGTGTGTCTGTGTGTCTGTGTGTGTGTGCTAACATACTTTTATGTATGTGAATGAAGGCATTCAAGAGGAGAGTTGAGGGTTTTTTTTTCTGTTTTGCCTTTTTTTATACTTTGTGACCTTGGAGCATATGGAGATTGTCTGAAATGTGTCTTCCTTCTCACTGGTGGAGTTCTGGGGTTGCAAGACAAATGCTGTGGGTTTCCATTTGACATGGGCTCTAGATATTTCAACTTATATTCTCATGTTTTCAAGAGAGTCACCCCATGGAATCTCACCCAAACGTAGCATTTATCTTCATACAATATTTTTGTACACAAATTTGCTACATATGTATTGCAAGGGATAAATAAAATACTTTTATATCTGATATTTCAAAGAAATTTAGAATTTTAATGCAATAATTTAATAATTTTAATTTTGTATATTTTTCTCAGTATTAGATACATTTCAAAAAATTGTTAAATTGTTATGTTTTCATATGCATGTATATCATTAAATAATAATTGCAGTATTTACCACTCATTTACTGCTTTGTTTTTCTATTGGTGTGATATCTTTGATACTTCCTGTTTGGGATTTTTCAGTATATAAATATAGTATTGTTAACTATAACTGAGAAAATACATATTATGTTCCCAAAACATATTCATCATATGATTATTGTGTAATAAATATGAATATACTGTTAAAAAAAGAAAATCCATAAATAAACCATAAACATACAAAAGTTAACTATTTCGCTGATAATTAACATTATGGAATGGAAATCAAAAGCACAGTGAAACAGCACTCCACACCAGCTAGGCTGACTACGTAAAGAGGTAATACCAAGCGCTGGCGAGGATGTGAAAAAATTGGAACCTTCGTACCTTGCTGGTAAGAATGTAAAATAGTGCAGGCACTCTGATAAAATAATCTTTCAGCTTCTTGAAAGGCTGGATACCGAGTAACCACATGGCCCAGTAATTTGGGTCCTAGATATATTTACCAGGAAAAATTAAAATATTTGTTGATACTAAAACTTATACATGAACATCCATAGCAGATTGGTTTATAATAGACAAAGTCAAATGTCCACATACTAGTCAAGAAACAAACCAAACATGCAATACCCACATGATGGAATAATATTGAGCCACTGATGGTATGGATACACACAAGAATGAACCCGTTAAAGCAAGCACGAGGGGGTCTTTCAGGCTCACCAAACCAGCCAAGCCATTTACCAAATAAAGTATAGTCAGCCCCAGTTTACCAGTGGGGTTAAGGCTCAAAGACCAGTGTGCCAGGATTATCTGTGGACCAGGGCTTAGCCCTGGCCAGGATGAGCTAGAATTTAGATTTCAGTTCTCTCTGCCATGCACTTTGGAGAAAATATATGTTTTTATTCTTAACTTTTCAGTTAAAATTACTCCAAGGATTTCTTGGTGGTCAAGAACATAAGATTAGATAGGCCGACGGCCAAGAGGGAAACCACATATTATTGTTGTGCTAAAGGAATATAATAACAAAATGGTTCCTAATGATATTCAGCGTCCTGCTCAGCCATCATCAGAGAAGCTTCTTCCTGTAGTAGATGGGAACAAATGCAGAGACCCACAGCTGGACAATGTGTGGAAAGTGAGAGGCTTTGGAGCCCGCAGTCCTCAAAGGGATGTCTCCATCAAATCCCTCCCTCCAGGGCTCCGGGAACCCTGCAGAAGAGACTGAAAGTTTGTAAGAGCCAGTGAGAATGGAAGATGCAAAGGAGACAGTGCCTTCTAGACACAACAGGACTCAGATATATGTAAACTCACAGAGACTGTGGCAACATGCACAGGGCCTGCACAGATCCAAACCAGAAGGGGTCCCAGGAGTGAGAGGGAGAAGTGGACATCACCTCCCATCCCAAAGCCAGAAGCTGTCTCCAATTGTCCTCCACTTGCAAAGGGCCAATTAGTTTTCTCCAACAGAGTCTCACTGGGAATACAAACCACACTTAAGGTCAGGCTCCATGCCCGGCAGCAGAAGGCCAATTCAAAACCGATTCAATGATATTTTTGCAGTTTTTTTTCCCTTACTGGTCTTTTGGTTAAATATTATGATTTCTGATTAAAAAAATTACTCCTGTGTAAGAAGTTCTCTGGGAAATGAGAGGAAGCTTTTAAAAGAAATCTATGAGATCAGAAAGAAGAAAACATTTCAATTTGTTTTCCTCGGAAAGCCCCTGAGAGCTGGGAGACCAGAGAGCCTCTTCAGCCATGCACACTCTCCAAAACCTTGGCGCTTTTCTCGACTTGATTGCTTATGAGGAAAGGGGGCAGATTAAAAAAACAAGAGCAAACTTTTCCCCCATTACATTTCAGGAAATTCTAGGTTGCTGCTGTGGACTTTATCTTCCTCAAACTCACTTAAAGCCTTCGGCCATTACGTGACTACTAAGTTTGGAAATGGGGCCTATAATTATGTTGATGATAAAGGTTAGATAAGACTGCAGCCTTAGCAACACAGGGTTTGTATTCTTAATTACAAAAGGAATGTGCTTCCCTGTCCCTCTTCCTTCACATCTGCCCAGAGAAAAGCCACATGAGCACTCAAAGAAGGTGACCATACATAAGCTGGGAAGGAGGCCCTCACCAGAAACGAGTCATAAGAACACCATGAGCTCAGATTTCTAGCTTCCATAATTGTGAGAAATCAATTCCAGTTTATACCCAATCTATGATATATTTGTTATGGCAGCCCTGGCAGGCTAATACAAGTCTAGTAGAACTATATCCGTCTGTAAACTTTTATTCCACTTAATTTTTAAGCTTAAAAGTTCTAATAAAAGTCATGGATCTATTTATATATGTCATATTAAAGACGTGTTAAAGACCAGTGATGTGTGAAGTGCCACTGCCAGATAAGTTCATTTTTCAAAATATCACTGAATAAAGAAGTCTCTTTGCCTATTAGCTTAAATGAAGAGCAAAAATCTATTTCAGGGTGAGCTGTTTGAAATGAACGAACAACTAAGCCTATATTCAAGGGAAGGAATAGGAAACCTGACCCTATCTAGCAATAGAAGGCATGTGATTTGTATACCACTTCTTGTACTGACACATATCTGACATAATTTAGCATTTCTAGCATTTTTGTATATAGTTCAATGTGTTAAAAACATAAGACATCTTGGACAGCATTACCAACCATCTGTCTTGGTAACGCTTTTCATCTGGTAAGGCAATAATTCTATACCCATTAAACAATATATTTCCATCCTCCACCCCACCCCCATCAGCCTAGCCCCTGGCATCTACTTACTGTTGCTGTGATTTTTGACTACCTTAAGTACATTATTTGAAAATAATACACTAGTACCTTTTTGTAAGTAGGTAATTTCACTGAATATAATGCCTTTAAGGTTCATCCATACTGTAGTTTATGGCAGGTTTTCTCATTTTTAATTGTTGAATTATTATATAATTTATATTATATTATATTATATAATTGTTCAATTATTATACTGTAACATACCACATTTTTAAAAGTCTGCTCATTCATCTATGAAAATGTACACTGTTTCCACAATTTTAGCTGTTGGGAATATGAGAGTGAAAATGTCAGTGAAGATTTCATTGTACTTTTTTAGGTACACACCCAGAATGGAACTACTGGATTGGACAGTAAAGTCTTACTTTTGCATACTTACTATTTTCCGTTCCTACCAACAGTTTGTCAGGCTTCCTCTTTGTCCAGCATTCTCATAAAGGGCATGTTTGTTATCTGTTGTTGTTTTGCTAATTAATATTCTTAATGGGCTGAGGGAGTATTGTATTGTGTCTTTAATTTGCATTTTCTGATGATTAGCGACATTGAGCTTTTGTTGTTGCTTCATATTCCTTTCAACAACTTGTGTGTCTTCTGAGAAATGTCTGCTTAGGCCTATTGCTCATTCTAAAATTATTGGTATTTTTCTCTTTTTAATTTATTCTTCTCTCAAACAATACATTCACAGTCTTCTCCATTAACTCTTCCCAGCCACACCCTCAGATCCATTCCACTTCCATTTTCATTCAGAAATGATCAGGTCTCCCAGGAATATCCGTCAAACACAGCATAACAAGATTGGATAAGACTAGACACAAATCCACATATTAAGGCTGGGCAAGGCAATCTAGTAGGAAGAAATAGGTTCCAAAAGCAGGCAAAAGAGCCAGCTTACAGTCCACAACCCCAGAGAACCTAACAACAAAGAGGACCCTATGAGAGACATACATACATGGTCATACATAGGAAAGAGAAAAAGATAAGATCTCCAGAGTAAATTGGGAGCATGGGGGGGGGGTTGCATCACAGGGTAGGGTAGAAGGGGAATGGGGAGGAAGGGAGGGCAACAGAGAAAAATGTATAGTTTAATTAAAAAATTTAAAAAGTTATCGACACTCCACTCTCCCACTGTTAGGAGTCCCACATGAACACCAAGCTACACAACCGTAAGTTATATGCAGAGGACCTAGTGCAGACCCATTGCAGGCTCTGTGATCACCACTTCAGTCTCTGTGATCCACTAGGAGCCCTGCTAGGTTGATTCTGTGGGCCTTGTTCTCCTGGAGCCTTGGTAGTACAGTAGGTACTGTTAATCTCATATTATTTTGTTGTCAATTGTTTTGTGTTTTAACTTCCCTATGTGCGCTGGGTATTAGTCTATTACCAGAAGTAGAGTTTGAAAATATTTTACCTTTCTGCATGTATTTTCACTTTTTCTTTCCTTTGCTCTGTAGAAGTTTTTCGGTTTACTGTGACCCGGCATCACTGTTTTTGCTTTTGTTTCCTGTGCTTTTGGAGTCCTTCCCCCGTCCCAAATTCTCACTCATTTCATGTCCACTTGTTTCATACTTTCAAGCTCATTTTGATTCATTTTTGTGTAAGATATAGGTCTACTTTCCTTCTACATGTGAATAGCCAGTTTGTTCCAGAACCACATGTTGTATATTCTTTTTTTTGTTTTTTTAATTAATTAATTAATTTATTTATTTATTTATTAAAGATTTCTGACTCTTCCCTACTGCCGCCTCCCCTTTCCCTCCCCCAATCAGGTCCCCCTTACTCGTCAACACGTACAGCAATCAGGGTTCCCAAACCTGTGGGAAGTCCAAGGACCACCCACCTCCATCCAGGTCTAGTAAGGTGAGCATCCAAACTGCCTAGGCTCCCACAAAACCAATAAGTGCAGTAGGATCAAAAACCCATTGCCATTGTTCTTGAGGTCTCAGTAGTCCTCCTTGTCCGCTATGTTCAGCGAGACCGGTTTTAACCCAGACTTTTTCAGACCCAGGCCAGCTGGCCTTGGTGAGTTCCCGATAGGACATTCCCATTGTCTCAGTGTGTGGGTGCACCCCTCGCAGTCCTGAATTCCTTGCTCGTGCTCTCTCTCCTTGTGCTCCTGATTTGGACTTTGAGATTTCAGTCCGGTGCTCCAATGTGGGTCTCTGTCTCTGTCTCCTTTCATCGCCTGATGAAGGATATGTACATGTTGTATATTCTTGTCATCTTTCTCAAAAATCTATTTACTGCATATGTGTAGATTTATTTTGAAAGACCCTATTTTGTGACATTGCAGACAATTCCAGGTTACTTTGAATTTATTCAGTGTCCTAAGACTCAAGGATGGGAAGATAAGAATATTCTGTGGGAGGCTGGAAAGATGGCTCAGAGGTTAAGAGCACTGACTGCTCTTCCAGAGGTCCTGAGTTCAATTCCCAGCAACCACGTGGTGGCTCACAACCATCTATAATGAGATCTGGTGCCCTCTTCTGTTATGTAAATAGAGCACTCATATGGATAAATAAATAACTTAAAAATGACTGTTTCTTGGGCATGAGAGTGTAGATTAGTGATGACAGCATGTGCTTAGCATGTGTGAGGTGCTGGGTTTAATATTCAGCAACACACACACACATACACACACACACACATTTTACTAGTACCCTGACCTTCAATTTCTTATAACTCATATTCAGATTGCTTTCTCACTTATTGCTTTTAAATGTTTATTATTCAATGCTTATTGAAACTGAATACTGATTGGTAAATCACAATTCACATGAATTATTGAAAATAAACTATAAATATTAAAGACAATATGTATAGAGAGACTAAAGATTTATAAAATCATAGATCAGATTTATACATATATAAGTAATGACAACAAGTCAGCCATTGCAATAGAAAAGTGAGCCAAGGATGTAGCAGAGGAAAACTAGTTGGACAAGAATCAGTGAAAAACACTCAACTTCACTAGTAATCAGGTAAGTGAGTATCAGAATGATTGCTCATTTTACAATCATATATATATTTAAATATATATGCGTATTTAAATCAGTGCCTGATTACATCAAGTGTTGAAACAATGTTGAGAAGTAGAAAATCACACACTTGTAGTGGAAGAGCAAATTGGTTCAATCACTTTGGAGAGCCATTTCGAAACACATGATAAGCACTCCCTAAGACTCACAATTATACTTGTCGGGGTAAGAACTCCCAGTGGCTTAGTAATTACACCTGTAAGTATGTGCCCTAGAGACAAATCTCTAGCATATACAATCTCCATGGAGACTCCTCTTAAGCATGTTCTCTGAAGCATATTTTATTTTAATTTTTGAAGCATATTTTAATAGTAAAAAAATGGGGAAGAACACAACTACAAATAAGAATCT
Source organism: Alexandromys fortis (assembly GCF_014885135.2). Lineage (NCBI taxonomy): Eukaryota > Metazoa > Chordata > Mammalia > Rodentia > Cricetidae > Alexandromys > Alexandromys fortis. The sequence continues at coordinate 453,192 of NW_026068105.1, forward strand.
ATGGAACTAACTCTCCTTTTTCCAACAGCTATCAATTACCAATAATTTTTAGTATCCAGCCATACCAGAGTTAAAATTAGTAGACTAGATCTAAATGTATTGTAATGAATGAATCCCCAAAATGTTATATGGAATGTAAAGAGAAAATTTACAGCACACACAAGGTCGTGGCTTTGCTGAGTTTACAGTAGCACACTAAAATGCCCAGCTTCTAAAAATACTGGTTCTTGGAATTGAACTCAGAACCTCATGACTGTATTGCGAACACTTTATGAACCAAGCTGTTTATTCATCCCTCATAGCATCTATCATGTAATTTTTGTACTTTATGTGTTATACAATTAAAATAACCTTCAATTTAAATATCATATTTCTTTTTTTTTTATTGAGAAAAGGAAAAAAAAGTTTCCGCCTCCTCCCAGCCACCCTTTCCCCCCCCTCCTCCCATTTCCCTTCCCCTCAACCAAAGAATGAATAAGGAAAATGTGGTAAATTTACACAATGAAGTACTACACGGCAGAAAAAAATAATGACATCTTGAAATTTCCAGGCAAGTGGATGGAGCTAGAAAACATTATATTGAGTGAGGTAACCCAGGACCAGAAAGAACAATATCATATATACTCACTCATAAATATCTTTTAGACATAAAGCAAAAAAAAAAAAAAGCAGCCTACAATTCACAATCCCAGAGAATCTAGACAACAAAGAGGATCTTAAGAGAGACATACATGGATCTAATCTACATGGGAATTAGAAAAAGACAAGATCTCCTAAGTAAATTGGGAGCATGGGGACCATGAGAGAAGGTAGGAGGGGAGGGAAGAGAATGGGAGGAGAGCGGAGAAAAATATATAACTTAATAAAAACAATTTTTAAGAAAAGAAAATTAAATTCATTTTACAAATGGGAAAACTGAAAGTTAAACTCAAGGTCACAGTTGTTGTAACAAAGTGATTCTGCTAAGTTTTCTTACCCCAGCTATTCCTTCCATACATTAAACAGCAGGCATATTGCCATTAATTTTCCAGGACCCTTAATTCTTAAAATTAGCCTATGTATAACCTTACTTTTTTTCTAGACTACTCAAATATAAGTATGCTTGAGTCTTATGACTGAACTCTGATTGTCTGAGACATTTAGTTACTCTTCTTGCTGCATTCAAAAGCTTCCCACACTGAGAATCTCATTATACCACACTATCTACTGTGTATGGCAGCAAATTTACAGAAGTTTCATGACTATGGTAGCTATTACAGGAAATACTGTTGACTTTCAGTTCTGGGAGCAAACATGGCGTTACATAGGGAACAATGGAGCTTTCTATATTGAGACATTATACTTTCCAACAAAGCATGTAGTGTAGGGAGGCTCATGATAGAACAATCAGTTGTGGTAGTTTGAATGTAATTGGCCCCTATAAACTCATAGGGAGTAGCACTATTAGGAAGTGTGACTTTGTTAGAGTGAGTATGGCCTTGTTGGAGGAATTGTGTATCACTGTGGGGCAGGATTTAAGGTCTCATATGCTCAAGTTTCACTCAGTGTGACACTCAGAACACTTCCTGCTGCCTGAAAGATGTAGGACTCTCAGCTCCTTCTCCAGCACCATGTCTGCCGGCACACTGCCATGTCACACAAAGATGATAATGGACTAAACTAAACCCCAATGAAATGTTTTCATTTCTAAGAGTTGCCATAGCCACAATGTTTCTTTATAGCAGTAGAAACCCTAACTAAGACACCAGTTCTCCCTCACTTGCCACTGAAAGCAATTTAACCTTGGTGATCAATTAGAGAGCATTGACAATTACCATATTACCTCAAAACTTCCTGGTCTAGTGTAGGCTTTCATTTCTAACTGATATGGCCTAAATGCTGTTGTTCCTTGGAAACTACAGCTCCCAGACTTCTCCTGGATTACCGACACCTGTGCGCGCGGGCGTGTAAAAGCGAGCTTCTACGAGGTCTCGCTCTCTCACCCCTCTCTGGCCCCTTGTGTGTCTCACACACCCCATCCCTTATCGTGTTTCCCTTTCCCCATTAAAGCGCACCCACGTGGGAGCTGCGTGTCTCCTCTCTTCCTTTTGCGCGTGTCTCGTCTATCCTGTGTTTGTCCACACACCCACCCCGCCGTTTTAAAGGAATAATAAATGCCATATTCAGGTACTATTCATGACACATTCCAACAATTGTATGATTCCCTTCACACTGATGTGAACTGCTTGGGTTATTTTGTAAGTTCTTTCTCCTAATTTCTTTCTTAATTTTTCTTTTATGAGGAGAAGGGAGATGGATGAACAAGAACAAAGTAAGGACCAAAAATGACATAATGAGAAACATTACTTTGAATATCAGTTTTAAAATATGAATTAAAAAAGCACATGAATGATGAGTCAGTTAATTGTAGTTATATATTCTTTCCTGTGTGTCACTTCTCTACAAGTCTTATGAATGTAGTACTTGCGGATGCTGCATTACTGAATTTTCTCCTCAAACTTTTATTTGCTTTAAGGAGACAGTCATACTGGACTATATTTCTTCTGGTAAGGGTGTAAAGGGACAACTGGAGCAAGAAACCAACCAATCACTGAGCACCCTGACTCTGAACCCAGAATCAGAAAAAGAAACACACCCTGTATTTGAGGCCTGAGCCAGGAAAGAAACATCTTTATCCCTGAACTCAGAACTAAAGACACGTGCCCTGGCTCTGAAACTGGTGTCAAAGAAACACACTTTATCCCTAGAATCAGAGCCAGTGAAAGAAATATGCCCCAGTCCTAAGATTAGAGTAAAAAAGATAAGAACAGCCAGTGAAAGAAACACAGTTTGGCCATGAAGTCAGAGCCATCTCTGTCCCTGACCATCTAAACTGACCCTGAGCAGGGAAAAATTAGCCAATCCCCTTTCTCCCTGGAAGACTCTGCCCCTAAGAAGCCCTATCTAAGTCTCTCCACAGTTGAGAGCTGTCCTTAAGTGGCAGATCAGCTGCTCTCCTGGACTCCTCCTTCCCAAATAAATCTCTTTCTCAAAAGAGTCTTGGGTGATGACCTTCATTAGCTGGCGCAGAGAAGGCTCCTTAAGGGGGCTGAGCAAGGCCAGCAGAGGAAAAGTAACAACTTTCCGCTGGAGCCGGAGGAGACTGCTACATTTCTGCAGGGAGCTTCCCGCAGCAGACTGTTATCAGAAGAAACATCTTGGGCGGAAGAAGAAGCAGATAGCTCTGCTAGGAACAGAGCAGAGCTCAGCTGTAGCGGCTCTCCAGGAGAAGAGCAGGATCCCTAGACCCTGCGGGGAGACCATACCTCACTGCACCCCAGCATCAGGTAGCCTGACAGTCCAACAGTTAGGACATCTTTCCTCTAGGGCTGAGCTGTCCCATTGCAGCTCCAGTCTCCAGAGCTTGTCCTATTGCAGCTCCAGCCTCTAGAGCTGTCCTATTGCACCTCTAAGTATCCTGGCTTCCCAATAGTCAGAAAACCTTTCATCCAGGGATAAGCTGTCCTATTGCAGCTCTAGGTTGCCTAGCTTTCTGATAGTCAGGACACCTTTCATCCAGGGATGAGCTGTCCCATTGCAGTTCTGGCCTCCAGAGTTGTCCTAATTGCAGCTCTAGGTATCCTGTCTTCCTGATAGGACACCCTTCGTCCAGGGCTGAGCTGTCCCATTGTGGTTCTACTCTACTCCTCCAGAGCTGCCCTATTGCAGCTCTACCCCTCCACAGCTGTCCTATTGTGGCTCTAAGTATATCCTGGCTTCCTGTTAAGTCAGGATATCCCAATACCACTGACGTACCACATTCCCCTACAGAGGGGACTACTGCCAATATACCTAAGTATTGTTTTGTGGTAGAATTTGGAGGATGCCACCAAGGGTGGTTGATCCATGACAGAGTGGTAGCTTGGCTTCAGGGAAAAGAAGGAAACTAAAGTTTGATTGTTTCCTTTCAGGAATTGATCATTTGTACTGGTGTCATTTGTAGTTCTGTTTACTGGCTTTAGTTTTGTTATGCATACCTTTAGAGACAGAGTTTCAGACAGAATATGGACTCCTTAAGGTGTATAAACAGCAGACTTAGTGCTTGAACTGTGAAGTACATTATCAATACAGACGTCACTGATTTGAAGCCTAAAAATCAAGGCTGAAGCTAGCAGGAGAAGGAAGTGGCCAGTTCTTGGCATACACGCATGGGACCATGGGATTCAAACCAAATCTTTGGGTTGGGGGGTGAGCTTGAGACACAGAAACTAGAAATTTTGTTCTTGAGTTTTATGTAAGTATCTCAGTCCCAAACCTGCTCTTTGTTTAAGGCACCCACTGTGCCTGGACCTCCTTCACCCCAGAGCAGGTTTTTATCTATCAATTGCCCCCACCCCTTTGTAAGCCTCTGCCTTAGCTTGTTTTCTGCTCACAAAAGGACCTGACCTTTACATAGAAGTTGGCTGGGCTCTCGGTGCAGCTGTGCAGTACTACTGAAAAGAGCACAGCCAGTTTCCCAGAGGGAATGTCTTCCTTCAGTGTCCAAATTCCAACAAATACTAGCAAAACGATGCAATGCTCATGAGATGCTGATTGACTAGGCCAGCAGGCAGGAACCCATGTCAGTGCTTTGGGGGAAAAGCTTAGGGACATTTCTCTTGTCCAATTTTGGTTCTTCTTGATCTCTTTTAGACTGAGCCTCAGCATATTATAAAAACAATCACAATATTTTCTCATATATACCAAAAGTCAAAACACACTCCCTCGGGTCCAACTTGTAAAAAGTTTCCAGAACTGGTGGTGTGGACTAATTTGCTTTCTCTTGCTGTGATAAACGCCATGGCCAAAAAGCAGCTCGGGAAGGAAAGAGTGTATTTGCCTTCCACATCCCATTCACAGCCCATCACTGAGCCAAGCCAGGGCAGGCATTCAAGCAGGAGTGGAGGCAGGAACTGGAGGAACACCCATTGCTGGCTTGTTCCCTATGGCTTGCTCAGTTTGCTTTTTTACATACATTAGGACCACCTGCTTAGGGGTGGCAGTGCCCACAGTGGGCTGGGCACTTCCACAGCAGTCATCAGTCATGAAGATGTCCCACAGACATGCCTACAGGCCAACCTAGTGATGGTAAGTTTTCAATTGGGGTTCCATCTTCCCAGGTAACCTAATCTGTGCCAAGCTGGCAAAAGATAACCAGCGCATGGTGGACCACTTTGTGCTCCCACACAATTATGGACACAGATCAAGAGAATTTCATGGCTGTCTTGTGGTTTTAGGAAATTCAAGATGGAGTTGGGTGGTGGTGGTGCACGCCTTTAATCCCAGCACTCTGGAGGCAGAGGCAGGCGGATCTCTGTGAGTTCAAGGCCAGCCTGGTCTAAAAGAGCTAGTTCCAGGACAGGTTCCAAAGCTACAGAGAAACCCTGTCTTGAAAAACCAAAGGAAAAAAAGAAATTCAAGATGGATTTTCTTCTTTAGCAGAACCCAAAGCTAATTGGCCTTTCCCTTCTTTGACACAAATGTCCGGTGACTTCTCTTCACTCTTCACATCAACTTGACCTCAGTTCCCGTGACAAGAGATAACTGTGTCAGCTTATCTGTGGTGCAAATCAGCAATTAGAGGCCACGTGGAATCCTTTTTCCCCACACAGCAATGTCATAGCCAACATTTTGACACAATGGCCCTTATTACTACAGCTTTAGTACATATATTCTGAAGGTGATCCTACCTCTAAAGCTAAATTTAGAAGGAGCATAGGGAGACTGTGGAGTCTCCTTAAGCTTTGGAGGTACACATACAAAGTTATATTGTGAGAATCAGATACCATCTCGTTATTAGTGCATTTGCCATTCTGTATGACCATCCCCACTCAACCCAGACCGTTTCTGCTCTTTACCTGTTAGCAGTCACTTCCAGCCCTCCTCTCACACCCCGAGAACCGCTAGCCTACTTTCTATTCCTATAGCCATTCTATAGAAATGGGCCTTTCTTTCATATAGTATGACATATGAAAAGTTCACCTGTGTGGTAGTTTCTCTTACTCCTTCATTCTCATTTGTGGCTGGGGCATAGGCCATCGGGTACATCACTGTTGCTTGTCTGCTTCTTCAGTTGGTAGGAATTTGGATTGTTTCTACATTTTAAGCTATGAACTAAGTCACTATTAACTTCACGTACGAGCTTATTTATGTGTTTGTGTGTTTGCTTTTCTTTTGAGACAGGGTCTCACTATGTAGCTCTGGCTGTCCTGGAACTCATTATGTAGACTAAGCTGGCCTCAAACTCACAGAGATCCTCTGCCCTCCTCTGCCTCCCAAGTGCTAGGATTAAAGGCATGCGCCACCATTCCTGGCCATGTGAAAGCTTTTGTACAAACACATGCTTTTAGTTTTCCTGGCTTGCTGGGCCACAAAGGAAATCTCATTTAATTTTAAGAGAATTGCCAAACTGTTTCACACAGTGGCTGCACTATTTTTATCCTTACCAGGAATGGATGAGGTTCTCAATTTCTCTTTGTCCACACCCAAGCTTGTCATTCTTTGAGTTTTATTTTATGTAAAACCATTCTGTTGGATATAAAGCAACGTGGCACTGTTATTTTGATATGTACTTCTCTAATGATAGACAGCGTCAGCCACAGTTTCACAAGGTTTGTACATCCTTTAGAAAAATGTCTATTCAAGATCTCCTGAGTAAATTGGGAGCATGGGGACCACGGGAGAGGGTTGAAGGGGAGGAGAGAGGCAGGGAGGGGAGCAGAGAAAAATGTAGAGCTCAATAAAAATCAATTTAAAAAAGGAAAAAGAAAAAAATTTCATGAAAAATAAAATAAAAGAAAAACATCTATTTCATCTCTGGAGCGTATCTGTAGCTTTGTCTTCCGGACCTGGTGTGGGCTGTGTGGATTTTGACTGGTCCATTATTCTCTTGTGAACTTGCAGCATTACTTCTGTGTGGAGTTTTCTTGACTCCGTTCTGTGGGCTGTGGGTAGTTTAGGCAAATTCCACCCAGCTGTGTTGCTGGGTTGTTGTGTCCCCACAGGGTCAGAAGTGGCTGGTGGCTACAAAGGGCCTGAAGCTCTCTTTCCAGTTTGAGCAGCTTTGCTTTTCCATATTGAGACACTGAAAAGCTACTGCCAGTTGATGACTTCAGAGAGGGAGAGTCAGTTTGCTTTAAGGATATGCTCCTGGTAAATCTACCACGCTCCAGTGGGGGACCCCACACCACAAGTGTATGGGCAGTACAAGCTGAACTTGTTAGGTTATTTCAAAAAGAAAAGACACAAAGTTAGGAAGGAGGATAGAGAAGTGGGGAGATGGATCTGGGAGGAGTTGGGGGAAGGAGTGAGGGATGAATATGATCAAAACACACAGTAAGAAATTCCTAGGGCTGGAGAGATGGCTCAGCGGTTAAGAGCATTGCCTGCTCTTCCAGAGGTCCTGAGTTCAATTCCCAGCAACCACATGGTGGCTCACAACCATCTGTAATGAGGTCTGGCCTGCTCTCTTCTGGCCTGCAGGCATACATGAACACAGAATATTATATAGATAATAAATGAATAAATATTTTCTTAAAAAAGAAATTCCTAAAGACTTAATAAAATATATTATGAAAGAAAAGCATCTGTTCAAGTATTTGGATCATATTTGATTGAGTTTGATTATTTTGATTTCTACATTTTGAATACAATACCTTGCCAGATATAAAAATTTTAAGTATTTTCTCCTATTACATGAATTTAGCTCTTATTTTCTTATTGTGTATTTATTTGAGGCAGGGCTTTGGCTGGCCTGGACCTCTTTTCATAGACCAGACTGACTAGTCTCGAACTCACTGATATCCACCTGCCTTGGTCTCCCAAGAGCTGGGACTGAAGCCATGTCCTGTCACTCGCGGTCTACTTTCAGTTTCTTCATGGTGGCCTATGAAGCCCCCGCAAATTAAATTTGGATTAAATCTAATTGACCTAGCTTTTCCTTGTGTCAGTTTGCTTTTGCAAGAAATGATTTGCTAATTCAAGGCCACAAATATTTATATAAATCCACTACCTAATATAATATCATAAAGACCTAGAGATAATTTTTCTTCCGGCAGACTATAATTTTAGATCTTACCTATAAGTCGGATGCATTTTAACTTAACTTTATATAGCTTGTGAAGTGGGAATCCGAATTTTTTCTTTTGCTTAGATAGTTGTAATTCCATTTTTCATTTGTTTGTTTTCAGACAGAGTCTCTCTGTGTTGCTCTGGCTGTCCTGGAACTAGCTCTGTATACCAGGCTGGCCTCAAACTCACATAGATCTGCCTGTACCTGCCTCCTGAGGGGTGCTGGAAAGGCATGTGCCACCACCACCTGGCCCTCTGTTTTATTTTTATTTTTTTGAGACACGGTCTCCCTGTGTAGGCCTGACTGTCCCAGGACTTGCTATGTAAACCAGACTGAGCTGGAACTCACAGAGCTCCACATACCTCTGCCTCTCAGTGATGAAAGGTGCACGCCACCACCGTCTGGCTCCATTGTTTTTAATTTTGATGTATACACATAATTATTTCCTTGCTTTTCTTTCTTTGTTGTGTGGATTTGAGTCACCATCTGGTGCCCTTTCATTCTATCCCAAAGGAATCCTACTGGCAACTTCTTCAATTTTCTTTCACTCAAAATATTTAAATTAATTGACTTAATTTTTGTGATATCTTTATGAGGTATAATGTGATGTTTTCATTAGTGTAATACCGAATAATAATTTTGTTGTATATAGAATGCTTGTGTGATAACTGTTGGCTTTTCACTGTTGACTATATTAGCCGCCTACTGCCATCCAGTTTCTTCTGAAAATCAACTGTCAATTATACTGAAGACCCTTTCTTTTCAATGCTTGTTGAAATAACACAGATCAAAGAATACCAGGCTAACTCCAAGATGAACCAATTATATTTTCCTTTATTATAAGGGGCAATCTCACAAAACAGGAACAAAAAGTTCAAGCTCAGCTGTGTAGGGCAGAAACCACAGAGAGAGCAAACCCTGGGCATTTTTCTCTGGGTCCCCCAAAGGTCACGCCCTAACCCGGTCCCAGCTCTTAAAGATCATTGGCTGGCAGAGATTCCCCATCATGTGCCGAGTTCAAAATTTTCTTTTTGATTTGCACTTGTAACAGTTTGATTATAATGAGTATAGGGGCTGATCTCCTGAGTTTATTCTGACTGGGTTTTAGGGAGCTAATTGAGCATATAGTTTAAGTTTTTCATATATTTGGGGAATTTTTTGTCATCAGTTTTTCAAATTTTTCTCACTTCTCTTTCTGAGAGCTCTACTGTGCAGTATCTTCTACTGTGCTTAATATCGTTCCATGTTTTTCTGAGATTTTGTTTATTTATTTTTCCCTAAATCTGGATGTCAGTTGATTATTTTCAAACGTGTTGATTGTTACTTTTACTTCATTAAATTTGTCATTAAGCTCCATAGTCATTTTTAATTTTTAGCTATTACTTTTTTAAAACTCACTTTCCTTGGTTATTTGATTTTATTTTTTTCATAAAGGCATTTATTTTATTTTTCTCTGATAATTTTTTATTACTTTATAAATAATAGGAATCAAAATTTCCACTTCATCCCCTCCTTCCACTTCTCTCCCGCTCCCCCTCTCATCCTCCTCCCTCTTGCTCCCTCCTTAAGAGCAGTCGGGGTTCCCTGCCCTGTGGGAAGTCCAAGGACCACCCACCTCCATCCAGGTCTAGTAAGGTGAGCATCCAAACTGCCTAGGCTCCCACAAAGCCAGTACATGCAGTAGAGACAGATTTTTCTATGTTGAACCAGCCCTGCATCTCTGGGATGAAGCCTACTCCTTGGATATTTTAAATAATATATGCCTGTTGATAATCTCTCTAGTGAGATCTTGCTATTCTTATTTTCATTGTCCAATATTTTCTTTAGAAATTTTTCTTTTACATATTTGGGAATTTTTAAAATAATTGATAGAAACTCATTCTCCACTAAGCTCTTCGTCTGGGAAAATTTCTATTGATTTTCTTGTTGTTCACAGGTACAGGTGATTCTGTGCCTGTCTTTTCACACCTCATATGTTTTTGGTAAAACCTGCACATTAAATATTTATGTGTGGATTTGTTGTTTCTGTTCCTTGTTAGTTTTCACTGGTGTTTTTTCTCAACAAATTCGGTGCTATCTATATTTGTTATCATGTATGGCAAATAAAACTTCTATTCCATTAACTTAGTACCCAATTAATAAACAGACAGAAACTTCATTCAATACTTGGAACAACAACAACAGAATAAACCCAAACTAATATTTCCATAGGCCCTTTTCAGTGTCTGCTATAGCTTCAACTCTAATTTCTGCACAGCATCAACCCCAACTGCAGGTTAAGTGCCTAAACTTGAGTACTGAGAATATGCACAGCCCTGAGTCTATCTGCCTGCTCCTCTAGATTCGTAAGATTTTATCGGAGCCAACCAAAGCCGTATGTACATCTTCTTTCTAAGCCTTTCCTTCCAAGGGTCTTGATTAGTCTATTGTCTGTTGCCTCGAGCAGCAGTGACTGAAGAGCAACCGCTTTGGACACATTTCTCTCAGGAATTTTAGCACTGGGATAAATCCAAGCAGCAAAATAAAGACAAGATTTTTCAGTGGGTCTTCCAGACAGCCACCAGACAGATCAAATAAGGACAATTCTTTGTGTATGCAATCCACTCAGCTCCCTCTGGTACCAAAAATATGGGCTATTTTCAAGGCTAGCATGAGCTGGAGGATGTAAGAGGGAACTGGAGGAAAATACCACAAAGCTTGCTGTCCTTACTCAGATTCAGCTGCTTTTCTTGAATAAATATTTCTCATATTGCTGAACATCTTTGATTAGTCTCCAGTTTTCTGAAAATATTAATTCTAACAATATTTTGCCAGTTTCTGAAACAGAGGCACAAAATCCTAAAGTGTAAATTCTGCTGACATGGCTCATAGAATGTTAAAATGAAATAATCTTCACCTACCTAGGAAAGATTTGATTAGTGGATAAGTCAAAGCAATCAAGTTCATACGTTGTTCTAAGGTCTCAGATGGCCAAGGTATCATACTCATTTTTAATATAGACATGTACGTAAACCAAATGTACAAGGTTATGCAGTGACTTTGATCCCTTTGTCTCAGTCTTCAAGTGGCTGAAGAGAGATTGCTGGGATGCACTCAGCTTTTGGGTCTTGTTCTCTGAACGGAAGAATTAATGAATTAACTTAGACAAAGAATAGAAAAGTTGGTCAGGCATGGTGGTGCTCAGTTTTAATCAAATAACTTGAAAGGCAGAAACAGGTAGGTCTCTGTGAGTTTAAGGCCAGCCTGGTCTACATAGTGAGTTCCAGGAAAGCCAGGGCTGTTTCAAAAGTGAAAAAAAGAATAGAAAACTTTACTTAGTCATGAAATAGAAGCTAATGTTATTGTGCCGCATAATTTGATGTCAATGTGACACAAGCTAAAGTCATCGGAGAGGAGGGATCCTCAATTGAGAAAATGCCTCCAAAGGCCAGGCTGCAGGCAAGCCTGTAGGGCATTTTCTTGATTAGTAATCAATGGGTGAGTGTCCAGCCCATTGTAGGTGGAGCCATCCCTGGGCTGGTGGTCTTAGGTTCTAGAAGAAAGCAGGCTGATCAAGCCATGGGGAGCAAGCCAGGAAGCAGCACCTCATCCATGGCCTCTACATCAGCTCCTGCCTCCAGGGTCCTGCTCTGTTTGAGTTCCTGTCCTGACTTACTTCACTAATGAACAGAAATATGGAAGTGTAAGCCAAATAAACCCTTTCCTCCCAACTTGCTTCTTGGTCATGGTGCTTCGTTGCAGCAATGCAAACACTAAGACATTTACTAATTTTCAGGACAATAGGTGGAGAGCTGAACCAAGGGAAAACCTATATGAAAATATTCTCATTTCCCAGAGTAGGAGTAAAGAGATAATGTTAAACAATAATGAGCTCGTTTTCTCACCTCTGTGGGTATTCCAAGTGAAACAAATCTATCCACAGAGTCAAGGCTAACATCCACAAACGAAAGCATACATGTAGCATTTCTATTTGTGGGTCTTGGTTATGTAGTTCAGAATGATTGTTTCCATCTGCATGTGTTTACCTGCACATTTCCCATTTCTTAACAGCAGAATATCATTTATCTAGGCTGTTTCTATGGCCTGGCTATTATGAAAAAAAAGTGGCAATGGCACCAGTTGACACTTCCACCAGGAGGAAATAAGTGTTCCCCTTTTCCCACAGCCATACCAGTATTGATGATTTTATTTTTTTAAAAAAATCTTAACCATTCTGGCTTGGATACAGTGAAATCTGAGAGTAGTTTTAATTCGCATTTCCCCGGTGGCTAAGGATGTTGGGCATTAAAAATAAAAGGGTTCTCGGCCATTTATTTCATCTTTTAGAGAACCCTCTGTGTGTTTCCTGCTTCATTTTTAATTTGGTTGTTTGGCCTTTGTTTGGGTTTATTTTTAAAGATATTCTTATTAGTTCTTTGAGAATTTCATACATTGTGTTTTGAGCATTTTCATCCCACTCTTCCATCTCCTCCCAGACCCACCCTTCTTTCCATATCCACCCAACACTGTGCTCATTTTATTTTAACCCATGGTTAACTAGTGCTGCCTCTGTGTGCGTAGTTGTGTGGCCATGCCCTGGATCTTGTTATACCCACCAGGGGCCACACTCTTCAAACACTAACACACTGACGACTCTTTCTCTTGCAGTAGCTGTCAGTTACCAACAGCGCCTCAGTTAAGGATGGGACTTCATGTGCACTCTCTGCCTCCATGCTGAGATTTTGTTTGCCTTGAACTGGTTGCAGGTATTGTGCCTGGTGTAGAAACACCTCCTGTGAGGTTTTCTCACCTCCTGTGAGGTTGCATATTTAACTGCTCTAATGTGTCTGGGAAACACCATTTCCTTCTCACTGCTTCTGACTCTTACAGTCTTTCCATGACTTCTTCCACAATGTTCCCTGAGCCTTTAGAAGGAGGGGTGTGATACAGAGATCTCATTTAGAGCTGAACACTCCACAATCACTTGTTCTCTGCACCTTTACCAGTTGCGGGTTTCTGTGTGAATTTCCATTTACAGCAAAAAGAAGCTTTTCTGATAGGGTATGAGAGATTTACTGATCTACGGATGTAGCAGAAGTTATTAGGAAATGGTTAAATATGTTCATTTAGCAGAATAATAGTAAGTTCTGGCATAGGGCCCATGGCCTATCTAGTTACAGGTTCTTGGCTCCAGTAATGGTACCAGGTGTGGGTTCTATTTTGTGGCGTGAGCCTTAAATCCAACTAGAAAATGGTTAGTTACTTCTGTAACATTCACACCACAGTTGCCTCGATGGACATATCTTTCCAGGTAGATCATGACTGTAGTTTACAGGGTTCACAGCTGGAGAAGATTGCTGATTACTTTTCTCTTCAGATAGCATGCGTAACACCTTCTAGCACTACTATAGCTAGCCAGTAGAGAGATGGCACTTCCAGATCAATACCATCTTTATTTCTCCATGGTCTACAACTCAAGAATGTGCTGTCTTTCAGCAATAGGGTCTTACTGTCCTGTTTCAAGGGGTGACCAAGAACAATGACAATGGCCTGTAATATTTGGTAGTCAATGAGACTTCTGCTGCCTGGCCTTCCCCAACACACCAGATTATATCCTCCCTCTCAAGCTGCTCCTCGTCTAGTATACCACTGAAAAGTAATAATAGGGCGAACACCCAGAACTCCTATCTAGTTTTCCCCATTCATTCTCTATCTTGGAATCAGAATGGCTTATCAAAAGTTTGATTTCTAAGGATTTTATTAGAACATGTTAATTCAAAATGAGAAGGAGTTTTATTACAACATTTTCCTACAGATAGACAATGTATTTTTTTTTGTATTTGGCAAACTTTATTTGAGGTTTTCTACAGTCGCAGATATTTGAAAAAAATCTTGAAATAATAAGCAAATCCCAAATATGTACAAGTTGGGCGACTCTGTGGACACTCTGCATTGTGATGAAGATTCTTTTTTTAATTAATTAATTTATTTATTAATTAATTAAAGATTTCTGTCTTCCCCACCGCCGTCTCCCCTTTCCCTATTTTAATAATCATATTTGCCACTTGCTTTTCCCTTCCTAGTCCTACTGGTCCCCTACTTTATCCCAACTAGTCTGTCCTCTTCATGCAATGAGTTTCATTAGGGTTGCTTATTGGATAATAAATGAGTAAGGAATTATTTACAAGATCATGAATTACACCACGAAGAAAACTGTTTCTACCTCTCTCAGCAGCCATTAACTGGATATGGATTCTCATGGGTGAGAAAGGTCTGGAAGCTGTTTCTTCACACAGACAACAGTTTCCTTTGCGTTACAGAAGCTTTCTTTTTATTTCATGAGTTCCCACTTTTCAATCGTTGGCCTTATTTACTGAACAACTTATTCAGAAAGTCTATATGAGTATCTACATTTTTACGTGTATATTCCTCCTTTATAGTGTGGTGGTTTCAGGGTTTCAGAGCTAACGTTGATGCCTTTGACTTATATGGAATTGTACAGGGTGAGAGATAACATTCAGTTCCACTCTTTTATATGTCGATTTCCCGTTTTCCTAGAACTGTTTGTTGAAGAAACTCTTTCCCCAATGTGTATTTTTTACATATTTGTCAAAAATTAAAAGGCTAGCTGTAGCTGTATGGGTTTGTGTCTAGCTATTCTGTTCTTCCCCATTGTGGTTTTGTGCCTGTACCATGTTGTTCTGTCACTATGGCTCTGATCTAAAACTTGAAATCAAGTATGCAGGCATGGATAGCTTTACTTATTTGCTTAGGATTGCTTTCGTTATCCAAGGACTTCATGCTTCCAAATGAAGCTTGAGACTGGTTTTTACTGTTTCTGTGAAGAATGGCATTGGAATTTTGTTGGAGAGCACATTGAACCTGAAGATTGTTCTTAGTAAAACAGCAATTTTCAAGATACTTTTTCTTCCAACACATGAGCATCAGTGGTCCAAAAGTATGATTTGGTCAGGACTATCCCTTTCTTAAAATCTTGCAAATATTACTTCATTTTCCCCATGGTCTTTACAATGATGTTATTCACACCTAAGGCCTGATCTTCCCTGGTTTTCCTCTTTGTAGGTTGTGGGTTCAGCCAATCTGCCACTTTCCTAAAGCACTCTCATAACACGGGAGCAGATTTTCAAGTCTGGTGTCTGTATCTCTGAATGGAGTAGCCTCATTTTCTGTTCCAACCACCTCACAGTCACTGACTCTAAGAAACTGTGATCCTAACGGGCTATGTTCCACTTCTCTTATGTGCTTGTATAAATCCTAAATCCTAGCCAAAGTCATCAAATAAACAGTAGGAGCAGACACCATGGGACGATTGTATATGGCCTATGAGCAGCTGGACACTTGGAGTTTGTCCTTGGGGAGAGTGATTCAGCTCCATGTTGCTTTCTTTAAGAGCAAGTGACAATAGCCTTAACAGGAGAGCAAAAAGTGTCCCCATTTTAGCGAGGCATGATGGCAGATACCATTAATCTCAGCACTTGGGAGACAGAGACAGGCAGATCTCTGTGGCTTTGAGCCTGGTCTACATGAGTTCCAGGACAGCCAGAGCTACCTAGTGAGACCCAGTCTAAAACAAAAACAAAAAACAACAACAACAACAAAACAAATAAACAAA
Organism: Alexandromys fortis; assembly: GCF_014885135.2. NCBI lineage: Eukaryota > Metazoa > Chordata > Mammalia > Rodentia > Cricetidae > Alexandromys > Alexandromys fortis. Next base: position 468,893 of record NW_026068105.1, read on the forward strand.
CTTGGTGCCAGTTTCCTGGGAATTGCTAGCTGGTATCACTGGAATCTCAGTATCTAAAGACCTTAGGGGAAACTGAGATCAGGTGCAATCTGTGTCAGCGGGGCAAAAGTGCTCATTTCCAGTCAATACTGAGAGGGTTTCACCATGCTACTATTTTTTTGTAATTATCATGCCATATTAAAATTGGTTGTTCATTTTGTCTCTATAACAAATAGGGATAACTTTTGAGGACAGGGACTCTGATTTCATTGACCTTTATATTTCAATCACCTACACAAGTTTTGAATACTTCAGCTCCTCTGAATGCACAAAATTTACCCTTCAAAATTCGACTTGGAAAAAACTGTAAGAAAAACAATTTAACAGATCTTTCTCATTTATATGTGTTATTCATGTCTGAGCCTTTAAAAGAATGTCTTGTCTCTAAAAACTAAATGAGAAAAATATCAAAGCTGGCAAAGTACTTGGGATTATCAGGGTGGAGACTCACATTTCTTTGACTCCTTAGTTTGTGTGCATGTATATTCCATCATTCTTTTAGCCACAGTTATGGAGGATTGGAAAATATTTACATTGGAAGTTTCATTTAAATAATATGGGTAGGCTTATCAACTTTAAAGATAATTCCTCACAGAGCTTAAAGATAATATTTTGAAATAGGCTATTTAATGCAACAAAATCTTCCTTGGGAACCAGTTTCATTTTTCAATATCTCTCAATGTTTTGGGAACATGCTGCTGACATCCTATATGCTTCTTAGTTAATTTAGAAGCCAGAGCAGCAGAGCAACAGAGAAACAATTTGTTTTAGTGTAGCATCATGATTTTATTTTCTGAGACAAGGTCTCACTGTGTATCCTTGGATGACCCAGAACTCCTCTGCAGACCATGATGACCTCAAACTCAGAGATTCACCTACCTCTGCCTCCAGAATAGATGGGAGTAAAGACATGTGTCACCGTGCACAGCCCTAACTAGCATTATGATTTTCAGTGATCCTTCTGTAATTATTATAAAAGCTCCAAGTTGGCATTTCTAAAATTCCTTCTTGGCGAAACAACAAAAAGGACCTATGACATAATCTAGGAATGGAATCCCTTCATCTGTGCACATTTTTGACAGACATAGGGTTTTCTCCTGATCCTGTTATAAATCTACCCAAGTAGCTGTCAGCCCATCAGAGAACTAGAGAGCATGGATTAACATTAACACTTGGACTCTCATCAGTTTCAATGAGGGGTATCATGGAATTATTCAGCAGGCCAAGTACGTGTATGAATACTAAGATCTACCATAAAGACATAGCTCATCTGCAAATCGGCTAGTGAAGCCTGGCCTGCTTTATGGAGGCAGATTTTACTCTCTTTTTAGAAAAATTAATTGTGTATATTTACAATTGTTTTTATTGAGGAGAAATATTAAGTTAAATGTTAACAAAACACCACCAGGAGGTGGTGATGCACATCTTTAATATCAGCCCTTGGGAGGCAGAGGCAGGCAGACAGGCGAATCTCTGTGAGTTCAAGGTCTGCCTGCCTGGTCTACAGAGCAAGTTCCAGAGTAGCCAAAGCTACACAGAGAAACCCTGTCTCAAAAAAAAAAAATAAATAAAACCACCAACAAAAATCAATCAATCAATCAATCAAACAAACAAACAAGTAACAAAACAAAAGCAAAACAGTAATAGTGTGTTTTCCTAGAATACCCAAAGCTCTAGGTTTTGATCCCTGTCTGGCAAAGCTTCTCCAAGGGAAGAGCCTCATCAGAGGTTCAAAAACAATGAAGTTAATTTAATCAAATTTCAAGTTAAAAAGAAATGTCATTTTTTAACGTTCAATAGAACTTTATTTTGTTACCCTTTTGCTGCACTGGGAATCAAAACCAAGGCTTTGGCAACAAAATCAATCTTGTCCTTTCTAAGTCATGAATCAATAAATACTTCCAATTGATTCTGACAAGAGGACCAAACGAATTCAATGGAGAAAGAATGGTATTTACAACAAATGGTGCTAGGTCAAGGATATATTCATATATAAAATTTTAGTATTTAGTAATGGAAATGTACTATATTGCTGACACTGTCTGCTGACTCTTGTCCTAGAACAATGTCCAGTGAACCTTCTTAAGACTCATCTGATGTTCTAGAAAGATACAGTGGGAATTAGTACTTATTATTTGATGCTTTTTTTTGGAAATTTTACTGCTGCTTATTTTTAATTATTTATTTATCCATTTTTAAAGGTTTTGCACATTTATATATTTATGTTGTGTACAATCCCTTCCAAGCCCCCTGTTTTCTTCTCCTTCCCCTCCTAGTTTCCCTTGCCCCCTAGACAGTTTTACTTCTACTTTCATGCCATGTATACATCTCTCTCTCTCTCTCTCTCTCTCTCTCTCTCTCTCTCTCTCTCTCTCTCTCTCTCACACACACACACACACACACATCCATATAAAATCTAGACATCACAAGCAAGAGAAAGTATATATTATTTCTTATCAACATTAAAAGTTAGATATTAATTGCTGAAGATAACACTGCAGATGCAAAATATTAACTGTTTTCTATCTCACTTAGAAAGTTATTTCACCATATTTCTATTCCACTATAAAGTTCGACCTCAGGGGGCTGGAGAGATGGTTCAGTGATTAAGAGCACTTGCTGCTCTCACAAGAGACTGGGTGGGTCCTGGCACCTTTATCAAGTGGCTCAAGAACTACCTGTAACTCCAGCTCAACGGGCTCTGACACCCTCTTCTGGCATTGTTTGTCACTGCGCATATAGACAAGTAGGTACACGATACACATAAATGAAAATAAATTCAGTTCTGAGCACCACACGCAGGTGGTTCAGTGGTTAAGTTCTTCTACATGTTGAGTCTCAAGAATTCATATTAGGCAGCTCACAGTCACCTGTAACTCCAGCTCCTTGTGCAAGTTGATGCCTCTGGCCTCCACACACCTGCACTCACCTGCTGGCCCCCAATAGATACACAAATACATAAACACATCATTGAAAAAGTAATAATAAACCACTCATATTTTCCTTGGGATCTATGTTATCATCTTGCTATTTTCCATAATAATGATTTCAATATTCTTTGAGTTGTTCATTATTTCTTAACAGCTAGAAGTGTTATTATTCATTCATGTTGGTATGACAATTTTCTCATTAGGTGTGTGTGTGCGCACACGCTCAGGCAATAACTCCACTTCTAATTTGCATTTCTAGAACCACAATTTTTTACAAGTATTTAAAACCATACCACATATGTAGACTAACTTATCTAAAAAATGAATATATAAATTTCTATTCTAGTAGGTATATGACTTTAGAAAATTATTATCTATTAAACTAGCAAGTATATCTTCCTTCTTAAATGGACATTGTTTTGTTTTCCTTTTGGACTTTCCCTTTCCTCAATTTTATTATCATACTTTGTAATTGTGCTCTGAGCTTTTTTTTTTTTTTTGCGATCACATCATGTGATGCTAACACCTTACAGCAACCCTGAACTCACATTTGCCACCCTCTGCCTGAGTTTCTTTAAACCTAGATTTCCAGCGCAGAGTGAGATGCTGTTGTCAAGCTGCCTTGGTTTCTTCTTTCTACTCTATTTGTCCTGTGTTTAATGTCAGTTGTTTTGCATCATTAATCTTGTAATCAAAACATTTGTTGGTTGAATTTATAGCTTCTGCACCTCAGTGAGCAGCGCATTATTTCTGATGTTTTGAAAGTTATTCTCCGTACACTGTAAATCTTGCATTAATCTTGAACCTCCTTGGTCCTCCAAAACTGCTTTCAGGGCCACCACTTGGGAGCAGGGAGAACAGGTACATGATGCCTTCTCAAGACAACATCAAATCTGGGGTCTTTAAGGGGAAAGGGTCACTTTCAAGAGGGTAGGTTCATTTTTTTTAATAACTATGGGGTTCTGATCACTGTTATTTCAGGCATAATAATAATAGCCACCAGTAATGTGGCATAATTACATGGGCAGCTCTTGCTCCAGGCTCACTTGTGTATGTCTTACATAAATCCAGGTCACAGAAAGAGTTTATATGTTGAGCACTGAAGACACTACACTTGGAGCTTGTTTTCTTCTTGGCAAAACTGGCCTTTGGGCAAGGAACTGCCCATGCATCAACCACTGACAAAATGCATGTTGTCCGGACTGGACAAGCAGGATACAAGATAAAAGACTGCCAAACCCTGCCAAGACAGGGTAAGACAGTTCTGAAAATTTTCCTGCTTCTGAAAATGATCTGTCAGTTACTCTAGGCCTTAGCCAAAGTTGGTTGTTCCAATGTTGAAAATGAGACTTTGGGTGATTGTTCAGGTAGCCAGTTGTCTCTGTCATATATTGTGCATTTTCAAAGATGCTTAATTTCACTTCCTGCCTACTCAAGTAATATTATCTCCCTTCTCAGGCCTTCAATGGGGTTGAAGATTAGATAGTCATAGTTACCTTCCTCTTATGATATAGCCAAGCCATTTCTAACACAAGACTTAGGACATAATGACTATTAAAACATTTAGCATATGTTCCTTGCTTAATATTGTTTAAGCTATGATGGAGGTGGGTCTTGTATCTTATCTGTTGCTTTCATTGGTTAACTAATAAAGAAACTGCCTTGGCCCTAATACGACAGAAAATTAGGTAGGCGGAGTAGACAGAACAGAATGCTGGGAGAAAGAAGCCGAGTCAAGGAGTCGCCATGATTCTCCCACTCCAGACAGACGCAGGTTAAGATTTTCTCTGGTAAGCCACCTCGTGGGCTACACAGATTATTAGAAATGGGTTAGATTAATATGTAAGAGCTAGCCAGTAAGAGGCTACAGACAATGGGCCAGGCAGTATTTAAAAGAATACAGTTTCCGTGTAATTATTTCGGGCATAAGCTAGCCATGTGGGCGGCCGGGTGCCGGGGACGCAGCCCCGCCGCTCTTATCACTACAAAGCTAGCTGTAAAATTCTAATTTTATACTTGATATCTGTTCTTAGTGTATACAGTTTTATATGGGGTTTGGAACTCTCTTATTTAGACAAAAGGGGGAGGTGATGGGGAACCTCCTTCAGCCAATGGCCTTTAAGAGGCTGGACCAGGTGAAGGCGTGACTTTTGGGTTCCCAAAACATCTATATAACATTTCAATTATGCATGATACAATTCAGAGAAATTATTGTTACGATATACATCACATATAAAGAATATACACTAACAAATTTAGTTATAAGATCAAGGAGAGGGTCATGGGTCAGTAGAATGCAAGGCCTGAATTCAATCCTTAGTATACAAAAGCACGTCCCATACGATAAAAATGATAGTTATCAAGTTGCTCTTTTTTCCCAACATAATATTGCTATGGATTATTTGAGAATTTCATACAATGCATCCTAATCACATTCACTTCCCATTCCTCCAAGGTCCAATCACTCATCCTTGTTCTCCAACCAAATTGGAGCATGGTCAAACTCCCAGTGGCCATTCGTAAAAAGATAAGTGAATCATTCTCATTCCTTAGCAATGATTTCTCCCTTTCTTCATGGAAGCAATATTTTAAGATCACACCAATTATTCAAACACCTGCCACATTCATCTTGACATCACATTTGACAAATAAAGGCATACAAGTAATTTAAAAAGCAACAATCTACACCTTTTTTTTGTTTCTAGACAAAGTTTCTCTGTGTAGCCTTGGCTGTCCTTGAACTCGCTCTGTAAACCAGGCTGGCCTGGAACTCAGAGATCCACCTGCCTCTGCCTCTCGAGTGCTGGGATTAAAGGTGTGTACCACCACTGCCCAGCTACAACAATCTACCTTAAAAGCCATGTTTCAAGAGGATATTTCTCTCACCTTCCTGGCTTTTGAAATATTTTATCAAAGAAATATTCCTATATGGCTCAGACATCACTTTATTGGAATGTTCCTGTGATGGCTAGTTCTGTCAACTTGATACGATCTACAGTCACTTGTGAAAAGTGTCAGTGAGAGATTGCCTGGATCTGGTTGCCCTGTGGGACATTGTCTTGATTACTTTAATTGAGGTGAAAGCCCCAGCCACTGTTAGGGGGCACCATTCTTTAGGCAGGGAAAATTAGAGTTAGGAAGTAGTATGGATGCACTAATTCATTGCTTTCTTCTTTTGACTGCCGAGGAAATGTGATGAATTACTTCAAGTTCCTGATGCCTTGAATGTTCCCCAATGATAGACTATCACCTGGAATTGTAAGTCAAATAAACCCTTTCTCCCTTAAGCTGCTTTTGTGAGGGCATTTTTAATCATAGTAATGGGAAAAGAAATTAAGACAGTTACCATAATAATCACTTTTCATATATTTGTATACATGTTCAATTTAGCTAGAGATTACCACAAGATGCTCCAAAACTGTTTTTTAACCATTTTTGTGTTGTTCGCAATATCTAAAAGCTCTTCCTCCACTTCCTCCTCATTTGCTATTGCTATGCTAATTTTGACATTGGTGATTTATCATTGTGGCTGTAATACCAATTTCTCTGATAACTAATAACAGTGCATGCCTTTTAATGTGTTTCACAATCATTTTGAATATTCTCTGTTGTCTAGTGACTCTTCAAGTATCTTGTCCATTTTTGTATGAGTTTTTCTGTCTTTTTCATAGGGATTTGTAAGAATTTTCTTTTTTATATAAGTAATTTATCAGTTATGTACATTTACAAGTATCTGCTCCAACTCAATGGCTTGCCTTCACACTTCTAAAATTGATTTTTAGAGTTTCACTGTGACTTCTTTTTCAAGACAGGGTTTCTCTGTGTAACAGCCCTGGCTGTCCTGCGACTCTCTCTGTAGACCAGGCTGGACTCGAACTCAGAGATCCACCTGCCTCTGTCTCCTGAATGCTGGGATTAAAAATGTGCACCAGCACCACCCAGTTCATTGTGACATTTTAGTACATATATATTATTATTTTTTATTACAAAGAAATTTAAACCCATACTCTGCATATGGAGAAAGATATGTGATATTTATCTTTGTCTTATTTTAACTTGATCTTGAGTGTCCTCAGTTTTTCTGCAACTGTCATAATTTCTTTTTTTAAAGATTTATTTATTTATTATGTATACAACATTCCTTCCATGTCTGCCTGCATGCCAGAAGAGGACACCAGATTTCATTATAGATAGCTATGAGCCACCATGTGGTTGCTGGGAATTGAACTCAGGACCTCTGGAAGAGTAGTCGGTGCTCTTAACCTCTGAGCCATCTCTCCAGCCCAACTGTTATAATTTCTATCTTCCTTACAACTAAATAAAAGTCAATTCGGTGTATGTGATTCCAAATTCAGTCACACTGACAATGACGATTAATATATCTTGGCTATTTTGAACAATGTCATAATAAACCCGGATATACATGTATCTCTGTGGTATGCTGATTTATAATACTTTAGGTATAGAATGTGGAGTGGCCACACCCTCACTAACATTTGTTTTCATTTGCCTTACCTTTCAAAATTTTCTCTATAATGTACTCTTTTTTAATGGAAAATGCATTAAAATGGATATATTTTATTATAGGCACAACTTATACCTCCTCCAGTAATAAATATTGTAAAACACACAGCTTTTGACTAACCCTCTTTTAGGCACAGGAACCATCTTTAAGGCCAGGAAAATACATTGATATGCAACAATGAGATCAATTTTAACATGTAGGCAGTGCTGTTAATTTGGACCACACGAGAGTCAAACATGGCTGGTTGGAAGAATACATTTTAGAGACCGTAAACTTTGAATAGCTACGACTGTAACTTTAAGGAAGATGACAATTTTAAATGTATACAATCTAAGCAAATGCTCTGCCATGCTTGCTCTAAATCCAGGGTCACAGGGAACCAAAATGTCTTAGTTAACTCTAGTCCTGTGACAAGTAGCAGGAATAAACAATGTAAAAAAGAAAGGTTTGTGTGGCTCCTGGTTTATAGAAGGTTTGGTCCAGGGATCACACACACACACACACACACACACACACACACACACACACACACACATTGGGCTCTACATTTTTCTCTGCTCTCCTCCCTGCCTCTACCCTCCCCCTTCAGACCTCCCCCAAGGTCCCCATGCTCCCAATTTACTAGGAGATCTTGTCTTTTTCTACTTTCTACTTCCCATGTAGATTAGATCTATGTATGTCTCTCTTAGTGTCCTCATTGTTGTCTAGGTTCTCTGGGATTGTAGTTTGTAGGCTGGCTTTCTTTGCTTTATGTTTAAAAACCACCTATGAGTGAGTACATGTGATAATTGTCTTTCTGTGTCTGGGTTACCTCACTCAAAATAATGCTTTCTAGCTCCATCCATTTGCCTGCAAAGTTCAAGATGTCCTTATTTTTTTCTGCTCTGTAGTACTCTATTGTGAAATGTACCACATTTTCCTCATCCATTCTTCAATTGAGGGGCATTTAGGTTGTTTCCAGGTTCTGGCTATGACAAACAAAGCTGCTATGAACATAGCTGAGCACATGTCCTTGTGGAATGATTGAGTATCTATAATGTACTCTTAATGTACTCTTAAGTGTTTCACACAGGTGTGAATTTGGGGTCAGGATCATTTCCCTTTTTTAATTCATCTATCGATCCTGAACAATAAATTTCTCTCTCCTCTGCAGCATTGTCATGGTCATAAATCAATATCTGTGTGCACTGGATATGTTCCTTGACTCTATTATAGTTTATCTAGAATTCTAAAAATCATATCACTTTGTTGTTGTTAATGTAATTCTATAAATATTGCCATCTGATGAAATTAACTCTTCCCTTTGTTCTTCTACTTTATAATTGGCTTGGCTATCCTTGGGGGTCTTAGTTGTTTTTGATTTCTGTTGTGATAAAGACGTTGTGACCAAAGTAACATGGAGGAAAATCTTACATATTCTGATTACAGTCCACCATTGAGGGAAGCCAAAGCAGGGATTCTAGCAGGCTAAGAACCCGGAGGAAGGAGCTGAATCAGATTCGAGGAGCACTGCTTACTGGCCTGCTTCCCCTGCCTTGCTTTGCTCAGTCTGCTTTCTTATAGAACCCAGGACCACCAGCCCAGGAGTGGCACCACACCCAGTGGTCTGGGCACTTCTGCTTCAATCACTAATCAAGACTCTGATTGTAGACATTTTGTCAGTTCAGGCTCCTCTTCCCAGACCACTTTAACTGACAAAAAGCTAATAGGGGCACTTAAGTCTTTTCATTACTTTCTGCATTTTAGATTAATCTTGAAAATTTCCACCAAAATGAGAAAATGCATTGAGATTTTGATTTGCTTCTATTACATATACAAATCAGCTTGAATAGAACTGTGATTTTCACAGTGCCGAGTCTTTATATCCATGACCTTAATTTTTCCGTTTGTTCGTTTCTACTTCCTAATATTTTGTAGTTTCTTTTCTTAACATTTAACTCTTTATCGTCTGTGTCTGTGTGCACATGCACATGCCACAGTGACTATATGGAAATCAAAGGACAAGCTGCAGGGTTAAATTCTTTCCTCCTATATGGGCTCTGGGAATGAAACTCAGGCCATTATACTGATGGCCAGTGCCTTTACCTGCTGGGCCATCTCATCACCCTTCCCTAGTTTTACATATGTAGAAATGGTTTTAGAAGAATCCTACATATTATATGCTAGTTTACATGGTATATTAATTTTTCATTCACAATTATTTTTGTTAGTATATTAAAGTAAATTAATTTTTAATACTGACTTTTTAATCTATTGAAATTTCTATATTAACTTCTCAATTCTAATACATAACTGTAGATTAATTTTTCTATGTACATATTTATATAGTCAACATAATAGTCCAGGTATGTTCCAAGACTCTACTAGATATCTGAAAGTATGAATAGAACTAAATTCTGTATATGTTATGATATTTATCTATACATATATGCCTACCTGCAATAAAGTTTAATTTATAATAAGGAATATTAAGAGACTGGCAACAATAATTACTAGTAAAATACAATAGTCATAATAATATATTTTCAATGTTTTTTTTTTTCAAGAACGTCTCACTATGTAACCCTGGCAGTCCCAGAACTGACTCTATAGACCATGCTGGCATTGAATTCACAAAGCTCTGCCTGCCTCTGCCTCCCAAGTGCTGATATTAAAGGCATGCACCACTATGCCAAATAATAATAATATCATATAGTGAGAGCTTTATTTGCTATTTCAAAATATCTTGTACTATAGATTAAGCACATGATTTTTCTGCCTTAAGCTAAGAGCTTTTACCATTGCTTATCTTTGCATGTGTGAATGTATGGATGCACTCTCCACTCATCGATTGCCAGGGTGGCGCTCGCAGCCAGCAGTCCTTAGCAATTCTCTTGTCTCTACCTCCTCCTCCCAGTGCTGACTTCTTAGCTGGGAACTGGAATCTCAAGTCCTCTTTGTGCTTACACAGCCAGCTCTGTTAGCTGCTGAAGCTATCGCTCCAGCCACCAGTTTTTGCCTTTTAACTTAAAGGAAACATTTTGCAGCTCATTTTGGTACATTTGAATTGGCAAGATCAGTGCGCTTGTGCTTAGGGACACCTTAATTAAAATAAAGGTTAATTGAATTAATACCATGACCACGATAGCCCATCCAGTAGCTGTCTTAGAGTAAGGGGGTGGGAGTGTGACAAATACTCTCTGGATACACTGGGCAAAGTTCTGTTTCACACCACAGGTAGCACAGAAAAAGACGATACAATATTCTATTGTGTTACCCAGAATGTTATGCAGTTTATAACTCAGGAATTGTTTATTTCTGGAATTTTCCACATAATACTTTCAGACCACAATTGGCTTGAGATCAGAGAAGATTACTGAGCATTTTTCTGTGCCATTGTATATGTGTGTGTGTGTGTATGTGTGTGTTTAAATGTCTGTAGGGAAAATACTGCAAACGGACGTCTCCCGCACGACTACAATTTAATGAATTAGCTGTAGTTATGGCATAGCACTCAGTCTCACCTTGCTTTCTTGCCTGGCTCCCATTTCCCCACTTCTGCTGCCTGCCAAAGTGCTCCGAAAAGCATCACCATTGACATCACCTACTGAACGAAACATACAATTTCCACATGCTTTGAATACCCAATATTTGGGGTATCATATCTGTTTGGGGTGTCATAAAAAGAAAAAAAGGGAGGGCTTCTGTACTTTGTGCTCGGTTATGCTTCCTGGAATCTAAGTCTAACTGCTCTGCTCCTGCTCAGTTTTGGAGCCTGGCAGAAATGCTCCTTGCCATTCATTGACCACAAGAGGTCACTCAGTCCACAGCGCTAAGGACACATCATCATTACCTCTGTCTTCTTGCTTCATCTCTTTTGTTTCCTTCTCCCAGTAAAACAAAGCCAAAAAAAACCTCTCATCACTTGATGGATGGAAGCAAACAGACAATAATATGTGAAATGTATATAAAAACAAAAATAGACAAAAGATCACATGATGAGATTTTAGTAAGATGTGTTCATCTATCCAAAGCAGCCACAAACAAGACAAAATACACAAAATACTGGATTTCTTTATTGAATAGGCAGTCCAGGGATATTATGTCTACTAGAAAGAAAATAACAGAGAAGCGAGCTCTTCATTTTGTCCCAGCTGCCTGCCTGCTAATATCTCTGAATTGAAGATATGGGAGATTAAAGGCTATCAAGACACACAGAATCTGAAAGACATAGTCCTGGAAATGAGAACCGAAACAGTGATGAGGTGAGATGGAGGGAGCAGGGAGAAAGGAAATGAGGAGGAGGAAGAAAGGTAAGTGGGTAAGAAGGATAAGAGAGAGAAAACAAGAGGCCAGAGGAACAGAGGGAGATGAGGGAAGGAGAGACAGAGACACACACAGAGAATCTAAATCTTCTAGAGGTGAATAGAAGATTTCCTTAATTTTTAGCTGAGTACTGATTATTTTACATTATTTGGTTTTTATGGATTTGTTTTTTGACAGTTTCAAACATATTACCAATTCATTCTGTTTATTCTCACCTCCTCTCTATCTTCCTCTTACTCCATCTTATGTGACACTACCCTGAGGAGATAAGAACAAGCATCTATAGACAAAAGTCGGGGTACCACTGAAGTTCAACTTGGTGAAATGATGTGTTTTATTGTGGCTACTTACAGGAATATGGGGGAAGGGTTACTCACAGGAGCAGAAATGACTCATAGTCAGCTGCATCACCAAAATTCCCACCCCAGCATGAGTGACAGCTCACCAAGGCTAGACCCTGGAGTGCACTGTTCATTCTGCATGTAGCTCAACAGGTTGGTGAGTGTCCTTTCCAGGTGACTCAGTTGGTTTGAGCTTCTTTAATTTTGTTTTGTTTTTCTAGACAGGGTTTCTCAGTAACTAAGGAACCTATCCTGGAACCCCCTCTGTAGACCAGGATAGCCTTGAACTCACAAAGATCCGCCTGCCTCTGCCTCCCAAGTGCTGGAATTAAAGGCATGTGCCACCATCACCTGACTGGTTTGAGCTTCTTTCAGGCAGCTTGGCTGATCTGAAACTCTTCCATACATTTGAGATTGTCTGAAAGCATCTCTTAGTAGTCCATACAGCTTACATATGCTTAGGGTTGGAGGGATCCAATGAATCTGGTCAGTTTCAGGGACTTCCTGAAGCTATTGAGATGTTTACTTCCAGAGCTTAATGAGCTTCCCTATAGGATGAAATGTTTCATCTCCCAACAGAACATCCTATTGCTTCACCTCCCCTTAGAACATTTTGTTGTTTCATCTGCTCTTAGCCATCCTATTGCTTCACCTTTCTTTTTAACATCCCAAATCTCAATGAGCTTCCTTCATCTCATAGGAAATGGTTACACAACACCCCTGTCAGACCCATCCTCAGGTCCCTGTCCTATATGTTCATGTCTTTTGGTTTTATTTCATAACCTACTGTGTTTAACCAGGACTCTCTATGTGACTGACTATTGGTTTGGAATTCTCAAATGGAGCCTGCTGGGCTAACCAGTGGCTGCAGATCGAAGACAATGACTCATTCTCCCCCAGAAAAAGAAGGAAGGGTGGAACCTTATAAGTCCTTCCTTCATCCACAACTGACTGTTGACAGGTCCAGTGTTGGGCAAGCCCAGTGCAGGAAACAACAGCTTCTGGGAATTGATGGTTACAATGGCTGTGTCATGCTCAGTGGGACAGTATTTCACAGCGCTTCTCCCTACCCTCCAGCTCTTCTATCCTTTCCACCCCTATTCCTCCATATTTCCTGAGCCTTTTCTTGGAGGAAAAGGTAAAAATATTCTGTTTAAGGCTGAGCACTTTCCCATCATTCTCAGCACCTTGAACAGCCAGGCAAGAGTTTTGACATTTACCTCCCACTGTTCCGTGCAAAAAGAAGCTTCTCTGATTATGGCTGAAAGTAGTGTTTGTCTATGTGGATAAACATAAATATTCTGAGAGGAGTTCGGTGCCATGCAAATTTAGTTAAACAATACTACTAAGTTCACTCCTAGGGCACAGGGCCTCCTCATCCATGGATTTTTAAAAACAGGATTTAAAGTACCAAGAATGAATATTCTTTCGTAGAATTGGTCTCAAATCCACAACAGTTGTACCAATATTGCACTAGTAGGCACATCTTGCCTGACAAGACAATCATAATTTCCCAAGGTTCACAGTGAAGACCACCATACCCCCCCCCCCCGTCAGCCTGCATGATCACTCCTGGCACTGGAAAAGTTAGAAGGATGTTTCCAGCTCCATTCTAGCTTGATTTGTCTATACCTAGCAGGCAAGGTGTGTAGTGTCATCAGCAATAGATAGGGTCTATTAACTAGGTATGTGGGCAACCAAGAGAAGTGGCAAGAGCTTGTATTGTTTTCAGGGCCAACAACTCATAAGGAGGTACCTCACATATGGCACTGGGATTTTTGTTTAACCAGCTATGGAACTACCTAAACTGGAAAATGGAAAGAAACAAAGGAAGAGCAACTTTTATCACTCTCTCGAGCTAAGGAGTACTTCTCCCAGGCACAGTGGAAGCCTCCATAATACTTGTAACATGAGCAGGGGCCCTGCTTGTTGTTGGGTTTTTGTCCTCCCACCAGGTACCCCCAGCTGTTTAGCCCCAAAGAAAATAACACATAGGTCTCCATAAAGTATAAGCTGATTGGCCCATTAGCTCTAGCCTCTCACTGGCTAACTCTCATATCTTGATTAACCCATTTTTTCTGATCTGTTAGCCATGTGGCTCAGTGCTTTTTTTCAGTGGGGCAGATCTCATCCTGCTGCCTCGGTGGTCTGGGCAGGAGTGGGAGGAATTAACTTCCTCCATCCCAGAATTCTCCTGTTCTCATTACATCATTTCTACTTCCTGTCTGGTTTTCCCACCTATATTTCCTGCCTGGCCAATCAGCGTTTATTTATAACATGATTGACAGATTACAGACAATTCTCCCGCACCAATACTAAGCTCTAAGATTCAATGCCCACAAATATATTTACTCAGCAGTGGAGACAAAAAGTTCTTGATAAAAACCAAGAAAGTCTACAAGCAAGCCTCAGAAGTATAACACAAAATCAAATTGATTAAAAATAGCCTAGAAAAAACTTTTAAAAATTAAATACATTGAAAAAAATTCTTCATTCACCAATAAAATGACATGATGGCTGACATCCAATAAAAATTATGAGGCATTAAAGAGAGCATAAAATACATCCTGCAATGAGGATAAAAATGAACCATTTAGGAAAGACCTCCTATGCTCTTGGATAGGAAGACTCAACATAATAAAAATGGCAATCTTACCGAAGGCAATCTATAGATTCAATGCAATTCCCATCAAAATCCCAACACAATTCTTCACAGACCTTGAAAGAACAATAATCAACTTCATATGGAAAAAACAAAAACCCAGGATAGCCAAAACAATCCTATACAATAAAAGTACTTCCGGAGGCATTACCATCCCTGACATCAAGCTCTATTACAGAGCTACAGTAATGAAAACAGCTTGGTATTGGCATAAAAACAGATGTTGACCAATGGAATTGAATTGCAAGACCTGGATATTAATCCACACACCTATGAACAGCTGATTTTTGACAAAGAAGCAAAAAAGATACAATGGAAAAAAAGAAAACATCTTCAACAAATGGTGCTGGCATAACTGGATGTCAACCTGTATAAGAATGAAAATAGATCCATGTCTGTCGCCATGCACAAAACTCAAGTCCAAATGGATTAAGGATCTCAATATAAATCCGACCATACTGAACCTGATAGAGGAGAAGGTGGGAAGTAGCCTTCAATGCATGGGCACAGGAGACCACTTCTTAAATATAACCCCAGTAGCACAGACAATAAGAGCAACAATAAATAAATGGGACCTCCTGAAACTGAGAAGCTTCTGTAAAGCAAAGGACACATTCAGTAAGAAAAAAAGGTAGCCTACTGAATGGGGAAAAAAAAAAAAAAACCTTCGCCAACCCCATCTCAAAGGACTGATCTCCAAAATATATAAAGAACTCAAGAAATTAAACATTAAAATTCTAAATAACCCAATTAAAAAGTGGTATACTCAGGTAACAGAGAATTCTCAACAGAAGAATTTCAAATGGCCAAAAGATACTTAAGGACATGTTCAACTTCCTTAGCTATTAGGGAAATGCAAATCAAAACAACTCTGAGATACCTACCATCTTACTCTGTCAGAATGGCTAAGATCAAAAACACTAATGACAGTTTATGCTGGAGAGGATGGGGAGCAAGGGGAACACTCATCCATTGCTGGTGGGAATGCAAACTTGTGCAACCACTTTGGAAATCAGTGTGGTGGTTTCTCAGAAAACTGGGAATCAACTCAGGATCCTACCTCAGGATCTAGCAATATCACTTTTGGGAATATACCCAAAAGATGCGCAATCATACTACAAAAGGATTTGTTCAGCTATGTTCATATCAGCATTATTTGTAATAGCCAGAACCTGGAAACAACCTAGATGCCCCTCAACTGAAAAATGGATAAAGAAAGTGTGGCACATCTACACATTAGAGTATTACTCAGCAGTAAAAAACAATAACATCTTGAGTTTTTTATGCAAATGGATGGAATTAGAAAACACTATCCTAAGTGAGGTAACCCAGACCCCCAAAAACTGAATATGGTATGTACTCATTCATTAGTGGATTCTAGCCATAAACAAAGGTCATTAAACCTATAGTTCATGATCCTAGAGAAACTAAGTAATAAGGTGAACCCAAAGAAAAACATATACAGACCCACCTGGAAATTGGAATCAGACAAGGAAGTTTGGAGCAGGGGGGGAAGGGAATAGAGGGAAGGGGAGAAGGGGGCTGAGGAAAACATGAGGGAAAGGGATGGTTGAGATGGAGGAAGGACAGATATGAGAGCAAGGAAAGAGATATCTTGATTGAGTGAACCATTATGGAGTTAGCAAGAATCCTGGCTCTAGAAAAATGCCCAAGAACCCATAGGGATGACCCCAGCTAAAATTCTAAGCAATAGAGGAGAGGGTATCTGAACTAGCCTTACCCTGTAGTCAGACTGATGTTTATCACCATAGAACCTTTGTTGAACAACAGATGGAAACAGAGGCAATGACTCACATCAGAGCACTGGACTGAGCTTCCAAGATCCAGTGGAAGAGTGGAAGGAGTGAGAATATGAGCAAGGAAGTCAAGACCATGAGGGATTCATCCACTGAGACAGTTTGTTTGAGCTAAAGGGGCTCACCAACTCCAACTGGACTGGGAGTGAACAAGCATGGGAACAACCAAGCCCCTTTGAAGAGGGTTGAAAGTTGGGGCAGACTGAGAGTGACACTGGGATTTGTCTCTACTGCATGGACCGGCTTCTTGGGATCCTATTTGTGGGCCCCTGGTCTCCCTTACTCCTGGGGTGCATTGGCAGGGACAGTTTGTTATTTGTTAACTAAGCTTCCTGTGTGTTTCCGTGCTATCCCTGCCCCACCTGGTGATTTAGCTGCAGGCAATCTTCTCCATTGTTAACTTAAGTTTCCTGTATGTTTATTTCCCACCTCCCTGGGTGGTGAGATCTTTGTGCTGCAGTTAGGTAGAAAAGGGCTTCCCCAAGTCTGAATAAACGGCATTCGCTTGATCTCCTATCGAATGACCCTGGTCTCTGTCTCTTGTGTTCAATCTCCAGGCCCTTGCCCGGACTCGCATTCGGTACAGCTGCGCGCGAACTGTACCAAGGGTGTAACACCAAAACCGGGTGTTAAACCTATTCCCTATGGATGTAAACCTTGCTTAACCTAGATGTAGTAGGAAGGGCCTGGGACTTTCATAGGGTGGGTGCATGGCCCTCTCTTAGGATTGGAGGGGGTGGGGTAGGAGCGTCTGTGAAGAAATAGGGAGGGGAGTGGGAGAAGGGGAGGGAGTGGAAATTTGGAAAAAACAGTTTAAATAAATAAAAAAATGAAGCATTTAAAATACACAAAGAAACCAATGAGATAATTATTAAGTATAAACATTAAAACATAAAACTATTCTGTTTTCCAAAAAGATAGAGAAACATTTGAACATGATATGATATGTAGAAGACTAAAAGTAAAATTTAAAAAAAATTCTGATATGAAAAATACCCCTAAATATGAATAACACTAGAATACATATTGCAGCAGACAGATTAGCAAATGTGAAGACAGCAAAAGAAGAATCCCTACTGAAATACAGAAAAAGATGGGTGAAAAATTTCTGAAGTATCATGTGGACAGCTTAAAGCAGCCTAAAACAGAGTTCAATGCGAGAACAGAAAAATGTTGAAAGAATCACAGAAACTATATGATGACAAATTTATAAATCTACAAATCTCAAAAGCTCGATGAATCTCAAACACATGAAATATGAAGAGAAATACACCAAGACATATCTTTAACTGCTTAAAACCAGTGATAAATGTAAAAAACTTAAAAGCAGCCCTCTAGAGATCACATTACACACAGGCACATTATTTCCAAAGGAACAAAGATAAGCATGGCAGTGCATTTTTCATGGAAAACAATGCAAGCTACAAGAGTGAGGAACAGCGTATTTAAAGAACCAAGAGAAATAAAATGCAACCTATACCTATGCAAATTATCTTTCAATATGAGTGTGAAATAAAATTATTTGCAGACAAATACATCAGTTATCATTCATTCAGTCAAGAAATATCAAGGAGGACTCATTCAGATATGAGCTTTTGAAATGTCAGAAGAGATAGCTCTAAATAACCAATTCCATGAAAATATTAAAAGATAAACAAATAACCCATCCAACACAGATCTGTCAGAAATAACTTCATCAGAATAGTGGAAATCAGTAAACCTGCCATGGCCCCCGCCTGCCCTGATGGTTCACTTCATTCCCTGTCACAATTTGCCTTTATGCTTTTATGTGAAATATATTCATTTCATTCATTACCCGTTCTTCCTCCCTTAAGGATCTTTTCACTCTCTTTCATGATGCAAACCCGTGTTTGCATTATACACACACACACACACACACACACACACACACACACACACAGAGAGAGAGAGAGAGAGAGAGAGAGAGAGGAGTTGAATTTTCTTTGATCCACCAACCAGCTCACAAATAAGACACATGGAATCTTTTATTAATATGGATGCCCAGTCTTAGCTTAGGCTTATTCCTGATGGGGAGTCTTCTGTTTTGTGTTGATTTCATTGGTTAAATAAAGAAACTGCCTTGGCCCTTTGATAGGACAGAAAATTAGGTAGGCAAAATAGACAGAACAGAATGCTGAGAGAAAGAAGCCGAGTCAGGCAGTCGCCATGATTCTCCCTCTCCAGACAGATGCAGGTTAGAATCTTTCCTGGTAAGCCAGCTCGTGATGCTACACAGAATATTAGAAATGGGTTAAATCAATATGTAAGAGCTAGCCAATAAGAGGTTAAAACTAATGGTCCAAGCAGTGTTTAAAAGAATACAGTTTCCATGTAATTATTTCGTGGCATAAGCTAGCCAGGCGGCCGGGAGCCAGGGTGGCAGGGACGCAGCCCTGCCACTCCTCATACAACATATTCCACTAGCTCTTTTAACTTAATTTAACCTGTTTCTATTCATGTAAACTTTGCCTTGGGGGTTTTTACCTTTCTTTCATTCTGTATGTCCTACTTTCCTGCTTCCTCCATGTCTGTATATCTGTCTGGTCCCTGGTGTTTCCCTGGCATTACTTTTTCTGTCTTCCCAAGCCTAAATTCCTCCTCCTACTTACTCTCCCTGCCCTGAAAGTCTTCCTTCTTTGCTATTGGCATTTCAGATTTTTATTACACCAATCAGGTACCTTAGAGGCAAGGTAAAACAACAACTATGTACATCTTTACATAATTAAACAAATGCAACACATCTTTACATAGTCAAAGAAATATTCTTCTACATAAACAAATGCAACTCATCTTTACAAAGTTAAACAAGGCAATTCATTTTTGCATAAACAAATATTACACAAAACTCATACACTGTGTATACTGTACATTTTCTTTCTGCATTCATCTGTTTATGAACATCTATATTGGTTCCATTTGCTGTCTATTGGGAAGAGAACATTAATAAACAGATATGCAGACATTTCTATTTTAAGCTGACTTAAGAGTTTTTGGGTACACATCCAAGAATATAGCTGGGTCATATGGTAGTTCTATTTTTAATTTTTAAGAAATGTCCATACTTATTATTTACATAATGGCTGTTTATATTCTCACAAGCAATATCTAAGGACTCTTCCTTGTTCTATTCTCATCAGTATTTGTTACCAACTAATAACCATTCTTACTGGAATGAGACTGGATCTCAATGAAGTTTTTTATTCGTTTGTTTGTTTTGAGAGGTTTCTCTGTGTTGACCTAGCTGCCCTGGAACCTACTCTGTGGACCAGGCTGACCTTGAACTCAGAAATCTACCTGCCTCTGCCTCCACTTCTCTCCCTGAGCAGTGGCTGGTCCCAGGCAGGGAGACACATGGCAGGTGGGCAAGAGACAGAGAGAGACATGGATAGACACAACTTGCAGATTTTATAAATCTGTATGTTGTGGACACTCAAATTGGCATATTTATTTACTATACACACCCATTCAAAATGTGTCTATTAACCTTTCTTTAAACTGTTTATCTCAGGTATGGGTTGTTATGGAAACAAAAGGCTTGCCTTAATGCAGAAGCTCTCCCTTCTCAGTTTGTTTTCATGGTTACAGTTATCAGCAGTCAACAAGGTCCAAAAATATGAGATGGAAAAGCCTGGAAATACAAGACACATACATTTAAACTATATCCTCTTCTGAATAGTGTGATGAAACCTCCTGACAGTCTACTCCAGAGATTCTCAACCTGTGGGTCATGACCCCATTGGGGGTCACATATCAGATATCCTGCATATGAGATATTTATATTCTGATTCATGACAACAGCAAAATTAGTTATGAAGTAGCAACAAAATAACTTTGTTTGGGGGTCACCACAACATGAGGAACTGTATTAAGGTGCTGTAGCATTAGGAAGGTTGAGAACCACTGCTCTACTCCACTCTGCCCATATCATACCAGGGATGTGATCTGATCCTTTGTCCAGGGTGTCTGTACTACACCTATTCTTTTACTAGTCACCTCAGCTATCAGCTCATCGCGGCACTCATGTTTAAGTAAGCCTCATCTTAACTGGCTCCAGAGGGTACAAAGAGTGCTGCTAAAGAGGCACCAGCCCACAAAGTGGAGGCACACATTAACTTTGGTACTATGTGGCAATGCTGCAGGGAATATAGGAGAAAAATCAAAATCTAGTAGACCAAACGTTTGGTACTATTTAGTGACTCTTACTAAAATCAATATTGTATGTGAAGGATATTAGCACTTGGAGCAACAAATAGATTTCTTAGTTTTTTAATGGCAAAATTATATATACATATACAGATTCTTTAAAAAAAAAGTTCTTACTTGTAGCATAGGCTGGCTTGGAACTCACTGCATAGCTCAGCTTAGTCTTTGTCAGTAAGCTTCCTGTTGTTTGGTCCTGAGTGCATACACTACTCTATCTGGGTCAGATTTTTACATTTTTAATTTTAGGTAGTACTGGGGGTTGAACCTAGGGCCTCATGCATGCTAAACAAAGTGTAATACTAATGAGTTGTATCTCTAGCTATAGAATTGTGGTGGTTTGAATGAGATTGGCGCCATAGGCTCATATGTTTGAATACTTGATCCCTAGTTGGTGAACCTATTAGGGAACTATTAGAAAGTGTGGCCTTATTGGAAGATTGCTGCACTAGGAATAGGCTTTGAGGTTTCAAAAGACTCGCACCATTCCCAGTGTGCCTCTTTGCTTCCTGTCTGCGATCAGTATGTGAGCTCTCAGCTACTGTTTCAGTGCTATGCCTTCTGACATGGCCTGCTGCCATGCTTCCTGCCACAACAGTGATGGACTCCTCTCTGAACTGTAAGACCCAAATAGAACCTTCCTTCTATAAATTACCTTGGCTATGGTGTTTATCACAGCAATAGAAATGTAAGTAATAAAGAGATTTGGATTTAGTGGCTTCGGCTCACCTAATAGAAACAAAAAGGAAATAAAGTGACTTTGGGTTTTCTGTAGATCAGAGATCACACAATGCTTACAATAGTTAATGGAAATGATTGTCTTTGCAGATCTTTGTTTCATTAAAATTACTTTTATTTTTTTTTAAAATCATACATTAAGATTCATTCTTTTTGGTGTATAATTCTCTGAGTTTAACAAACACATACACATTTTAACTATAAACAACATAAAGTTCCCATTACTAAAAAAAATCCCTTGTGCCAACACTTGGTATCTCCTGGTTTTTCTGCCTTATTGCTTCACCTTTTCCAGAAAACACACAAATGAAATATAACAGTAAGCAGCCATTTGAGTCTGGCTTCTTCTACTTAGCAAAATACATTTAAGATTTATCCAAGTTGTTGCATATGTGGTTCCTTAGTTTTTATTGCTGAGTAGAATTTCATCATCTGGACACACCAGTTTCTATATCTCTGCACCAGTTGAAAGGTATCTTCCAGTTTAGTTTTCTCCATTTGGATGTGGTCTGTAGATCTAGTAAGGAGGAGGTAAGGTTTTCCACCTAAGACGAAGGAGTCCCTTCTGGGAATCCTGGCTGAGAAGTACATCCCTGGGTAACTGTGCAAGAAGCTGTAACCAGGGTCCTTTACTTCTCATCCCTTACACGTTATCAAAAATTGGAGCATTAATCATGTGAGCAATATAGCAAATGAATAGAAGTTTGTCCTGAGTGAAGTCAGAAATCGTCAGAGTGGCTCTGACAAATATTCTGGAAGCTAAGTGTTTGTAAGAATATTTAAAAATTATTTTAATTTAAAAAATATTGAAAAAGGTAAAAACCACTCCAAACCACAACACAAGGTGAAGGTGTCTTTTCAGCTTGTACAGTCCCACTTCCAGAAGGTTTACAGCTTGTTATACACATTCCTTATTTCTTTCCTACATTGATTTTGAAATTATCTCTACAAACTATACACACGAACTATTTGCTTAAAAATGTATCCTTACTATACATACATACATCTTAGTTTATAACTTAATATAAAAACTTGGTATAAGTCACAATATATTCATAGATCGAGTCCACTGTTTTAATGGCTTCATAGTATCCCACTAAATAGATGTGCCATAAGTCATTCGTGTTGACAGATGGACATTTGGATAATGTCCAAGTTCCTATTTTTGTGAGTTTCACTGAGATTCATATGCCACAAAATTCATCCACTTGGTATATTCATCGCTATACAAGTATTAATGAAATTTATGAACATTTTCATCTACTTGCAAAGAATTCCCATCCACTCTAGTTATCCCTACATACCCTTTATCTCTCTCTCTCTCTCTCTCTCTCTCTCTCTCTCTCTCTCTCTCTCTCTCTCTGTGTGTGTGTGTGTGTGTGTGTGTGACACCAATTCGGGATACTTCATCTACATCTACATTGAGTCCTACAATTTTCCTTCAGCAGTGACTGGCTTCTTTCACTGAACATATTCTCAGGGTTCTTCCATGTTGTAGTAGTGTATCTCAGAAGAGGTCCCTTAAAAACAAAAACAAAAAAAACAGCTTGTGAAGAAATTGGATTACTGTCTCATTAAACATTTAGTAGAACGCAAATAAAATGCAATTTAAGTCTGGACTTTTCCTTGAGGGTATCTCTCTTACTAGTTATTATTCCTATTCTGACTTCCTTTATTTTGTTGTTGGCACTTATCTTTCTAGAAATTTATTCATTTTGGGTAGGTCAATTTATCGACACACAAGTATAACACTATTCCATTATATACCTTCTATTTCCCAAAGATCAGTAGCACTACCCCCTCCTTTCTCGTTCTAATAATTAGTCTACCTTTTCCTGTGATATCTAGTAAAAGGTTTGCCAATTTCTTGCTTAGATTAATTGCCTTTTCTTAATTGTATTTTATTCTCTCATTTATCTTGCATGCTTTTTTGTTTTAGGTATAGTTTGCTATTCTTTTCCTACAGCTTAAGATATAAACTGAATGACTGCTATATGATCTTTTTTCTCTTTAATTAGGCTTATCTCTAAACATTTTCTACATAGACAAAGGTAGCTATGAGCCACCTGATGTGGGTACTGAGACTCAAACTCAGGCCTCTACAAGAGCAGGCAAGCAATCTTACCACAGAGCCATTTCTCCAGCCCTCCTTTTGTGTTTCTTTATTGACCTACTTTCTACTTAAGTGTGACTAATTTCCACATTTGAGAGTTTCCCAATTTCTTGTTACTGATTTCTAACCTCTTTCCAGGTGGTCAGAGGACATGCTTTACATCACTTCAGTTTATCTGGATTTTTTAAGGCCTGTTTTGTGGTTTAGCTCATGATCTAGCCTGAAGACATTTCATAGGCATGGGATAACGATCTATCTACTAGTGTTGTAGGGTAGAATGTTCTATAGCTGCTTTTCAGATCTATTCAGTTCACAAGTATTCTACCTCTTTGTTTATCACTTGTGTAGCACTACTTTCAGTAGAAAGGAAACACTGAGTATTTCAGCTTTTCAGAGACTTGTCGATTTCTCCATTCTTTCCTTTCCTGCCCTGTTTCAGGTTATTTTGGGTCTCTGTTGTTATGAAAATATGTAATTAAAATGTTTACATCTTAAAACATTGACCGTTTTAACAAAAACTACAGATCTTTATCTCTAGTTGATATTTTTGTTCCCCTTTCCTCCGAATTTGGGGCACGCTAGCTATTTCTATATGTTACAGGCTTAGCAATATATTAAGGTTATCACTTAAAACAATGATGGTAGTTTTTAAGATGCTGAATTATTTACTGTTTTATAAAATTAGCCATATTTTAACTCCTTTGTTTTATTTGTTCCTATGGATTTCTGCTATTTTTTAGTAAAATAAGCATTATTTCTGATCTTCGTCTGTTACTGGCAAATGCATTGACTTTTTTGTTATAGGAGATACAATGCAACTATATACAACTTAATACAACTTTTAAACATTAGTTAACAAAATCTTAGCACTTGGGAGGCAGAGGCAGGTGAACCTCTGAGTTTGAACCCAGTCTGGTCTATACAGTAAGTTCCAGGACAATCAGGACTACACAGAGAAATGCTGTCTCCAAAAACCAAAAGTAAGTAAATAAATTCGTTAACAGATAAAGAAAAAAGTATTCAAGGTTGTCTTTTATAGTCACACACAATCACGTTTGTCTGTTTTATGTATAGATTTAAATTTTTCTCTAAGGTCACTTGCTTTTCAGCTTGACAACGGTCCTCTTGCATGTCTTGTGTGATCTTCTGGCAACAAATTCTCCAGCTTTTAAAAAGTATGTGGGAGGTATTTTACCTTTCACGGCCACCTCCACTGTTTCTGAGATCTTAACTATGTCACTTTTTCTTGGTTTTCGTTTTTGAAACAGGATTTCACTTCTCTTTACACAGGCTGGTTTTGAATCAGGCTCCACTGATTCCCCCCGCCTCGGCCTCCTGAATAGCTGTAAATACAAGAATGTGCCATTTATCAGAAATACCCATTTCTGATAAGAAGTTAGTTGGTAATCTAGAGACCCATGACAAATAATATTTCAGTTTTCTTGGGTTATTTTCATGATTTTCTCTGTCTCTTGAATTTTCAGTATTTTATTATAATGTAACTGCATGGCTTTGTCACTCAATTTGAAATATTTGTAGCCGCTATTTCTGAAGAGTTTTTTTAATATTTATGTGTAATTTTGTATATATGTATGTGGGAGCACACTTGCCATAGCATATTTCCGGAAATCAGGGATAACTTACTGGAATTGTTTCTCTCCTTCTCTCATGTAGGTCCTAGGGTTTGAACTCAGGTCTTCATGCTTGGTGGTGAGTGTCTTTACTTACTAAGCCATGGTCCTCTTGCAGTATTTTTTTTTTTTTTGAGATAGGGTTTGTATGTATAACAGTCCTGGCTGTCCTGCAACTCACTTTGTAGACCAGGCTGGCCTTGAACTCACAGAGATCCACCTGCCTCTGCCTCCCAAATGCTGGGATTAAAGGCTTGCGGCACCACCACCTGGCTGTCTTGCGGTATTTATGCACCTTTCTCCCTTTTTAAATGGAATTCTTATTATCTATTGTTTGATGTGCTTAGTGGAGTTTCCTACATTTCCTTCACTTTTTCCCCTTGGATGGTATAATCTCATTTAACCCTTCCTCAGTGAGGTAAGGAGCAATATTACTCTACTGTATAGATGAGATCAATGAGGCTCAGATTAAGTGGCTTTTGAAGTTAAGTTGGTAAACATGTGTGACTATGAGGATCACAGGTCTGACTCCAAAGTTGGTACTACCTAGTCTATACCACATTGTGTTCCTATTCTTCAACAACTATAAACAAATCACTAGGGGTTTGAGGCAGGATGCATTTCTTCTAAAGTATAGAACTTTCTTTCCTGTCTCTTTAGTATTCTCTGCTAGTTTGTTCCCTCTTGAAAGTTCATATACCTAATGTTTAATATATATTAGGCAGTTACTCCATGTTTAATGTCTATTGTTTTGAATTCAATAGTATCATGAGATTACCAATATTTTGGCTTAAAAGAAGCCAGCATTATATGTATATATAATATATATAGATATATATATATAATATATATCTTTTCGAGGACTGTGAAAACTCAGTGTAAGCAATCATTAAATATGTTGATCAACTCATGAATCTCCCTACTATAACTGTTCAAAGTTCTGACAAAACACAATGAGTTCTAGTAAATAAATATTTTAACATTGAATTAGTTTCAAATCTTTGTATACAGGAAACAGTCTCAGAAAAAGTATTATCTCTAGGACTAAACATTGAAGACTGCAAAAATATTAAAGAATCATCAGGAACAATAATGTAACTTACCCTGAGAATTAAAGGTTTTCTATGATCTTAATGCTCAGGGTACTTTCTGCCCTATATAGTGCATGATTATTATCTTTAATACTCAGGATAGTGTCAATTTTATATTGTCATTTTCTAGATTATACAGTATTTAATTATGGAAAATTTTTCTAACAATTCTCTTTAAATGTGGAAAGCCATTGTCCTAATTACTGTCTTTCTAATATTTCCTCTTCACTTTAAAAACAAATTTCTATGTATATACATATCCTAGATTTTAGATTACGATAAAAGAAAGATAGGAGTGTGTGTTTATACACATACATATATCCAAATGTGTATGTACGTGTGTCGATATGTATTCTAGCTACCACTGATTTCTGCACTGCTATCTGTAGCAGATGTTATAAGGGAAGCACCCTGGACAGCTGGCTGTTGCTGTTTGTTCTTTCCAAACTCTATCACCAATATTTTCCCATGAAGTTTATATCCATTTATTTGATGCAATGCTTGCCATGCTATGTCTTTATCTGGAAAAAAAATAAGAAAAATGCATCAAATTATATAGCGCTTAATCACTCAATTATTATTACAAATTTAATTCAGATTGGTTTGCTATAAAATCATGATGCTAAATATTTTTGTCATGCCTATAAGTCCCAATTTGTGTAAGTCAACAAGATTAAATTAGTGGGTAGTAATAATAATAATGACAAAAGACCTTCAAAATGTATATTTGATTAAAATATATAGAAGAAATAAAGATACATAGGGAGTGAACTGAAGAAATATAAGTTAAACATAATTGTAAACATGCCTCTAGATAGATTATGGATATGCAAGCAAATTTTTCAAAATTGTTACACAAATAAAAGAAGTTATTACATTATTGAACATACTTAGCTACTTTTTTCTTTTATAGGGAAAGTGGTTATGGGACTCCTTATTGGGATAATGAATTTCTCTTAGGATATACAGAAAATTTGTGTATGAGAATATATAGTGCATAGCAGGAATATTTAACATATGGGTCTCAGAGACTATATGTAAGAAATAAGGAGGGGTAGACTATGGACAAGAGTCTGTGGAATTATAAGCAGACAATACTGAGATCATTTTGTCTGAGACATCCCACAAATTGTCAAGTGTGTACTATAGCGGTTAGGATTAGTAAAAAAGCCACAAATTAAGAAGTGTAAAACTGGGACTGGGAACATGGCTCTGGTAGCAAAAAGCTTGCCATGTAAGCACGAGCACTTGTTTGGGTCCCTGGTCCCATATAAAACTCCAGGTATGGAAGCATGTATCGGCAACCCTAAAACTCGGGAGGTAGTCCCTTGTAGCTCACTGGCCAGCCAGCCTAGCCATATCAATGAGCTTCAGGTCAGTGAGAAAATTAAGGTGGAAGAGCAACTAGGGAAGATCCTATAGGTTAGCTTCTGGCCTCTACATACATGCTTATACATGTGCATATACACACACTATATAAACATGTACACAAATTAATATAAAGCCTTTGTATTATGAATCTTTCAATTAGTAGGTTATATATATTCTGTGAAAATCCTTGAAATTTTTTTATTTTTTTAATCCTTGAAATTTTTAAAAATTTAATAGGAATTCTCACTTCAAAGGATTAAAAACTAATGCTACAAAGAATCTACAAACCTTTAATGAGACAGAAAAAATAGTACAAGGTTATATGAAAGCAACAGAAAGGAGATCAGCATTTTTAATGTGTAAAATCACTTGCCCACATAAAAATTAGCCAAGTGTCAAAATGTCAAGTTAGGGACAATGAAAGGAACAGATCCTATCTAGCGTCTTTCCACAAAAAAACATACTGGCCAATTTATTATTGAAATAAAAATTACTGTATTATTCTTGCACTTAGATTAGAACACAAGCCATGCACTAACATGCAAGTGATATTTGGAAGAAGGTATCATCTTTCAATAATTATGAATTGGTAATGAATTAATGAGCTTAAAATCACTTAGTTAGTTCTAAAGGAATAAGACATGAGTATATGTCTTCTGATAACAATGCAAACATATTAACTATGAATAATTCTGTTATAGAGTAGAAATAGTACTATCAATATAAAGAAAATAAATATTGGTAGGGTAGAAAGGAAATGTCAAAAGTTGGGAAATAGAGGACACCGGGGTAAGGTGGTCATACAATACCGATAGAGAAGAGGAATTAAGTAGAGCAAGGAGGAGCTAGGAATACTGGAAATGTATTTTCCTTACTGGCCCCCTTCTATGTGCTAAGGCTATATCTAACTCAGCAAGGTAATATGTTAGCCTCGCGTGAACTGATGGTGCACTGGAGTGATTATCTAGATGAAGCTACTTACTGGGAAAGGTGATGAAAGCCTGCCCTCTCATGCGTCCAGTCATTATTTGGAACTGAATGGGTGGTCCTTTTTTCTCCTGGAAGCGAGCGAATAATGAGATAAGGTCCCTTTCTTTCACCCGAGGACTAAGGTTCTTCAGGTATAGCACCTAATACAAATTGAAAAGTGACAAAAATATCACAGAAAGAAAGCAACTCTTGCATTATGACTTGAATTACTCTCCGATGGGAGACTGAACATTTATCTGTTCTTCTCTCCATGTTAAACTCTAAAACTAAAGGCCTGAAACCAACAGGACAGAAAGAACTCAGCAACAAAGTTCTGGAAGATATAAAAATGAATGAGTAGGAATGAAGCACACTAAAAAAGCTCACTAGCAAAGCCTTAGGGCAAAAAAAAAAAAAATCAGACATTCAATCTTCTTTAAAAGTCTTCAAAAGTCGTATGTGGGTTAGGGAGGTGGCTCAGTGGATACAAGTGTGCACAAACATGTGGACCTGATTTTAAATCCCTGGTACCCATGTAAAAAGCTGGGTGGATCCCCAAACCAGTCTAGCTAGTTGATAATTTCTAAACTCAATGAGACCCTATTGCAAAAAGATGGAGAGAACTAGAGGAAGACACGTGACATTGACCTGTGGCCTCTATGTGTGTATGTACACACACATACACATATACATAATCCTCACACATACGACACACACACAAGTTTTCAAAGTTGTCACAGTGATAAGAACCTACAGTTCTACCAACTAGGGAGATGGAGTTGGGAGAAGAGTCCAGTCTGGGCAACACAGTGACATCCTGTCTAAAAATTAAATAAATATACAAAAAGGAAAAACCAAACACATGCACAAACGCTTCAAGAATTGATAGCTTTGGGTGGCTCGGGAAATAGATGTCATTAGATAGGGTTAAAATGAAGATGGGAAGCTGAAAGCTGTTGTAAAATAAATTAGATCTTTACCCCCTCTGCAATTATAGTACTGGCTGAGGGAAACTCACCAATCCTGGTAGTATATTGAAGGTTAATTGTCAGAAATCGTGGAATGTCTTGTATAGCTGAGGTCAAGAGAAGTATTTTCTGAAAGCAAGACTGAAAGAATGCATACCAAACACTGGGAAACCCATGATCTGACCAACATTCCTCTACCAGAACACTGGTAGTTCCTTTGCAAGAAAGCACAGGGGACAGTCTCCTTTAGGGGCACTGATGCCAAAGAAAGACAAAAAAACTGACTTAGAATAGCAGCGTTCTTCAACAAGTGATTCAGCCAGATTGTCTGGGTCATTGTTATTACTATTTTGTTATTGTCATTTGGAGACAAGTCTCATTAATACCCCAGGCTGGTCTAAGACTCACAAACCTCCTGCTTCAGCCTCCTAAGTGCAAGGATTATAAAATATCACCGTGAATTCAAATTACACAAAGACCATGATCTCAGAGCTTCTGAACAACTTTACAGCCAGAAATAAGGATAGTGATTATCAGGCAAATTAGAAAAGCTTCTAATGTGGAGGATAGAAAACAGGGGCAACAAAAACAAATGAGCGAAAACAGAGACCATGAAGAAAACAGAATTAAACAACAAAAAAACCAACCTGTGACTAATACCCTCAGGATACTATTCTATCAATTAGTAATAGGATGCTATTGAAAGAAAGGGTAGCATATATATAGACTGGAATATTATTTAATCCTTAAAAGGAAAAAAAACCTATTGTGAATGAGATTTTCTGGAAAGAAACCATACATTATGCTGAATCCCATAAAACGCTAAAAACTAACTAGAACTTCAATGCCTGTGGGTAGGTTTGGATGATGCAGGCAGAGGGCCTAATTATAATTAATTATCTTGAGCTATCTTTTTAGCCACCCTTCTTAATATCTATTCCTTGCCCCCCTGAGTCTGACCCAACATGCTTGTCATTGACAAGTGAAATCTTGTGAAATGTATGAACAGATCACTAGCTTCCACATACCCAAATGCTAAGAATATCATCAGGAAGCATATATGAGGCCTATAGCAGAGATTTCTCCACTTGGCTGTAACCCACCTACCTGATGTTTCCACCAATGTACTTGCAAGTACCTTGATTTATGATTTTCTTTGTTCTTCTGTTACTATAAAAAGTCATGAAACTGTTACCATCTTGCAGCATGGATTGTGGGTAATCTAAATTTGCATTACCAGGTCATAGTCACTGATATTTGGCTCAAGAATAAACTATCTCTTATTCTTTTTAAGGTAAAAGTTGAGGTTTTTTTGCTTTCCATTAACACTATCAAATGCTATGACACAGATAAACTTTTAGGAGTATATACTAGGTAACAGGAGGACAAATATTATATTATTTTACTTAGACAAAGCATTTTAAAGTAGTCCAGCTCATTGAAGCTAAAAGTATAATGACGGTAAGTTACTGTAAGGGAAAAATGAGGAAGTTGCTTCAGTCATGGAAGATGAGAAATCCCTACAAACCTGCGATACAACATCATGCTAAAGCCAACAATACTGCTTTGGGTACTTATATTTTTCCTAGGAAGGTAGATCCAATGTATTATTTAACAACAATACAAAAAGGATGAAAGAGGGAAAAGTAATTTAACAAAGTTTTTGCTTTAAAAATCAGGAAAGAATTCACACTAGAACAGAAAAGACAACAGTCAGGAAATGACTGATATAGTCACTGAAATATATGGAGAAATACATTAAACATCATTAAAGTTACTAAATAGTAGAATCTTTACCACTTAACCTTAGAAAGCAGTGTAAGATTTAAGATTAAGTCCAATACATAGCAGGAGACCGTCAACACAAAACAAATGCAATGGTACTTTTAATTTTTTGTCCCACATTGCTTTGTCTGGGCATTAAAAAAAAATCTTACTGGTCTTTTGCTTATATACTGTGGCTTCTGATTTTGTGTTTTTATGGGTTTTATTTTTTGTGTAGGATGTATGTGTCTCTGTATGCATGTTTTTGTGCCTTATCTTTTCCTTTGGTTTATTTGCCTGTTTGTTTCAGAGAGAGAGAGAGAGAGAGAGAGAGAGAGAGAGAGAGAGAAGTCGTGGAGTTGGATGGGTGGGGAGGATCTGGGACGACATGAGAGAGGAAAAACTGTGATCAAAATATCTTATATGAAAAAGATTGGGCTGGAGAGATGGCTCAGTGGTTAAGAGCATTGCCTGCTCTTCCAAAGGTCCTGAGTTCAATTCCCAGCATCCACATGGTGGCTCACAACCATCTGTAATGAGGTCTGGTGTCCTCTTCTGGCCTGTAGGCATACATGCAGACAGAATATCGTGTATATAATAAATAAATAAATATTAAAAAAAGAAAAAGATTATTTTCAATAAAAATCATTTTAACAGGTTTTAAAAACTGGGAAGGGAGTATGTGAGAACAGATCCCAACTTTCTCTACAATTAGAAAAGATCCATACTGACTGTTTCTTCTCATATATTTTTTTTTATTTTTCAGTATTTAAAAATATTATGTGCATGAGTGTTTTGCCTGCATATAAGTCTGTGTGCCATGTACATGCAGTGCCTGTGGATACCAGAAAGGGCGGAAGAGTCCCTGGAATTGGGGTTGCAAACAGTTCATCAGGCAGATGCTGGGAATCAAATCTGGGTCCTCTGGGGAAAAAAAAACAAAACAAAACAAACCAGTACCCTCACTGCTGAGTCACCTCCCAAGCCACATGATAAAAAGGTTTTTTTGGTTGTTGTTGTGGGTTTTTTTTTTTTTGCTTGTTTATTTTTTTTAAAAAGAACTTCTGGTCAAGAGGTTGTTCTTTCTTGGTTCTATGTTCTCTGCTGCAAAAGTATACACACATCCTTATATATACAGATATATCTATGTGTGTATCTAAAACATACATATGTCTTTACAGCACGTGCATATATAGACATACAGATATTGGGAGGCCCTAAAATAAGACAAGCATGATTGTGAAACAGAAGAACAGAACCTTCTGCTAGCACTGTGTGATATTTCGTTTTGATTGCATATTTTGAACTTTATATAGTTTATACTCTCTGAATTTATTTGTAACTTATAAAAAGACTTACAAATTTGATTTGATTTTTTCCAAGCTTAAGTATAATATCTTTATGCTTCATATCCAGTTTCTGACTTAATAAATATCTTACATTTATATGTTATATTCATTTTATTAATAAACTAGTGCTGTTACATTATTAACAAGAGTCCATTCTTTATTTACATTTCCTTAGTTTCTACCTAATGTTATTTTTCTGTTTAAGACACCATCTAGACTACTACCTTTCATGTAGCTGTCATGTATCTTTAAGCTCCTCTTGACAATGTTTCAGATTTTCCTTATTATTCATGATTATGAAAATTGTAGTAATACTGGTTAGATTTGGTTTTTATAAAATAGCCCATTACTACGTTTTACCTGTTGTTTTTCTTGATGTTAGACTAGAGTGATGATGAGTTATTGGGAAGAAAACTACATTGGCAGAGTTGAGTTTTGGTCACACTGTATACAGCAGAAATGCTAACAACACTGATTTGTGACTGCTGATATTTGCTTTCATTTCCTGCCTGAGGGAGTGCTGGTCAGCTTCCTCCATTAACTGCGTGTCTTCCTTTCCATAGTACTCTTGGGAAACAGGTCAACACAAGCCACTCAGAACCAAGCAGCAGGGAATTAAATTCCTAAGATTTATCTCTACTCTACTTCCTTCCTCAAGTTTTTAATTCTCAGAACCTGTACAAGATAAGGTTAGTCTATATTTTGAATCATTATTGAAAGTTAAAGTTGTTTAGTTTGTTGCACAGAGAGTTCTAGCTTTGATTATTAGAGTTATCCATCAGTTCCTGTGTTTTATGCTGCTATTTTACCTTTGGGTACAAAAGTACTAAAGGCTAATCTTGTGTATTTCCTGCCTGAGTAATAGGACCAGCCATTTCCTTCTCTGAAGATCTCTTGTTACATTTGGCAGAGAATGGTATGAGAAGTAATCCATCCTGAGCAAGGGCAAGTTTGATTCATTGGGGGCTTGCCATGCTAATACTAACCTGTGTATAAATGCAGACAAATATTTCTACTACATGTAAACGACACGTGTCTGGATTAAGTTTAATCCACAGTGATACTCCCAAATTTAAGCTACTACTGCATGGATCATTTTAATTTAATTATCTCCAAATTCCAACTGTGAAAACCTGCGCCTACTATCTGCCAACCATTTACTTAAAGATGTGTGCACAGCAGTATCAGCATTGTTAACCAGGAAACACAACCTTGGCAACCCGGGTGTGGTGTTTATGTACAGTTCCTATTTGCTGCTAGTCTCGCAAATTACACATTTCCAAAGCTAGTTAGGTCAGTACCTTTCCTCCTATCTTTTTAGTGATTTATATACACTTTTTACTGTTTTATATACTCTTATCATAGTATTTACTCTTTTCTGAAATTTTCTAATCTCTGAAACGACTTTTAAATACTTGTGCACAGTAAGAGTCTCTTTGTACTGTGTAGTTTTATATAGTCTCTTGAACATACACCTTGCCTTCACCATTTCATTATCACCTAAAAATGCTTTAAACTTCACTTTTTCTCTCCTTTCACCCAACTTTTGATAATTAACTATTGTTTTGATGCCTCTGTCATTCTGAGTTTTCCAGATTACAAAATAATGAAATGCTTTATTTACATAGTAGCATCTTTTGTTTATTAAATGCATCTAAAGTTTGTTTATGTCTTTATATGGTTTGATAGCTCAATTATTTTTGTTGCTAAATTACATTTCATTGCATCCATCTGCTAAATGCATCCATTTGGAGGACATTTTGATTGGTTCTAGTTTTTGGCAATAATGAATAAAGTCATTGCAAACATTCATATGCCCTTATATATGTATAAATATATATATACACATAAAATCAGTTTTGTCATTAATTTTAGTGCATGCTTAATAATAACATCTCATTATTTCATTTGCAATTCCTTGATGAATCTTCTTTGATGAGCCATCTAGTTTTATACTTTGACCATTTTTTAAATTGAGTTGTTCATTTACTACTGTCAAGTTTTAGGAGTTCTTTGTATATTGTAGATGTAGGTCTTTTGTTAGATATGCATGTGCTGTGAAATATGTCTTTCAATCTACGATATATCTTCTGTATATTTCTAACATGTCTTTCACAGAAAAATTTGCAATTTGAACAAAGTATAATTTATCATTTTTAATACAAATTGTGTTTTTTGATGAAAAATACAGCAAAGATAAGGCCACTTAGATTTTATGCCCGTTTTCTTCTAAATATTTTGGAACATTTATTGTTTCCTGCATGGGCCTATCACGTATTTTTAATTAATTTTTTATGATGGAGGAAAGGTTTGTGTCTAGTTTTGAATTTGGATAGCCAGTTGTTCTAGTATCATTTGTATAGAAAAGATTATCATTTCTGCATTGAATTTGCTTTGTAAAAATTCAATTCAGTAATTTCTGTGGACCTAATTTTGAGGTTTCTATGTATAATAATAGACTTCATTATGACACTCAAAATGCTTTGATTTAGGACTTTTGCTTCTATGCACAAAACAAGAGGTTGTAATTTTCTTTTATTGTAATATTTTTAACTGGTTTCTGTAATAACCTATGTGTCATCTCACAAAATGTATTCTCTCTGCTTCTGTTTTACAGAATAAAAAAAATCACATTATTTTATCTACGTGTATTCTTTCCTCTATGTTCTTCCTTTACATAAATCTGAATTATTAAGCTATCTAATTTCCCTAGATTTAGGAGAATAATTTTTTTTATTTACTTATTATGTATACAGTGTTCTGTCTGCATGTATGCCTTCAGACCAGAAGAGGGCGCCAGATCACATTACAGATGGTGGTGAGTCACCATGTAGTTGCTGGGAATTGAACTCATGACCTCTAGATGAGCAGTCAGAGCTCTTAACCGCTGAGCCATCTTTCTAGCCCAAGAGAATAATTTTATTGTGACAAATTCTCTATATCCTGATTGTCCAAGAACTGTTAGTTTGCTTCGTCTGTATCAAAAGGATGTTTTCTGGATAGACTTCTGGGCGGGTGGGGTTTTTTTCTCTCTAAACATAAATATTTCATTCCATTCTTTTCTTGCTTGTGTTGCCTTGTGATACGTCTGATGTAATTCTCTTTGATCCTATCTAAAGCATTCATTCTTTTTGCTTTTCTATAGTTTGAATATGTTAGCTTAGACGTAGTTTTTGGTATTTATCTTGCTAATATTCTCATGAATGTATGGCTACTAGTCAGGAAATACTCAGAAATTAGCAGTCCAAATAACTCTCTTCTTTGTTCTTCTCACACATGTGACACACACAATAAAAAGAAATCTTTAAAAAATGAAAAGTAATCATTAAAAATAAGAAGGCAAACATATCTAATTATGGGCAAAGGAACAGAAAGCTAACTCAGAGAGTAGAAGGAATAATTAATATAAAAATACATGTACATCTTTACTGGAAAATAGGAATATGCAAATTTAAAAATAAATTACCTTTCTGAACTCTTAAGTAAAGTTAAAAGTCTAATAGAAAGTTTTGTCAAAGATGTGAAGGAAATTTCTAAAATACTCCTTGGTACAAGTGGAAGATATGGATATCCTGTATCAGTAATTTCATTCCTTGGTATGCAACCAAGAAATTCCATTCTTAGACCAAAACTGTTAGTATTTCCTGGGAACACATTGGAAATGCAAATTTTCATACCCTTTTCCAGATCCACTAAGTCAAAAACCTGGTGGTGAAGGCCAGCAACCTGTCTTAATAACTTCTTTAGGTGTTTTCTATGTACACTAAAATGTGTGAAATATAAGAGAAGGATATATTGCTCAATATTTTGCCTGAGATCTACAGGAAGAACTACATTAAACACTATAGCCCATATGTACCATTCCTTTTTTCTACTCTCTCACACTTTGCATGAACAAAAAATATAACTTTTAAGAAACAGTGCTTAACTGTGGGGAATACAACTGTATGGGGTACACTTTGATCTATTCTATTCTTCTATTCATTTCCTTAAAAATAAAGCCTTGCTGGTGTAACCTATGAATCATAACTTAAGCTTGAAAAAATATTGTCTAGGAGGAATGTTTGTACATGGGCAGTAAGAGATGTGTACAAGCCAGGCCTGGTGATTTATGTCTAGAATCTCAATTATTTAGGAGGCCAAGGCAGGGAGATCACAAGTTCATGATTACTTGGACTACAGATTGAGTTCAAGGATAGTCCATGCAATTAGTGAAATTCTGTCTCAATATTAAGTGAAAAAGAAGTCTATGGAAATAGCTCAAGGGTAAAGAATTTGCCTAGTATTCCCAAGATGTTAGGTTCAATTTCTAGTACTGTGGAAAACCGACAATATACATAACAATGCTTGATCTGTAGCAGTAAAGTAATGGGGGAAAATAAATTTTAAAAATGGAAAATTAATTATATCATATTTCTATTGTGGATTACTAAATTGTTCCTTGTATCATTAGAAATACAATTTTAAAATATTGGGTATATTGAGTAAAAATAGTAACAGTTTTAAACTGTATAAAACTGTATCTATGGATATCTATAAATATTTATGGATAGCTAAGAAGTACCTGGGGTTAAGATAGGGTTATTAAAAAAAAAAAAAGGCTGGGCGGTGGTGGCGCACGCCTTTAATCCCAGCACTCGGGAGGCAGAGGCAGGCGGATCTCTGTGAGTTCGAGGCCAGCCTGGTCTACAGAGCTAGTTCCAGGACAGGCTCCAAAGCCACAGAGAAACCCTGTCTCGAAAAACCAAAAAAAAAAAAAAAAAAAAAGAAAAAGAAAAAAAAGATAGGGTTATATTTTGATAAATCCTTTGTAAGTTGATAATATCCTTAGAAATGTACTTAATATATATAATCTATGGAACACTGCACTTTAGCAACCTGGTACTCCAGAGTGTCAATGGTTTCTACTTATGACACGGAGCTGACTGACTGTGAGCTGTGGGTCATTATGGCTGCCCAGCATCTCAATAAAGTACCATAACACCATAATGTATATTGCCTGTTTGACAAAAATACAAATTCAAAATTCAGAGTATAGGTTCTACTGAATGCATATTTTTCACATATAATCATGTAAAAGAAAGTAAACTTAGCTATTATTAGTTAGGGACAGTTATATACCATTTATGTAGTAAATAGGTAAAAATGTTCCCAGGAAGAGAACTAGCAAATTCAAAATAGTGGTTAAAACTAGAAAGAAAGAATGGGATTGATGAAGAATACACGAAATTCTTCAGGTACATTCATAATACTTTTCTTATTTTTTAAAACTAAGCAAATATGAAAATTAAGTCTTAGTAAACATGGCTAGCTAAGTATGCAGATATTCCCAATTTATCCATGGGAATATTATTTATTGTTTGACATGTTAGTAATAGTTCATGACAAAAAGTAAATGAAGGTCAAGCTACCCTTGGAACAGGAATAACATAACAGAAAGGCAGTTCAAGTACTTCAGTATCCCTCCATCCAGTTTTTAAAAACGGGGAACATTATTCTTCACTCTGTTTTCTTAAATTGGACAAAAATGAATGCTTTAGGAATTTTTGTTTTTAACAGAACCCACAACCAGGTAGTCAATCATTAGGAAATATGTGGTTACTTTTCCTATAATTTAGAGCTTTTAGTGGATAGGAGCTAAATCTCATTTTTACTTAAAAATTCTGAGGAGACTTTAGAACCTAAGAAAGGCACACATAACATGGTAGGAAATAGGTTACTTAAATAGTATGCGGAAAATGATGGTTAAGGACAAACAGAATACCTATGTCATAATCTTTGGCAGAATCAAAGGTAATTTAAAAATGCCCTGTTAGGTAGAGGTAAATAAAGTGAGAACAACCCATGTTGTGTTCTCGATTTGGCCTATACCTTGTTTGGTTCCCCTGGGTTATATGAAGAAAACATAGGGATGTTTCGGATCTCCTCCTCTGATAAACGGTTTCTCTGGATCTCATCTTCAGGGATAAATTCT
This sequence comes from Alexandromys fortis, assembly GCF_014885135.2. Classification (NCBI taxonomy): domain Eukaryota; kingdom Metazoa; phylum Chordata; class Mammalia; order Rodentia; family Cricetidae; genus Alexandromys; species Alexandromys fortis. Next base: position 507,701 of record NW_026068105.1, read on the forward strand.
ATTGGTTGCGTCAGCTTCTTAGGCCCAGTCCAACACTGCTCAGGTGGAAAATCAATAACTTTTGCCACATGGAGACTGGGGCCTTTACCCTGTGCTGCCTGCTTTCCCTTGTCCTGGAGGAGTGATGGGTTCTCAGCTGTGCCACTATCACCCACTGATGTAGCTGAGACCAGTGAGTGGGAAGCAAAGGGTTCACCTCTCATAAGTTGGAACTCTTCAAGACGCTTTTTCATTATAGTCTCGTGGTAAAAACTTTCCAGGTTGTTCATGGGATCACCTTTGTTCTTCTTTGGGGGTTCATCTGGATCAAGACAAAGAGATATGGAAGTTCTACAAAGCCTCCCCAGTACAACCTTTTAAAAGTTAATAAAAAATAAACTCTGGATCTCAGATACAGAACCTAGTTTAGGAAAGGTTTTTATAACATGTAGCAAGTGTGTGTGTGTGTGTATGTGTGTGCACGCACACACATGCAGATGCATGTACATGTAAGTGTGCATGGATCTTAAAACTGCATCTTGCACAAGGTCAAAGTAAGGAAGGTACCCAGAAACCTCAAGCTCATCCAAGTATACATACCTCTAACTCAAAAGGACATTTGAGTAGTACCAGAATGCCATTTTCATAGTCATTAACTTAGTAATTCCAGATTTATATTTGAATGACTGATTATTTCAGTGACTTTTTAAATACTTGGTTATTTAATCAAGATCTAAATCGGTTTTTGGCTATTACAACTTTTAAATCATTTTTCTGTTCCATCTCTTCATTAACTTTTCTTCTCCATCTATTGATATTATATAACCATTATCTGTTTGGTGAACAAATTGATTTAATAAAATGTTTTTGATGATAACTTGTTCAAAATTTCTTGACAGTCAAATCTAGTCTAATACAGTTGTCATTGATCACTTATCACTTGTATGTACTTTTTTTTTATCAATTTGGGTCAAATTTGGTGCATTTCAAATACCTAGTGTGTATTTGCTCATAGATACCAAATTATCCAGAACAGATCAAGATCATTTAGAATATCCTAGAAAGTTATATTAAAGACTGTTTCTGTAAAAATTTAATTAGATTCATGTTCAACATTTAATGTAAAAATTTCCATATCTAAGCGTATATTTCCTATTGTACCATGTCCAAAGGTACATAATGTTCACTTGCACATTTTTAGTAATGTTGAAATTAATTTGTGAATTTAAGTGGTGTTTGTCACATCCTCAATTATTATTAAACTTTTACCTAATGGGCTTTATAATGATTGGTGATTATTGTTTAGATCTATTAACTTATACAAATTACAAAACGGGCCTTCCCTGACTCTATTATTTCTTTTGTAGTTTTAATCATCAACCTTTTAGTTTTCCTGAGTATAGTTTATATAAGAAAAGCACATAAATGCTTGATTCCATCGGTTCTTCATTATTTATGACAATAAGAAACTATTACTTTAGAAATACCTAATGGTAACCAGTGGTTATCTGCAGTAACTTATGAAATCACATATTTTTATAGAATATATGCATTTCAATACATATAGTGATTATTTGCAGTCCCACTTAGAACCCATAAGAAGTCCTTTAAACCAGCTTCTAGTTTGCTTTCTGATTTTCTGGAACAGAAAGCTATCCCAAGCTTATCTTGTACATTTTCTAACTTGAACCTTGACTATTTTCCCAATGTTACCCGGTTCCTTTCAATGAAAAGTACTTGGAAACTACTATTGTTCATTGTTGCTTCTCAGCCTTTATAGTAGGCAAAGCTAGGCTATTTTATAGGGGAAAAATTGATCTTAAATTTATAAGAACATTTCCAATTCAAATTTACTATGACAAGGTTTCTATTTAACTCTGGTTTTAGACCTGCATCTCTTTTATTTTGTTTGGACAGTTGTTTTGGGGAGACCTGGGGAGCAAACCCAAGGCTGCTTGCCTTCTAGGCAAGAACTTCATCACCAGTTCCTCACATCCTAATAATACTACCAAAGTGCTTTATTATTAGCTTTCTCTAACAACATATTCACAGAATTGAAAAATTCCACGACCAATACTAATATGTCTAACAACAATAAAATGATTGAATATACCTTTATATTTTTGCAGTCCTTAGATTATATATTGTTAGTAATAGATATGTATTACTTCAAAGTCACTACAGTAATTATTTTCTCTGAGTGGTTATGCCATCAACTATGTTTATCATTTGCTTCAGGTTTTTAATTTTATGGATTTATTCTTTCTTGAGTTTTATGTATATGTGATCCTAAGGTTTGAATCCAGGGCTTAGTGCATGCTAAGTAAGCACCCAATTGTAAACTACACCCCCAGCCCTCTTTCCTTTTTGATTATAGTTTTTATTACATTTGTAATCATGCAAAACATGTATATGGCTCTAAAGTGAAAAGATTTATACAGCACCTTTACAGAAGTATCATTCCATCTCTGACCCCTTCATTTCTTTCCCTTCCTTCCCCATAAATAGTATTTCTTCTTAAGTTTGACTTACAGTTCCAGTATTTCCTTTATATATATGTATATAATATATACATAATAAATGGAATTCATTAGTTATACCTTTCTCCTATATAAATAATGGCCTGAAACTTTCTTTTTTGGATTTAATAATATATCCCATAAATACTTCCATATTAATGTAAAAACTACTGTTTTTATACAATACTTCACTGTACAATAGTTATTCAGATACTCTGCTACTAACAAACACTGAAATACTGGTCTTATATCAAGTCTTATGCTATTTTGAACTAAGCCCTAAAAGTTAGCCATGTGTGTTTAATATATATATTTAAAATTTGGTATTTTTCAAACATTTATTTCAAATAAATTCTAAGAAATGAAATTGCCGAGACGGAGTAAATGCTGATGTAATTTTTATATATAAATTTCACCCTGCATGAGTTGTACTCTTCTGTATTTCTACCAGCAATGCATAAGAGTATTTATATCTTAAGATACAAAAGGTGGACTCAAGAAAAAGAAGTCATAAATTTGAGAGCGAGCAAAAGGCAAATACTAGGAAGGGCTGGAAGGAGGAAAGGGAAGGGGGAAAATACAATTATACTTTAATTTCAAAAACTAAAAATACTATATTTTTATTTTTTATTTTTTTTGGTTTTTTTGAGACAGGGTTTCTCTGTGGCTTTGGAGCCTGTTCTGGAACTAGCTCTGTAGACCAGGCTGGCCTCAAACTCACAGAGATCCGCCTGCCTCTGCCTCCCGAGTGCTGGGATTAAAGGCGTGCGCCACCATCGCCCGGCGAAAATACTATATTTTAAAAAGGGTACAAAAGGTGTAGTTATTAAGGAAATGACCACCCAATATAGCTTCAATAAAATAAAAAAAAATCCTGTTCTTGAAAAGTGTCATAAAGTGTATCAACAAAATGGCTCAGTGGATAAAGGCACTTGCCACAAAACCTGAGTTCAATACCTTGGGCCCACATAGGGAAGGAGAGAACTAATTCCCTACAAGTTGTAGTCTGATTTCTACACATATGCTATGGCACAAGGCACCCAATGAATAAAAATAAAAGCCATAAATAGACAAAAAAAATCACAGGATAAGATATTTACTACATAGATAACTATTACAGAGTGTGAATGCTGGATCAATAAAGTTTCATATATCTGTAAGAAACAGAGATGGGCAACCAAGAGGAAAATGAGCACAAGATTGATGAATCCTCCATAAAAGAGAAAAAAGCCACATAGCTAATAGATATATAAAAAGTATTTGATCATATTAGAGTTTGGTGAAATGCAGCAAGTCAGATGAGGAGCGAGAGCCATAGAAAAATATCTGATGTTTGACAGTATATACAATCATGCCAATACCATATCAGCGAGGCTACAGAACCATGGGAGCTGTATGAGCATTCTAAAGTATATACTTAAAAATACTTATTCAATAACCACTATGAGCCAGGCAACACTCTGGGTTCTCAGGAGAGATCAATAAAAGCAAAAACCCTAGGAACTATTTAAAAAGGTGGTTGGAGTCAGGTGAGGTGGCACAAATTTTTAATCCCAGCACTCAGGAATCAGAGAGATGCAGATCTCTGCGAGTTTGAGGCCAACCCAATTTTCATACTGAGTTTCAGACCAGCCAAGGCTGCAGAGTGAGACCCTATCTCAAAAAAAATTAATAAAAATAGAGTTGCCAGTTGGCAGATAACATTTAGCAATTTCCCGCTACAAATACATCATAATGAATAGCTATAAAAAAGGCAAAAAGATACTTCTTCACCATCTCCAGGAAGATTAGCCTGGATAGAGAATTTAATCTAGGCCTGCCACAGTCAAATCTAGTGCAGGGCTTCTTTCTACCTTTAGGCCAGTATCTGTGTACTGAGTCGTGAGAATGACATTAGGCTCTGAGGTAGAGGCTACTCCCAAAACCCTGCCTCCATCCTCAGCAGGCACAGTAAACAGTAGAACTCTACCTACTGACATGAAAGCTGAACAGAGCTTTTTCTCAGAGTTCCACGCCAAGACCATCATGGTGAAAGCCAGCACTTGGTAGAAACTAAAGGCTCCAAGCAGTCCGAAGCTCAGACACACCTTCTAAGTGCATCCCCACCCACATCAGCTGTAGACTTTATGAAAGATACCCAAGTTTCCACTGTATGAGTGTGGAAATGGGGTACTCTCACTCAACTTTCTGGATTGGACAAGTCCTGACAACTTTGAGGTTCAGCTATGACTCACCTTAGAATCAATTTTAGTGGCCAAGGAACTATTTCTAGTAACTATACCCAAACTTTGGATACCACAGCCAACAGCAGGCCGACACTCACAGATGGGAGCTCTACAATTTTCTAGGTACATACACATCAGTGTGGCACACTTGTATTTTGTCATGTATTACGGATACATGGGCCCTGAAGTGTCTGAGCCTCCATGGACCCTTGATGCTGTTAGACTCAGATGTGAGTCAGCTCAGCATCCGTCTAGATGGCTAGCAGTCTACTTATATCAACATTATTCTAACCCTGAGCAGAATAAGATGGTGCAAGACCCCATTCCTGAGGATAGGACTTTCCTGTGGTGCTCACTTAACACTAAGCACATAAAATACCACACCAAGTGGATCCCAAGAGCCCCATCTGCAGGTCTGCTGTTTCTTTGAAAAATTTAATGAAATGACAAATCATTTGATAACATGCCCAAGAAAATAGGAGAGAAGAAAAAAGATTAAAATTATGGACTAAAGAGAAAGTATCACCACTCATGAAAATGATTATAAAGGAATATTGTGAAGAACTTTAAGTCAACAAGAAAGAAAATTTATATGAATTGACAAATTCATAGGCATAAAATTGTCAAAGCAGATTCCAAAAGGAGAATAATTTACTAAACCTTTCAAAGGAGGTGGAATCACTAATCAGCTAACTAGCCCAAAGAAACATCCAGGTTCAGTTGGATTCATTAGTGAATTATATGAAATATCCGAAGACTGAAAACCAATCTTGCACAAAAACTTAAAAAGTTAGAGGAAGACAGAATCTTTTTCAATAAATTCTATTGGTACCATGAACACCAAAAGTAATAAACAAGGCCAGCAGAATAAAAGCACAGACCAATGTCTCTCATGAATGTAAAAACATTAATTGTGATGACATATACAGCAGTTGGAATAATGTGAGGAAGGCACCATGAGCCAAAGAATGTTAGTGGTTTCTAGAAGCTGAGCAAAGCTCACCTAATCTTGAGAACCATTTTAACAACTTTATCTTAGAACTGAATATTGAGAATAAAGAGGCTGGAGAGGGTTCAGCAGTTAAGGGCACTGCTCTTCCATGGAAGTTACATTTGGTTCTAGTATCTATGTCAGACAGCTCAAAATGACCTGTAAGGCCAGCTCAAAGGGATCTGATTGATTCCTTTTCTGGTTTCCAAAGGCACCTTTCACACACATGGGCGCGCGCGCGCGCACACACACACACACACACACACACACACACACACACACACACACACACACCAGGCCGGGCGATGGTGGCGCACGCCTTTAATCCCAGCACTCGGGAGGCAGAGGCAGGCGGATCTCTGTGACTTCAAGACTAGCCTGGTCTACAGAGCTAGTTCCAGGACAGGAACCAAAGCCACAGAGAAACCCTGTCTCGAAAAACAAAAAAACAAACAAACAAACAAAAAAACAAAAAAGAAAAACCAGTTACTTTATGATACAGATTGGCCTCTGAAGACGGCAGAACTGTTGCACTCAGGAACTCAAAGCAGCTATGCTAGCATAAGTCCTGCACAGGATCAAGTCAGCCAACATTGCCAGCTCGGAGCAGGAGCAGTAGGGTACTTGGCCTGTACCTCTGAGGAGCTATTGACAGCTGATGGCTTCCATGGGATGGACTGTCAGTTTTCTTTAAGGGTGTGGCCCCTGGTAAGCTGACCATGCTCCAAAGAAAGACTCTACACCCCATGTGAATATGAGAAACACAAATTGGACTCTGATGGCAATTTTTAAAAAATGAGAATATAGGGAATAAGGAGGGAGTGGAAAGGTGAGGATAGATCTGGTAGCAATGAGGAGTACAGGATACACATGATCAAACTACAGCTTAACAGTGTATAATATTCTCAAAGAATTAATAAAAATGTTGCACTAAAACAAGATTGGGATTAAAGCAAAGACATTAGCTCATCTACTTCCACTCAACAATGTACTGAAGGTTTTAGAGAACACAAGGCAAAAACAAGTAAACAGTAAGTTTCCAGATTAGAAAATAAGTAAAACTGTCTTTATACATAGGAAACATGCTTTTTTCACATGTAGAAAATCTAAGCTATCCATAATAAAACCATTATACTAACAAAAAAACAATAAAACCTTTAATTAGATCATTTTAGACTAATATAAGATCAATACAAAACCCAACTTATTTCTATACACTTGCAAACAAGAATCAGAAAATGAAACAGAACAATTCTATTCACAAGAGTGTCAAAATGAATAAAATGCTTAGAAACAAATTTATTATAAGAAGTTTGGTATGCTACAATATATAAAATAATGATGAGATGAATCGTAGACAATCTGAATAAAGGAAGAGATATTCTGGATTCATGGACTAGAAGAAACTGATACTAAAAAAATGATGCAATTTTCTAAATTAAGTGACAGACTCAATCCAATCTCCATTAAATTCCAGCAATTTTTGTAAAAAAAAAAAAAACCAACAGGGTGTTGCCAAAATCTGCATGGATACAAAAGACCTAGGATAGAAGAAACAAGCGGGAAAAGTCACTATGATTGTCAAGCTCACTATAAAGGTCCATCCAATAGGGATCTGAAACATAAAGCCAGACATATGGATCAAAAGAACAAAATTATACAAGGAAATTCAATGGAAAAATAGTCTTTGCAAGACACGGTGTTAATCAACTGGAAATCTCCATATAAAATTAAGGACTTAGATCAGACCTTAAAACACAAATTTCCATGCAAAAAATATAGGAACCAAGACAGTGGATATTCTAGATAAATACAAAAGACTATATATTTTTACTTTGATTCCAGGAAAGATAGCTTAGTTAAGATATCAAAAGGTTAAATCATAACATAATAAATTTCTAAACTGAACTTCATTAATATAAAATATTTGTGCTTCAAGACACCATTAAGAACACAAGAACAAATAAACTACAGACCAGAATCAGGCCTTATAAAGGATCTGTATTCAGAAAACACATAAAAAAATCTCAGTACACAATGTTAAAAATACCAATAGCTCATAAATTTAAAAATGGACAAAAGACTCAAACATTCACTAAAGAAATTTTGTTTTGGTGCTGGATAAGTGTATAACAGATATTTGATAGTTAAAGTATAAAATCCATGTGAATCTCCACAGCTTCAGAATGCATATTCTTACTGTAGAGAAGTTCATTGAGATATATAGACTTTGGGTGTTGGTTAGATACTACCAATTTGAGAAGAAAAAACCTGGAACTATATTTTACAATGTATACATAAATCAGTTCCATGGTGATTAAGGACTTAAGCATGAAGGACAAAAAATAAACTTTTAGAACAGAGAACAATACCTTCCTACATTCACACTAGACAGAACTGTTTAACTGAAATACAGAAAGCCTTAAGCATATAGAAAATATGAAAATATTTTACTCTATAAAATGAAGAATTTTATCAAGAGGTATCATAAAGGCAGTGAAATGATTAGCTGGAATTAGAATGGATACTTTAAACACATAACTAACAAATGAATGCATAGCCACAAGGATAGAATTTGTACACATTTATAGGAAGTATACCCTATGACTAGAGAGTTAAAAGTAGAATATTCAATACATATAATACCCAAGCATCCCTAGCTTCCTCCTCTCTGTAGTTACACTTAGATAATTGGAGATCACTAAAATCTGCCAAATCCAATGAACTGTTGAGCTGAGGTACAGTTTTGTTTGTTCGTTTGTTTTGAGACAGGGTTTCTCTGTGTAACAGCCCTAGCTGTCCTGGAACTAGCTCTTGTAGACTAGGCTGGCCTCAAACTTACAGAGATCCACCTGCCTCTGCCTCCTGAGTGCTGGGATTAAAGGTTTGTGTCACCACCACAGCCCCTGAGGTATAGTTCTGATACAGGCTTAAGAGGATTTGTGAACTCTTCTCAATTCCATTCCAAGGTATAAAGCCTGAGAAACTCATGTACATACATCCCAAGACTCCCATGCAAGAAGCATCATATAGCAGGATTGATACTGATGCTTCATCCAAATGAGAATCCAAATTTCCAGTTATAGTGAAACAGAAAAAAAAAACAATGTTATATAAAGGAATACTATACTTCAGTGAAAAAGAATTTACTATAGCTCCAAACTGTAATGTGGATGAATTTCACAAATACAATATTAAACAGAAAAGGAAGATCCAGTATATGTATGATTACGGGGAAAGTAATACTGTCTAGTGGTGGATAGATATATAGGTAGTAAAAAACATAAAGAAAATTATCATAAGTCTGTACAGTAGTTAAACAGAAGAGGACTGTGCTTTGTGAAGGGAATACAGGGACTTTTACGGTTTTCCCATTGCACTATTTATTTATTTATTTATTATTGGACAGAAACATTTGACATACTCTTCAGCATGATCAGTCTTATCATTGAAAATTAGTTTGTACAAATATGAATGAGAGATGGGGAAGAGGCAGTAATAAACATACAGGGTTTAAGAATATTCCAAAGCCTAAGAATTTAACCTCAGATGAGAATGTGGTCTTTGCAGATATAATCAATCAAGATTTCATTAATCAACTATATGAAATCATAATAAATTACGGGAGGGCCTAAGAAGGCAGTGATGGGAATGCTATGAGCAAAGGTTTATCACCAGGAGTCAGGGGACAGGTGTACAAAGGACTCTCCCATAGATCCTTAAGAGGGAAGCAACTGAGCCAACACCTTCCTTTTGTACTTCTACAACCTTAGAAAATGGATTTCTATTGTTTAGTTATGGTAACCCTAGGAAGCTAATACATATTTTAGAGTGGGAAATGGAATGATGCTTTAATCCCCAAAATGAGGAATATGCTTTGGGATTGAATAATAAGTAAAAGCTGGAAGGATTTTGACATTTTTCATAATATGAGCCCAAATTTCCTTCAGGAGTTCATTGGCAGAAACACAGATCTTAAAGGTAGTTCTGGTAAAGGCTTAGAAAAAAGTGAACAGTAGAGAAAGCTCAAGTAACTCTAGAGAGTATGTATACACACACACACACATGCAGTGTCAGAAATCTGGCTGAATTGGTGTCACGCTATTGGGAAAAAAACGTAGCTGAGGAGACTTTCAAAGTGGGGAAGATAAGGGCTGTTTCTTCTTGATGCTCGTAATAAAACCATAACATTAAAGATATAAACTGAAATTAAGGAGAAAGACACCAGATTTGGTGATCTGGAAAATCCGGGGCCTATCCAGACAGCATGCTCTGGAAAAGGACCCAAGGCTGTCGCCAGCCAAACTTTTACTGAAGATAGTAGGAGAATGAGTCATAGATTCAATCAGCAGAAGCCAGGGACAGAGACAGGTTTATCTAAGAAGGATCTGCAGAGAGCCTTGGCTTTAACAGAATGACTCTCTTCCTCAAGATTGACAAGGCTTCTGCTAATTCTGTACCAGCAGAACCAGTGGCAGCCTAGGAGACAGATGTGGGACAAAATAACGAAAGGGTAATTCCAAGAGCAAAGACCCATATGCAGAGGCCAGAGAAGGAGCTCAGAACATGACTAAGGAATAAAACTTGCCCTGCTGCATGATTAATTTGCTTAGTAATCCCTTTGTTCATTCTTTCGTGCTCCTTCAGAATGTGGTTGGCTATCATATGTCTGCCTACCATTACATATTAGAATAGCATGACTTCTTTTTCAATTACATTAGTCTTTGGGTAGGAAGAAAGAAATTTTGTTCCAGGATAGACGATATCCTGAACCTTATTCACACCAAATTTAGATTATTTAAGTAATGAGATGTAAGACTTTTTGAGTTTATATATAAATGGCATTTGGGATGGGTTATACGTAGACTGCAAGTACTGGGATGAATCTGGACTTTGAGAAACCAGAGGACAGAATGTACTATGCTGAATAGAATACCTCTAAAATTTATCTCTACTTGGAACCTCAAAATGGTTTTTGAGGTTTGATAATGTTTATGCCAGTTGTTAAATTATTATAAGATTAGGGTGGGTTCAAAATCTAATGGTTACTATACTCAAAAGGTAACATGAAGACACAGAGTCAGACAACAAAAATGTCGTTTTGATGACAGAAGTAAAGATTGGAATGACATGCTTATATACATCACAGAACATCAAGTAGCAGACACTAGAAAAGGGAAGGACAAACATATTCTTAAAGCCTATAGAAAGAATGACCCATCAATACTTTGATTTGCCTCCAAAACTGTGGAGGAAATAATTTCTATTCCACAAACCATATTAATGTGAGTTTATTAGCAGCCTTAAAAAACTAACACGATTATACAAAAAATTTTCTATAAATTATGTTGGAGAAACACAAATGACTGGTATACTACACAATATGAGTACCCTTCAAAACTTTATGTTGAATTAAGTAAGTCTTCTACAAAGAATAGTTACTGTATTGTTTTAGTTATAAAAAGTTCTAGAATAGGCCATAATCTACACTGGGAAAAATAATCAAACTGTAATTTGCCCCTGGAAGAACAGGATGGGAGTTGCTGGAAAGAAGTATGATGAGACTTTCTGGAATGATGATAACCTGTAAGTTTTAGGCGATGCACACGTCCCGATATGCTAATGATTGTTTGTACCCATTTTCAACTCAGGGTTGAGTGCTGACAGATTGGTAGCCTGCAACTGTCCAGTGGGAATATACAGATCATGAAAATTAGCAAATGATACAAACCATTGCCTAAAATGATGATGCATATTCTTACTAGTATATCATCATTCAGAAGCATACATTGTCTAGAAATGGGCAGATGAACACTTAAAGCTTATATATTTAATAACATGAAAATTTTATGAAGATAGAATCAAAATAAATATTTACCTATAGCTAACAATATGCATGCTAATGTACTATGAAGTAAACATCTATATCAACAATTTTTTAAAAATACATTTATAAGTAAAATTGATATGTGTACAGAAGTACTGATTAGATAGGTGATGATAAGGTATATTAATGGTACAATAGATTGTGATATATTGAATATTTGTGAGAGTCTTTCTTTTGTGCATGTTTGAAATTTTTCATTGAAAATAAAGATCAGAAATCGATTCCTATTTAGATATCAAAAATATTAACAGATGAAACCCTGTCTTGAAAAACCAAAAAAAAAATATTAACAGATGCATATAATCCTGGCTCTCTTGGAACTCTGATTTTGATATTTTACCTTTTAACTGCTACTTATGGTATATAATGAGAAACAAAAATCTAAGTGTTTTGTTTGCTCAACTACCTAAAATGCTGAAGGAGATTTCCCCCATTTTTCATGTTCTTTAGATAGCAGAAGTATGGACTCAGGGAAAACTGGCAAATGATGCAATGACTGTCATGTTAAAGTTCTCAAAGGAGATAAGGACAGAATCCAGTACTAGAGTACGAAGATTAGCATTAAGCACTAAAGACTCTCCTATCTCTGAGTGAAGTGGGAAGAAAAGGAGAATGAGAAAGCAAGTTAGCAGAGTGCAGAAGGAGGAAGCAGATGAAAGCTCTTGCTTCTTTCAAATTGAACCCAAAGATATCTTTTAAAAAACAATAAAAGAGAATAGGAAAAATGAATGAATATCTACAATAGTCCTGATAAGGAATAAAATAGAGAGCTGTAGAAGGAGCTGCGGGCAGGCCTGCTTTTCGTCCCACCTGGCTCCCGCACGGCTAGCTTAGCCCTGGAAATAATAACACGGAAACTGTATTCATTTAAACACTGCCTGGCCCATTAGTCTTAACCTCTTATTGTCTAGCTCTTATATATTGATTCAACCCATTTCTAATAATCTGTATCGCCACTTGACTGTAGCTTACCGGGATGAGTCTAATGGGCGTCCATCTCAGAGAGGAGAGGCATGGCGTCTGCCTCATTGCCTTCTTCCCAGAATTCTGCTCTGTCTTCCCCGCCTACCTATGTTCTGACCTATCAGGCCAAGCAGTTTTGTTTATTAATTAACCAATTAATTAATTTTGTTTATTAATTAACCAATGAAACAATAGATAGATCGAAGATGCTCCTACATTATTTCCCATTCTCTTGCTTGGTCTTGTTTCCCATGATGAAGAAGGGTCTTCTATCTACTGTTGCTTTCATTGGTTAATAAAGAAACCGCCTTGGCCTTTTGATAGGGCAGAATTTACATAGGTGGAATAGACTGAACAGAATGGTGGGAGAAAGAAAGAAGAGTCAGGCAGACACCATGAAGCTCCAGCTCAAGATGGACATAGGTTAAAATCTTCCAGGTAAGCCACCACCTCGTGGTGCTACACACATTAATAAAATGGGTTAATCAAGATGTGAGAGTTAGCCAATAAGAGGCTAGAGCTAATGGGCCAGGCAGTGTTTAAATGAATACAATTTGTGTGTTGTTATTTCGGGTATAAAGCTAGCCGTACAGGAGCTAGGCGGGACAAAAAGCAGGCCTGCTTGCCTCATCACTACAGAGAGCTGGCCATGGACTAAGAGATATACTGAGGGGGTGGAGTGAGGGAAAAGCCCTTAACATGGTACCAGAGATGAGGAACTTATCGAAATACTAACGAACTAAAAGCTACATGATTTTTCTCTAGTAGTGCTTGCAAGGCATGCTAAAGGAAGACAATTAGCTGAGACTTCTCTTAGGAGGCATGATAGACAGACAAGAAAGCAAAGAGAAGGGTTCCCTGAGGTTGAATCTGAATGATACTAGGAAGAAAACAAGACCAAGCAAGAGATGAGAGATTATAAATAAAAAGCAAAAGAACTAGAGATATCAACAGTATTAAAGATATGGTATAACAGGTCTAAGAAAGTTCTGAGAGCTGTTAAGGTAAGAAAAAGATTGCAGCTGGGCATAATGGTGCATGATGAATCTTAGCACTTGAAAGGCTAGAATCAGTAGACTGGCCAGCCTGGGCTACAGAGCAAGTACCAGGCCTGTCAGAATTACATGGCAAGACTGTCTCAAAAAAGAAAGAAAAAAATAAGGAAACAGAGAAAATAGCATTGCCAAAGAGTATATACTACAGTGAATTTCAGAAGTATATTTCTAGAAATAATACATCTTAGTTTTCAACAAATTTCATTTTTAAATGATATTTCATAATTCAAAAGAGAATTTTCTCAAGAGGTTGCTCAGTGACAGAGCACCTGCCCGGTATACAAGAAGGCAGAAGTTCAATCTCCCATATTGCATGGGGAAAAAAGTTCAAGATATAGTCTTTTGAAATATATACAAGTACCATGGCCAAAGCAGCATTGATTTTTCTGAAGATGGTATATTTAAGATAGTTAATTAATAACTGTGATTTGGGGAAAGTCACTTATTCTCTTTAGAAGCTCAATTTTGCTTTCTGCAAAATAGGTGTAATAATATCATATCTTATAAAGCTGTTACCAGAATTAAATGCATCAGTTTGCAAACTAAGTATTTAGTATTAGCAAAATGACTGGCCCAAAAAGCCTTCAAAAAGCTATCAGCTATTAGGAGTTCAGATTCTAGGTAAGATTAAATAAACACCCCTCACTCTGTCTATCCCATGATGTACAGCTATAAAGCCTACCTGGTCTAACCCACAGAGTAGAGTTACAAAACTTGTTGAGAATGTATGGTCCATTTGAAGACTGTGAATATGAACAATAACAGACAGTTAATTGGTTAAAGGCCTAGAATCCAAACTAAAGAACTCATTAAATTGTTGAGAGTAACAAGAAAGTCTGACTTAGCAGTTTATAATCCCAGTACTTGGAAAGAACAAGAAGAACAGAAGCTCCAGATCATCCTTTGCTACATAGTAAGTTCAGGGTCAGCCTGAACTGCATGAGACCCTTATCAAATAAAACAAGGAAATAAACAGAAAGAAAAAAGCTGTATTATTATATTTGTGATAAGCTGATTTTCTACAATGATGTCAAGACAATTTAATGTGAAATGGCAATGTTTTCATATGTAATGCCATTGAACACATTATAATCTATGTAACCAGATGAACATAAATATCTATCATATACCAAAAGTAACCCAAAATGGTTTATAGAGTTAAATGTGAGCTTTTTAGAACACAGGAAAAAATTGGTAGGACATTGAGTTAGAAAGCAATCTTCATCGTAGGATCAAAACCAGAAGTCCTAAAAAGCAGTAGCTTACATGTCATCAAAATCACAAACCTCAGAGCTTTGAACTATGCCATTAAGGCAATGTCAGGAAAAACAGCAGAGTAGGAACCTTTGAAACACCTCTTCCACAAAAGCAACAAGAAAATTGTCAGAACCAACTCTTACAATTGTAGAAAATAGTCAAAGGTTTGTAACAACCCAGGGAAGATTTCTTAGGAAGAATAGCGGGATCTCTGCAAGAATAATGAGTTTTGCAGTGCTTTAATCTGCCCTACTTCCATCCCAACTCCTATTTCCGTGGTTAACCTTGAAAGCCTGTGGTTTGAAATCAAAAGAAAGAGAACAAAAAACAAACCAGCAACAGGGCCAGCAGTAGAGGGCGGAGAGTAGAGGCAGCAGCCCTTGGAAGTCCTATTCCCAGGCAACAGTTACCATTTGACCCATTTGGTGGCCTTCAGGAAATTCAAGGGACTCTCTCTATTTGAGCAAACTCAAAGCAAACACTAACAGACTTTTTTCTAGGAACTTATGACGAAAATATTGTTCATAGGAAATTGCTGAATTTCACAGACACCTGGGTAACAGTTAGAGAAAATACCAGTTAGTAAAAAAAAAAAAAAAATCTTAAGAAGGCAAAATCCAGGGAATGAGAAGTCCATATAAGGCTCTAAGAAAGTCTAACATATATCCATACACATGTATGACTATCTGCAAACTTAGGTATGCGCATGCTGAAGAAAAGATCTGAAAAAGCCATACAGTGTCACGTTTGATTAACCATGAGGCTTTGTGTAAGCAAGAAATGAAAGCATTTCCATTTCAGATTGCAAAGTACATGGCTAAGGGTTGAAGATGTTCTCAGCATACACAGAAAATAACTCAGGAACACTGGAAAAATACTAGTTCTAGACATAATGTTCTAGACACAATGAAAACATTATACTAAGATAGCAAGCACACTATATATTATATGAATCATTTATATAAAATGTCCCAAATAGCTGAATCCACAGGGATGGATATTTCCTTGGTGACTGCCCAGGGTGGGAGTATAAACAAGGACTAATAGCACTCTTTGAGGTGATGGAAATGTCCTAAAACTAGATTGTTGATATGGTTGATGAATTCTGTAAATTTACTACAAATCACTGAATTGTGCACTTAAGGAATGAGTTTTATGGTATGCAGTAAATGCTAACTCAAGAAAGTAGAAAAAAATGACCCAACTCTATACTATAAAAGCTTACTCTTTCCCAAATGTAATAATATAAATAAGCTAGAGGTAAAATGATGGCAAGAAAGTAATTCTGGAATGCTGGAGTGAAAACCTCTAAAAATCTGTGTCCTAAAAGCAAAAGGAACACGGGGTGGGGGTGGGGGGAATGACAAAATCAATTTTGGAAGTAAATTAAATGCTTGCATTAAAACATGGAGGAGTTTCAAGAAAAAGTAAGATTAGTAAATTTGTAGCACTTCAAGCTTCCATAATCCCCTTTCCAGGTTCACAGTCCTAAAAAAAAAAAATCAACAGTATTGACATAATAGAAGCTGTAAAGCAGCAGTGTAGCTGAACCTAGAGGGCAGAACAGTTCTAGAGCATTACAAAAGACTCAATCTTCAGAGAATCTCTACTATTTCATGTGCTTGGTACTGGAGGGAAAGCTACAGTCTGAGGACCTGGCTGTCTTTGATATGGCTGATATCCCATACTATAAGAATAGTCCATTCCTAGGGCACTTGACATGATTAATTGGTGGGGACTGTATAACAGTACATCTGCCTAAGATGGAATTAACAGTTGAGACTAACAAGGAGCCAACAAAGCGAAACTGCAGAGGATCAAGACAGTGAAGAGTCCATTATGGAGGGGACAGGGAACATGAGCCTCCATCTCTAGCTGAGGAGCTAGCTATTGGCAGTTAATAGCTGTGAGGGGAGGGAGAGTCACTTTTCTAAAGGATGTAGCCCCTGGTGGGTTGCCTATGCTGCAGCAATTAGAATCAATGGATTATTAAAAAATAAGAGGACACAGAGACAAGGAGGGAAAATGTGGGGAAGGAGTACAGGAAGGATGGTGGGGAGGGAGTGAGGGCAGGTATCAAAATATACTTTACACAAGTATGAATTTCTCAAAGAATACATAAATAAAAATTTAGAAACTTAAAAAGAAAAACGGGCTTTGAAAAATTCAGCTACAGTGGGAATGCAAACTTGTACAACCACTCTGGAAAGCAGTGTGGCGGTTTCTCAGAAAATTTGGGATCAACCTACCCATGGACCCAGCAATACCACTCTTGGGAATATACCCAAGAGAGGCCTTATCATGCAACAAAAATATATGCTCTACTATGTTCATAGCAGCATTGTTTGTAATAGCCAGAACCTGGAAAC
>NW_026068105.1:526175-543342 GCF_014885135.2 Alexandromys fortis
AAAAGAAAAAAAAAAAAAAAAAAAGAAAGAAATTATCTTCAATCATCAGAGAACGACTTTGTTGTTAAAAAGGCAGAGAGAAAACATAAGTTTTAGAATTAAATACAAAGGAAAATTACTAAACAGTGACATCAACAAATCCATGGGGTAGTGGTGATGGTGGACTGATTTTTAAAATTACATTATACTATTTAAAATTTTCAATTTTCAACAATAATACAACATATCATAAAGAAAGGGGGGAAAGCATGGCTTATACACAAGAAGAGAAAATTAATAGAAGCATGTTTGTTAGGTTAACAAGACAAAAATCTATAACAGTCATTCTAAGTTCCTTAAACAACTGAAGGGAAAACTCACATCATCGGATAAAATCGAACTCAAAGTAAGCAGACAATATGAAAATAAAGACCCTCGTAGGAATTCTGGAGTTGCATGTAAAGTAACTGAAAGGAATACATCACTAGCAGAAAGTAACCAATTGGAGTTAGCACAAGAAAGAATCTACAAACTTGAAGATAACCTCGCTATCTACTCAGAGGACAATAATCCAGTCTGGGAAGGTAAAACAAATAAGGACAAGGAAAACTTAACAGCCTCAGAGGATGAAGCAGATGATCAACCCTCTCGGAGAGCACATACAGATCACAGGAGTCTTAGAAGTTGAAAAAGGGGGGGGGGCAGAAAAAACATTTCAAGAAATCAACTCTGATAACATCATCAAACTGATGAAAAGCATTAATCTACACATCAAAGAAGTTCAACAGGATCAAAGTAGAAAAAAAAACTCAGATATACACCTAGATACATACATCCAAAAGGGGATGCCAAAGGGGAATGCAAAACGTAAATGTCTTTGTGTCTGTGCTTGTGTATATGTACATGCATGTATTCATGGGGGTACTCACATGTTGGGGAGGTTGCACACACACATAAGTGAGCATACATGTATAAGACACAGGACAACTACACTGTTGTTCCTCAGGAGCTTTTTAGACAGGATCTCTCACTGGCCTCAAGCTCTCCTAGAAGGCGAGGCTGCCTACACAGTACATCTCAGAACTCCACCTACTATTACTGCTCCAGCCCTGGAACTGCAAACACATGCCACTATGCTTAGCTTTCTTCTGTCTGGGGCTTGAACTCAAGTTCACATGGCAAGCATTTTATTACTAAGCTATCTCTTCAGCCCAAGAATGAATCTTTAAAACAGTTACTCAAGAAAAGAGACTCATCATGGAAAGGGATCCAAGGAAAATTAACAACTGACTTATCAGACACCACAGAGGCCAGAGGCAATAAGATAGCATATTCAATGTGCTGCAAGAAAAATGCTGTGAACCAAATGTTTTCATCTACCAAAACTGTTTTTCAGAGAGGGGAATAGAAGAACTAGTAACTAAGAAATGACTATAATCAAAGTATGCTATATGCATAAAAGAAAATGTCACAATGAAACTCAGTATTTTGTACAATTAATATACGCTAATACAATGTTCTTATAAAAATTATAATTAACAATGGAAGAAATTCTCAGATAAAGAATTCATTACCAGAAGATCTGCCCTACAAGAGAAAAATTAGACCAAAATAAATGAATAGTGCATAGTAACTAGATGTACACAGACAAAAAACACTCATAAATTGGACTATATAGGTAAACATAAAACATGGTACGTATCTTTTCCTATGTAATTATTTTCTTTTCATCCTATGTGACATAGAACAGTAATTACAAAACTGCTACTACACTTGAAAATCTATACAGATGTGATCTGCATGATAGTGGTGCAAGAAAGAGAACAGAAACATACCATATTTTAGATATGGTTAAAATTAAGTTGCCATTAGAGAAGTCAAACTTTCACTAGTTGCAGATGATATGGTAGCATACATAAACAACCTCCAATATTCTACCAGGGAACTCCTACAGCTGATAAACACCTTCAACAAAGTGGCTGGATACAAGATTAACTAAAAAAAAAAATCAGTAGCCCTCATATATACAAACAATAAACAGGTGGAGGAAGAAATCAGGGAAACAACACCCTTCACAATAGCCCGAAATACCTTAAAATATCTTGGTGCAACACTAACCAAGAAAGTGAAAGACCTATATTACGAGAACTTCAAGTTTTTGAAGAAAGAAATTGGAGTAGATATCGGAAGATGAAAAGATCTCCCATGCTCATGGATCAATAGGATTAACATAGTAGAAATGGCCATCTTACTAAAACCAATCTACAGATTCAACACAATCCCCATTAAAATCCCAACAATTCTTTATAGACCTTGAAAGAACAATACTCAACTTCATATGGGAAAAACAAAAAACCCAGGATAATTAAAACAATCCTGTACAATAATGGGCCTTCTGGAGGCCTCACCATGCCTGATGTCAAGCTCTACTACAGAGCTATCATAATAGAAAAAACAGTTTGGTATTGGTATAAAACAGACACGTGGATCAATGGAATCGAATCAAAGACCCAGACATAAAGTCACATACCTATGAATACCTGATTTTTGACAAAGAAGCCAAAATTATACAGTGGAAGAAAACGCATCTTCAACAAATGGTGCTGGTCTAACTGGATGCTGGCATGTAGAAGAATGCAAATAGATCCATATCTATCACCCTGCACAAAACACAAGTCCAAGTGGCTCAAAGACCTCAACATAAATCCAGATACACTGAACCTGATAGAAGAGAAACTGGGAAATAGCCTTGAACACATTGCCACAGGAGACAACTTCCTGACCAGGACACCAATAGCACAGACACTAAGATCAACATTACAATTAGCAAATGGGACCTCATGAAACTGAAAATCTTCTGTAAGGCAAAAGATACCATCAACAGGACAAAATAGCAGCCTGCAGAATAGGAAAGATATTCACCAAGCCAATATCTGACAGAGGACTAATTTTCAAAATATATAAAGAACTTAAGAAACTAGACATTGAAAAACCAAATAATCCATTTAAAAATGGGGTACAGAGAATACTCAACAGAGGAAAACTAAAATGGCTGAGAAACAAATCTTTAACATCCTTAGCATCAGGGAAATATCAGAGAAATGTAAACCAAAATGACTCTGAGATTCTATCTTATACCTGTTAAAATGGCTAAGATTAAAAACACAAATGACAGCTCATGCTGGTGAGAATATGGAGCAAGGGGGGAACACTCCTCCATTGCTGGTGTGAGTACAAACTTATACAGCCACTATGGAAATTAGGTGGTTCTTCAGAAAGTTGGGACTCAATCTACCTTAAGACCCAGCTTTAGCATATATCCAAAGGATGCTCAATCATACCACAAGGACTATGATCATAGTCATATGATCATAGTTATATCAACTATCATCATAGCAGCTTTATTCATAATAGCCAGAACCTGGAAACAACCTAGATGTTCCTCAACTGAAGAATGAATAAAGAAAATGTGGTACATTTACATTATGAAATATTACTCAGCTGTTAAAAACAGTGACATCAGGAAATTTGCAGGCAAATGAATAGAACTAGAAAAAAAATCATCCTGAGTGATGTAACACAGACCCAGAAAGTCAAACATGATATGAACTCACTTCTAAGTATATATTAGCCATAAAGTAAAGGATAATCATGCTATCATCCAGAGACCAAAGAAGCTAAGGAGCAAGAGGGACCCAAGGGGGGACGCTTGGATATCCCTGGAAAGGGGAAATAGAATAGATTTCGAGGGTGACCTGGATGTGGGTAGGGATAGGAACAGGAGTGATTAAGTGGCGAGAATGAGGAATTGAATATTGGAAGAGATGACTGGAAAGGGGGGCATTTCGAGGTGAGGTAGAAATCTACTGTAACAGAAACTTCCAGGAATCTACAAGGCTGACCACAGCTAAGACTCCTAGCAATAGGGAATACATAGTCTGAACTGGCCATCTCCTGTGACCAGACAAAGACTTCGAGTGAAGGGACTGAGACACCAACCCAGCTACATAACCTTCAACGTACAATTTGTCCTGCCTACAAGATATGCTGGAATATAGGTGGCACAGAAATTGTGGGAGTAGCCAACCAATGACTGGTCCAGCCTGAGACCCATGCCACAAGAGAGAGCCCACCCCTGACACTGCCTGGAGCATCAGGACCCAGAGGCTGGATGGCCCGGAGACCTAGGAAAGAACCAAACACGACTGGAGAAAAAAAAATGTCATCATAACAATGCCTAACAATATTCTGCTATACTCATAGATTGGTGCCTAGCCCAACTGTCATCAAAGAGGCTTCATCCAGCAACTGATGGAAACAGATGTCGAGACCCACAGTCAAACACAATAGGTGGAAGTAGGGGAATCCTGCTGAAGAGAGCAGGGAAA
This sequence comes from Alexandromys fortis, assembly GCF_014885135.2. Classification (NCBI taxonomy): domain Eukaryota; kingdom Metazoa; phylum Chordata; class Mammalia; order Rodentia; family Cricetidae; genus Alexandromys; species Alexandromys fortis. Next base: position 530,543 of record NW_026068105.1, read on the forward strand.
GATTGTAGGAGCCAGAAGGGTCAAGGATACCACAAGAAAATCCACAGAATCAACTAAACTGGGTTCCTAAAGGTTCCAGAGACTAAACTGACAATCAGGTAGCCTACATGGGACTGAGTTAGGCCCTCTACATATATATGTTACAGTTGTGTAGCTTGGTCTTCCTGTGGGACTCCTAACTGTGGGATCAGGAGCTGTCTCTGACTCTTTTACCAGCTTTTAGGACCCTATTCCTCATACTGGGTTACCTTGTCCAGCCTTAATACAAGGGGAGGTACCTATCATTCAGAGACCAAAGAAGCTAATTAGCAACTTGATATGCTGTATTTGGTTGATATCCATGGGAGACCCGCCCTTTTCTAAACAGCGGCTGGATGGCAGAAGAGAGGTGGGGGAGGAGGAGAGACTGGGGGAGAGGAAGGAGAGGAAATTGTAGTAGGGATGTAAAAAATACAAATAAAACCATTTTAAAAATTAAGTTTTCATTAATGTAAACTAATCAAAGATGCTAGCTGTAATCCTTAATTCCTAATGATATTCCTCTATTGTCATCAGAGAAGCACTGTTAACAACTGATGGGAACAGATGCAGAGACCCACAGCCAAGCACTAGGCGAAGCCAGGGGAACCCCACTAAGAATAGGAACCAGAGGGCTTAAGGACAGCACAAGAACAAGACCCACAGAATCAACTAAGCAAAGCTCATAGGGGCTCACAGACACAGAAGTGAGAAACACAGGCCCTGTATGGGTCCGAGCTAAGTTCACTGCATATATGCTGTGTTTGTTTAGCTTAGTGTTCTTGTGGGACAACTAACAGTGGGAGTGAGGGTATCTCTGACTCCTCTGCCTACTCTTGGGGGCCCTTTTCCTCCTACTGGGTCCTACTGGGTCACCTCATCCGGCCTTGATATGAGAGGTTATGCCTAGTCTTTTTTTTTTTAATCTATTTATTATGTATACAGTGTTCTGGGCACCAGATCTCATAGATGGGTGTGAGCCATCATGTGGTTGCTGGGAATTGAACTCAGGACCTCCGGCATAGCAGTCAGTGCTCTTAACCACTGAGTCATATTGTAACTTGCTATAATGTGTTCAGTTGCTATCTCTGGGAGGCCTGCTGGTTTTCTTTTTGGGGGAGGGGATATGCAAGTGAGAGGGGCTGGGAGGAGTGGAGGCAGAGGAAACTGCTTTTGGGATGCAAAGTATGTAAAAAAAATTTTAAAAAAAGATAATTAGGAAGGGAATAAAGTGCGCGTGCGTGCGTGCACACATGCACACACACACACACACCAATGGAGGGTGAATCAAAAGTTAATTAAAATGACATACTAGACAAAATTAATTCCATAAATGAATAAAATAATAGATATATATCCTATCTTATCAAAATAACCTAATACATTAAAATAAACAAACCAAAAACCTCAATCAAAAAGCCATGAGAAGCTATACCCATAAAGTCTCAATAATGTGGTTGCCTAAATAAGACCTGCACGATACAATCACAGGCTGACATGCTAACATTTGCAACAGTAAACAGACTGGACAGGTTTTGTATCTAAACATGCACACAAACATACACACATCAATTAATGCATGTTTGTATATAAATGTTGTGTAACACTAAATGGACTGAGCGGCTTTTGTATATAAACAAACACACAAACACATACATACACAGTCATGAATTTGAGAGGGAATGGGATTTAGTTTTGATCCAGTCATTATCTGGCAGAATGATATATTTTTGCATATTTATAAATTTCCTGTGTCTTAGTGATATTATTTTTCTACTTTTTTCCATTTAAAATAGAAGTAGTGAGTGGATATCTTTACTTTTTTTCTCTTGGTAACAAAATTTCAGTCTTTCACCGCTATTATACTATTAAGTGTTAACACATAAATATGAGCAAATAATTTCTCAAAAGAATGTGACAGTAAATAAGTGGGAAAGGGGAGAGTCCTTTGAATAACTTGTGCTCAAACATTTTTTTTTTTTTGAGACAGGGTTTCTCTGTGGTTTTGGAGCCTGTCCTGGAACTAGCTCTTGTAGACCAGGCTGGTCTCGAACTCACAGAGATCCGCCTGCCTCTGCCTCCTGAGTGCTGGGATTAAAGGCGTGCGCCACCACCGCCCAGCAGTGCTCAAACATTTATAGGAAGAAAAGTCAATCTCAATCTAGAGCTCATGGTAAAAATAGCAAGACAAAATGGATTACAGGTCTAAGTATAAAATGTGTAACTATAAAACCATAAGAAGAAAATACCAGAGAAGGTCTTTTACATCAACAGATACTAGGCAGAGTTCTTAATTCTTATACAGATACATTTGCACACACAACTAAGAAACTCAACAAGAGTTCAAAGCATTTTCTCTGAGGAGCGAGACCTATATAATGAAAGCTAGAAGATGCAGTTGAAACCAAAAATATAAAAAAGAAACAAAGAGCAGGTAAGCACTCATGACCATTTAGAAGACTTAATACTGTTAAAAAAAACCTCACTAGCCAGAGCTCTCTACAGACTCAATTCATTCACTACCAAAGGGTCAATGATGTGATTTTGTAGAAATAAAACATTCTACTCTAAAATACACATGGAATCTCAAGGGACCACCAAAATAATGAAGAAAATGTGAAAAAATACCTTAAGTATTACATATTATTACTTCCTGATTTCAAAACTTACTACAAAAATTAAAAGACCATGCTACATTCTAGGTGTGGTGGTGCACACCCTTAATCCCAGCACTCTAGAAGTAGAGGCAGGCGGATCTCTGTGAACTTGAGGCCAGCTTGGCTACAGAATGAGTTCCAGATAGCCAGGGCTACAAAAGAGAAATCAAGTGTCAAAACAAAACAACAGCGTGCTACTGGCATAAAGTCAGACACATATACCACCAAGAACCCAGAAATAAATTCTAATCCATATGGTAAATGATCTCTGAAGAAAGCAATAAGATCATTCAGTGCAGAAAGAACAATCTTCAAAAAGAACAGTCCTGGGGAACTGAATAGCAACAAGTGACAGGATCCTTATCTTAAACCATAGGCAAAAATTAACTCAAAATGGATCAAAGACCTAAAGAGTGAAAAATTGATAATAGCTCAGAAGGAAACATAGAGGAAATGCTTTGTAATACTAGATTTGGCAATGACTTCTTAGATATACTAAAAGAGGCATAGACAAAAGAAGAAAAATGAGAAAACACCGTGCATTAAAGGATAACAAGAAGAATAAAAAGCAGACACAGAACAAGAGAAAATATTTACAAGTCATGTATCTGAGAAGTGATTAATACCTAGATACCTGAATGGATATGTCTTTATAGAAGACACAAAGCTAAACAGTATAATGAAAAACTACACAGTAGCACTTATTAGGGAAATGCAAATAAAAACTATAACGACATACATCATGCCCTTTAAAGTAGCAATTATCCAAAAAGAGAAAACCCAAAAAATAACATGTGTTCGTGAGAATTTAGAGAAATTGGAACTTTTGTGCATTGCTGGTAGGAATGCAAAATGACAGTCTATATAGAGAACAGTAAGGAGGTTCATCAAAAAATTATACATAGAATTATTGTAAGATCCAGCAATTCCACTTCTGTGTATGTACTCCAAGAACTAAAAGCAGATATCAAACATTTGTACACCAATGTTCACACCAGCATTATTCACAATAACTACACTATGGAAACAACTGAAGTATCCACTGACGAATGAATTGATTAAACAAAGCAGTATGTATATACAATGGAATATTATGCAGCCTTAAAAAAGGAATGCAATTCTGACACATGCTACTATATGAAACAGCAACAAAACATTTATGCTAAGTAAAATAACCCAATCATGTAAAAGATAAATATTGCATGACTTTATTTACAAGTGGTACACAGGGTACTCAAATCCACAAAAACAGGAATGCAGGTTGCTAGAAAGCAGAAGGTAGGAGGTAGAGGAAGTAGCTTTTAATGTGTATAACTTAAAAAGCTCTAGAGATGGGTAGAGGTTATAGTTATAGAATATGAATTTTAACACCACAGAAGTAAATACTTAAAAAATGGTTAAAATAATAAACTTCGTTATATAAATTTTAGCACAATTAAAAACATACTGCTAAGAGAATGAAACGACAAGCTCCAGACCGTGAAAAGTATTTGTAAAGCATACATCTGATGGAGGATTGTGTTAGCATATATAAAGAAATCTCAAAAGTCATTAAGAAGGAAAAGCAATCCAATGACAAAATGGCAAAGATGTGAACAGAAACTTTAGCAAATAGGATATAATGATGGCAAAAAAGCACACAGAGAGATGCTCAGCATCATTAGCCATTAAGAAAAGGCACATTAAAACAACAGGGAGGCATCACTTCACACCTATCAGAACAATCACAATAAATACTGACAATACCAAATGCTGACAAAGATGTAGAGCAAGTCAACTTTCATACACCATTGGTGGGAATGGAAAATGGTTTGGCAGTTTCATATAAAGTTAAATGTGCACTTACCATATGACCCAGTAATCCCACTTCTAGATATTTACCTTAGAGAAATAAAAACTTATGTTCACACAAAAACCTGCACAAGAATGTTAATATCAATATCATTCATAAAGACCATAACCTGGAAAAACCCAAATCCACTTCAATATGTGAATGGATATGGAATATCCATACAATGAAATGGGACTCCACAAAAATGAATGAGTTATTGATATAAACAACAACTTAGATGAGTCTCAAAAGCATTATGCTGAGTGAAAGAAGCCAGTCTCACAAGATTACACACTGCATGATTCCATTAATATGACAATCTCTAAAAGACAAAGCAAAAGTAATGAAGATACGTGATTGCCAGGAACTTGGGGGGAGCGATGGAGTGAGTCTAAAGGGGGAAGAGTATGAGGAGAGTTTGCCTGAGTAATGGAGCTGCTCCCTCTCTTGATTGTGGTGGTGGATACATGAAATCTACATGATTTACAATCCACAGAATTGTACACCAAATAAGGCCCCATGCAACTTTACTGTAATTTCATTTCAAAATGCTAGTTATGATATAATCATCACCATCATCAACAGTTTTACTGATTAATGATATTCAGAATTATTTGTGCAATGGGATCTAAAATTCAGCTAGGACAATGTAGGTCTGGTACAGTAAAGCTAGAGAAGTAAAAACAAAACTAAATGTAAAATCTTGACAACTTCTAACTGCACTTTAATATTTCATATCAGGACAATATGCTCTCTCTAGTTCATTTCCTGGAAACATATATAGTGAATATGTAATTAAATAAGTGCTCAAGTTAGAAGTCTGGAACCCTAGTTTACATTCCTAAATCTAACACTGTAAGAAAACTCTCGACTTGCCTTTTGTGCCTAATTTTATCTTCCTCTTCATTGAGGTCATGTACTTGTCTGCACTTGTCTTTTTGTGGTATGCTGTGAAGGTTTAAAGCAAGGAGTTTCAAAGATAGGAAACAGAACAGAGACACACACCCATCCCCCACCCCAATAGTAGGTACTGCTCTGATTTCCATGTATTACCTCACTTAAACTTCCTAACAACTCCACATCACAGCTACTCATTTCACAGAGAAAGAGCTAAAGTGTAGAAAGGTGATGTGATCAGCATTTCACAGTAAGTGGGGGAGCCAGGTTTTTCCCAGACAGTCTGCTTCCAGAGCCTATGTTCACACTCAGTAAGCCATGGTATCTCTCCACAGAAAGCTGTTCATCTGTTCCCTTCTCCCTTACCACTGCCCTGGCAACTGTATAGCTTATCTTTAACACCATTCAATCACTCACATGACCTTAACATACAGACACAGTTCGGATTTCTCTCCTAGGCTTCATTGCTTCATTTCTGCATCAATATCTGCATATACTAATCCCACCATCTTCACAAATTCAGTGTGTTTAAATGAAACACATCACCCTTCTTCAGACTTAATTTTATCTACTGTTAAGTCACACACCTCTGAATTATCTGCATTATCTCTCCATATTCCTCTCTACTTCATTCTCAGTATCAATTCTTCATGTCATATCACATACAAATCCACCTCTCCAGTTTCACTGTCATCGTCCCAGTCCAGATGCTGAAAACTCAGTGACTTCAATGCCATTCTCTTTCCTCTTTCGAATTCTTTCTCGGCCACTACATTTATCATTTCCAAAAAGAGCTTTTATTATCTTACTATATTCAAATGCACTAACTGAACAAACTAACTCCACATGTCTGTATTATCAAGCAAATAAGAGTCAAGAATTCTGAGCTACCTTGTCAAGCTGATCTCTTAAAAAATGCCCCCAATTAACAATGTTCACACCAATCACTGCAACTGAAATGCTACTCCCTCTCCTGGCCACTAGATAGGCTTAAGAGTATTTCAATCTTACCTCTTCTGAGGCCTTCTTCAGTCATACCAATACAACTCTCAACTTCTGTGGCACTGAGCCAATATATCTAGCATTACTGCTAAAGGGTACACGTGTGCACCTCCATGCCAATTAGTACAAGACTAGGAACCATTTCTTAAACCCTTTCTGTGAACCTTCTACCATGCCGAGTAAACTTAACTGCTACACGAATTCTTTCTGGCTAAGATACATACTGTTTATGTATATATTTTGCATTACTTTACAGTCTAGTCTAAAGACCCATCATAATCGCACTTTATTTCCCCTTCATGTGTCTGACATTATTCCCTGCCATACCCTATTTTGCTGGCACACTGAACGTCTCACAGTTCCCCACATATACCAGGTCCTTTCACAGTATGGCTCCTATCCATCCAGTAGCTGTAATGTCCTTTTCCCTTTACAGTCAAAAGAATGCCTGTTGCTCTGTTAAGATAGTACAAATGTCAACTGCTGACTCCCCCAACTAGATTCGGATGCTTCGTGTTCTATGCCACCTTGACGTTTGATTCAACTCTTTATAACACTTTCAATGGTGTCATGCAAGTAACTATATATATACTTGTGTCGCTCATGGGACTCTATATTTCTCAAGAGTAGTAACATCTTGTCTTTCACTAATTCCCCATATCTAATGCCCTGACGTTAAATCTTTCTTTCAGCTAAAGAACACTTCAGAAGCAGTGAGGATCCCATACCTTGGTAATAAAGAGCCTTAAGGAAGGAGTGACGATCAGTTCCCTGAAATAAAGACTTTTCAATTTCCATTTCTCGCCTGGTCAGTTGTTTGCTCTTTGAAAACCTCTGTGGCAGGCAAAGGATGCGCTGGCGCTCTGAGATCCTTTCTTCAATATCTTGAAGCCGTTTCTGTATTGCTTCAGGGGTGGCCCTCAGCTTTGTCCTCTGAAACCAGGAAAATTAGATGCTTTGTATCATAAAGAACAAAAGTAAAACTGAGCCCTCACTTAAGAAGATGAGAAAGGCCCAGAAATTGGAAGTGTTTATGTAAGTTTTAGTTAAAGGTTAGCCAACAACTTCTCTTTAGCCGTTGTTTCTAACTTAAAAACAAAAGATTCAGACTAACACATGGTTTCATGAAAACTAAGAGCATAAAGGTTCGCAAACACAAAAAAGTGAGCACATGCTGGGGAGTTCAGCTGTGCCCACTTGCAAATGATCACCCCAACAGGACTGGTTGGTGGTTTCCACACCCCAGCATAGAGGCACAGAGTTGGGCATGAGATTGTTCTCTAGAGAGAGGCTTGTGGCTATAAGAAAGCCCTCACTGGTGCTGGGTACACCACCCAGGCACAGCTCATTGCAAGAGTGCCCACACTCCTGGAAGTAGCCCTTGTCCTAGCTTTAAAGCTCCTGTAGGGAAGGAATTTTATCAACACAGGCACACACATACATAAATGAAAATAAATACATCCTTTTAAGAAAACAGCCTTTTTACCTTTTCACCTGAAACATGGCTTTTCCAGATCAGTATTTCTGTTTCATTGAGCCCTAGTTCCCTGAGAGAAGCGGTTTCCTGGTCTTTTTCATGTAGTGTCTGGAACTGGGATAAAGTCATTGTCCCGGCTACTTCCTTCCCAAAGGGCTTGTACATGGTACCCGGGGCAAAGCTCTCTTTCTTAGAGACACATCTGCAAAACACAGAAGAAGAGAATAAGACCATCTTGTGGTTACAATTCACAGTAACCACATTACATATTATGATGAGGCCGCCTATTATTATAGGCCCAGTGAAGCTCATAGGCAAGTCTCTCTTACATTCTTTTGCCAGGGGGAAGCACCATGGCAACAGAATGGAGTTCCATGAATAGTCCCCAAATATCTAAGACTAATAAATGACTAAATTAATGTTTACTGAGTTCCCCCAAGCACTGCGTGCTGTGTTCTGTACTGAGAGATAACAGTAAAAAGAAAACAAAAATCATGGGGCTAGAGAGATAGGAAAAAAATTAAGAGCTCTTATTGCTCTTGTAGAGGACCTGGGCCAGTTCCCAGCACCCACATGGCAGCTCACAACCACCTCCAACTCTAGTTCTAGAGGATTGAAAACCCTCTGGCCTCTGCAGGCAATGGCACACATGGTTCACATTAACTCCCCCAACATCCCCCACACACAAACAAAATAAATCCTCTATTAAAAAAAATATCAAAAGAACAGCCACCTATATAAAGAACAGCATAAGGGAGGCAACTAAATAGGAAATGACCATGTAGAATTATATATACCATGTTAGGGGAAATACAGGATGTTATACTAGGACACACTAAAAGTACTTGGTCCTGGCTGAGGAAGATACAGGAAGTTTCCTACAAAAAGGGACAAAAGTAAAATCTGACCTGTATAAAGAGGTCTTCCTAAGAAAGAGGCTGTGTGAGAGTGGAGGGCACCCACCAGGCTTTAAGACTGATGTATAACCTACAGGTGATGGTCTATTATAACTGCCCTGTTTACAAATCGATACTCACTCTTGAATGGAGACAGAGGTATCAAGTTGATGTTGAAGGAGGCTCTTCAGCTGCCTCTCACCTTCTGTTTCCAACTCCTCCAGGACATGCTCTTCATTCTTCACACAGCTATTTATCCTGGAGCAGATATGAAACACACACACACGCACGCACGCACACGCGCGCACGTGCACACACACACACACATACACACACGGAAAGTAGAAGAGACATGTAATCCGAAATATATTCTCTTCATCTATATTACCTATCAGTGATCCCTTTGTTTAAAGATATTTTTTTCACTGTTCCATCACCCTGAGTATTCATTATACAAACATTTACTAAATGCCTATGTACACAACATGTATTGTACTAGCTACTTGTACTGGCTCGTTTTATGTCAAATAACACAAGCCAGAGTCATTTTGGAAGAGGGAGCCTCAATTGAGAGAATGCCCCCACCAAACTGGCCTATAGGCAAAGCCTATGGTGTATGTTCTTGAGTGATAATTGACATGTGAGGGCCACACGGTGTGTGGTGTCAGCCCTGGATAGGTGGTCTGAGATCTGTCAGCTGGAATGAACCCTTTCCTCCCCAAGTTGCTTTTGCTCATGGCGCTGTGTCACAGCATAGAAAACTTAACTAAGACACTACTTGTGGAAATGAAAGCTATTCCAAGCATAGTTTTGATCAAGGGATTTCTAATATATTTAGGGAGAAGATATACGTACTCTTGTGCTGTGTACACGTGCCTACAAAGAGAAAGAAGCCGGATAAACAATGATAGAGAAACATGCCCAAATGAGTAAAGGTTTGCAGAAGAAAGGGATAAATGGGAGCTAAAATGGAAGAGAAGATTACAGAAAGGTATTCTTAAATTGGAGCTCAAAAGAAAAGGTGAAATGGGAAGTCAAATATGAAAAGACAAAAACACATACTGTGGCCTAATGGAATTGAGGCTTTGAACTACTGAACTAGGGATTCTGGGCCAGACCTGAGCACATGGGTATTAGAAAGCAATTTATCATGCCAATAGGTGTCAAAGAGTAAGCAGTGTTTTAGGCCATATGGACTGGAAGGTAAACTAGAATTACTAGTAGGAAACTGTTGAGGTAAAAGGCAATGAAGTTCCAGACTAGGGCAGTAATAGCAGAAATATAAAGAAGGGATAACATGAGAGAAATCTTCTGGGGGATGATGGTAAAAGAAAGTAGAACAAATCAATAAATAAAAAATAGTAACACTCAAATTCCAAACTCTTGGTACGGTACAAATTTCAAACTGTTGCTACAGTTTGACAGAATGTGGGTAGCAATAAAGGAAAAGAGCTCCAGATGAAATAAACACCTAGGACAGGGAAAATCAGTGTCATAAATACCTATACTGAGTTGTCCAACTCTTACGACTCTGAAATGCGGCATGAAGTACACTTCCAAGACACGGAGTCTGAGGGAACAACAAAAATGGCTGGCTACAGGCAGGACAGTCTGAGGTTGAACATACAGACAGGGTTTTTTTTTTTTTTTTTTTTTTTTTTTTTTCCCAGACACAAGGTTTCTCTGTGTATCTTTGGCTGTCCTGGAACTAACTCTTGTAGACCAGGCTGGTCTCGAATTCACAGAGATCCGCCTGCCTCTGCTTCCCTGAGTGCTGGGATTAAAGGCATGCGCCACCATCACCTGGCTCAAAGAGAACTCTTAAGCCACCTGTGTCCACAAGACCTGAAGGCTTTGGAGAAGAACTTCTGAAGGAAGATCAGAAAATACAAAGAGTGTCTTAATAACTTTCTAGCCCAGACACTCCTTTGGAGAAAAGTGGATCATGGCTGTGAGCCAGTCTCAAGCAACTGAAAATTCTTGCTCAAGTATCAAGAAATAACACAAACATTTAACATGTAATCACAGATTAGACAAAAACACAAAATGTGTCAAATCCATGAGAAAAACAAATACTACATTTCTTACAAAACATAAATATTACGTTTCTTATGAAATGGACATTGTCTACCGGGGTTTATAATAAAACATAGGAAAATCCCTGTAATTATGATTCCTATAATGACCTGGACCTATATTTAAAAACTCTAGAATAACTTACTTTGGCACTAACGCTTAAATAAAACTCTTTAAGCCTTTCTATCTTTATTACGTTGAATCCCAAACAGTTATTGCTAAATTTAATTTTTAAAAATGAATAAGCATATCAACACATATGAATCTATAGAAAAATACTGTTTTAAAAAAGCTTGCTACAGAAAAAGAAAGACAGTATGTTCCCATTTATATAAGGCTAAATAAAACCAGATGAAACTAGGAATATTTTGTTCAGGAATTAAACTCATATGTGGTAAATATATCAAGAAACAAAACAAAAAAAGGCAAGGGAGTGTCTGGCAGTGGTGGAGCACACCTTTAATCCCAGCACTCTGGAGGCAGAGGCAGTTGTGGATCTCTGTGAGTTTGAGGCCAGCCTGGTCTACAAGAGCCAGGATAGGCTCCAAAGCTACAGAGAAACCCTGTCTCAAAAAACCAAAACAAGGTAAGGGAGTAATTGGTGCAAAATCCTAGCTAGAAGGGGGAAACAATCAGGGGAGAAGCAGGGAGACTGTTTTAAGGTATGTATGGGGATGATGTCCTACAGCTTACACCTCAACAGGGTACAGCCCTTTTTAATTATTCCTTAAGATCTACGTTAGATCCATTATTTTTCAAGTAGGAGGTATGCCATCAAAAAAATAGCTAAAATGTGATTTTAACTTAGGGAGGGAAACCAATAACTTAAAAGAAAAATTCAGGAAACTAAGAAAGCATTAAGTATTCCTAAAGGGGTTAGTTGTGCCATACCATCCCAGAGTGAAGACTCTCCTGCAGAGTGAATCTTCTAAAACTACAGTGGACTCTGAAGGATTCCTGTCCTGTCAGAAACTGTGAAGCTCTGGGTCTCAAGGAAGACCCTTTCAGGTTCAAAGGGCCATTTCCTGCAGAACCCGCAGGGGAAACTGTCCTGCAGCGATACCTTCCTTCAACCAAAACACGCCGGTTTTGAGCTGAATTTGGAGAAACAAACTACCACTCTCTAACTTTAGATCCGAAAACAAAGGCCCTGTGTGGCCAGCCCACTATGTCTTTAAAATCCAGACAATGTAAGCGCCCACCCTGAGACCCTCCGGAGGGTGAGACCTAGGAAGGACGGGCCAGGAAGGAGCTGACTCGCATGTCTCCAGAGCTAGGAAAGTGCTAGCCAGGGCAGCTTCAGAGGCCTCTGCCCAGAGGGAAGCATTCCTACAAATCCGCCCGGCCTAGGCCCTTCCAGAGCACCAACAGACTGGTGAGGCCGGCCTTCCCTCCTCCCTTCTCCTTTGTCTTCTCGCTAGAAAGAACCCGCCCCTCGAAAACCTGACACATCCCAAACAAAAGGAAAAGGCCATTTTCAAAAAGTAAAAGATAAAAGTTGCCGCCAGCAACTCGGACGTGCCCTTACCTCTTCATGTTTCCGCAGGCCCCTATCTCTAACTTGGGCAACCAGGCCCCAGACCTCAACTCCCAGAAATCTATGCGGCAGACTCGAAGGTAATGGAGGTGGAGCGAGGGACTCTGGGAATTGTAGTAGAACAGAACTATGTGGTGATGGAAAGAGAAAGCAGGTATTGGATGCACCTGTATAGTGTAAATTAAGAATTTCTAGTACAGGTTAAAGATAACACCCAAAATATACACTTCATGAACCTGGGATTCACCTTTGGCTTCTTGACCCTTTGAGTATCAATAAATCCTAGAATTTCTCTAGTCACCTTCGAATTTGTTCTTTTTTTTTTTTTTTAGCGATACAGAACTTATTTTATTTTTTCTTTTTCTTTTTATTATTGTTATTACAAATTTTCACCTCCTCCCCTCCTCCC